>NW_005357999.1:638547-726404 GCF_000412655.1 Myotis brandtii | reverse complement strand
AGTGGGCTGGAGGGGGTGGATGGGGTAAAAAGGGGGTATATGGAATACTTTCAGCAATAAAGATTTTAAAAGAAAGTCTGTGGGCACAAATGTGAAACACAAAGCTATTTATAGAATGCCAGTTTTTCCACATAATAATTGCAAAACTGACTTTTAGTGATGGAATGCCATGTGCTAATAGGCACTTACATGCAGCACTGCATTCCTGCTCCCAACAACCTCATGGAGCAGCAAGAGGCAGAGCTGGCATTTGTATCCAGATCTTCACGAATCTGGAGACCACCCTCAGAACCTCTGCAATATCCATCAGTTTTGCCATAAATTGGCAGGTGGACACTGATTATTACCCCACTCTTACAGAGCTGACTCTTGCCAGTAAATTGCCCCAGATTGGTAGGTATATTTTCTTTTTGATTTTGTAATGAAAAAAGAGCTTTTAACTTATGGAACACAGAATTGCAGCTATCACCCAGTCGTGTGTTATTAAAGCCGTGCGGCCTTTCCCCTTGTAAGTGCTGGGTCCTCCAGGTAGAGAGCTGACTCAGACACGCCTGTCAGAAAGCTTAGGGAAGTATGTTAAGTATGTCTGGAAAGAAAGCATAGTTGTCTAAGTTGCCAACTACTGTAAGGAATGTGAACACACTGATTTCATATAAGAAACAGTTTTGTTTTGTGAGGCAGAGGTGGGAATGAGTTCTGTACATACATACATTTTAATCATTTTAAATTCTTGAAGATTTCTTTAAACTGGGGGATGTACGAGAAATAATTTTTCTCCCACCTTCTAAGTTCTTCTGGCTGGCTGGTAATTAATAAGAGACAGATTAACAGGAGAAAATGCCCCAAATTTATTACGGATGTACATGCAGAGGTGCCATAAAAATATGGAACCTGAAGATGCCATTCTGGAGAAAGGAGAGGGAGGCAGGGGTCTGGGGTTTCAAAGGGACAGCAGGCAACATACAGCAGGTAGATGAGAAAGAGCAAATGTGCTAAACAACTTCTTGCTGGGTGACCCGGAAACAATTGGACACAGAGGGATGTCCAAAATAAAGAGGCCTTTTTAGATTTCACTCTATCTGCCACACTTAGTTTATATTATGATGTTAAATGATGTTTCCTTCTTTTTTTATGTTTCAGATACAGTTGACATTCAGTATTATTTTATGTTAATTTCAGATGTACAGCACATTGGTCAGACAGTTGAATAATTTACAAAGTGATCCCCGGATAATTCTGGTGCCCAGATGTTCCTTTCTTGTAAACAGGTTTTTTTTCTGTCTGAATTCCTTTAGGTGTGTAAGGAAGAGGGTCAGAGGTTCTTGCTGAGCCTTTCATGTCTTAAAATCAATACCCCAAAATACATCTTTTTGGGGTGGCAAAACTTTGGTCCCTTCAACACTAACCTCAAATATTTTATAATGTACTAGTGGCCCGGTGCACAAAATTCGTGCAGGGGGGGAGGGGTGTCCCTGAGCCCGGCCTGCACCCTCTCCAATCTGGGACCCCTCAGGGGATGTCTGACTGCCGGTTTAGGCCCGATCCCACAGACTCATTTCTATGGTTCCAAGTAAGAAATCTATGTAATCCAGCCTGGCTTTTTTACACTACTAGTGGCCTGGTGCACGAAATTCATGCACAGAGGGGGTGTCCCTCAGCCTGGCCTGCACCCTCTCCAATCTGGGACCCCTCGGGGGATGTCCGACTGCCAATTGTCCTAAACTGGCAGTCGAAGATCCCTCTCGCAATCCAGGACCACTGGCTCCTAACCGCTCACCTGCCTGCCTGCCTGGTCACTCTTAACCACTCTGCCTGCTGGCCGGATCACCCCCAACTGCCCCCACTTCCGGCCTGATCACCCCTAACTGCACCCTGTTGACCTGATCACCCTCAATTGCCCCCCCTGCTGGCCTGATCGCCCCTAACCTGCCTCTGCCTCGGCTCCACCACCATGGCTTTGTCCAGAAGGACGTCTGGAAGGTCTCCCGGTCTAATTAGCATATTACCCTTTTATTAGTATAGATTTTATTAGCTCTATTCTTTTCCTTCAGTTTTCTTTCCAAATAAAAGATGTCTGGTAGACTTAAGTGAAAGTACAATTTGAGTCAAAGGAATTTTACTAGAATGAGCCATAAAAGGAATTGTTGATGTGGGCTGCATAACAAATGGACTGTTGACCTTCTTTCAACAAGTACCCATCCTTTTCATTCTTTTCTCCTCTTCTCTTCCAGCGCCCCACGCGGGAGTCAGCCCAGCAGAATACTATCATCAGATGGCTCTGTTAGCTGGCCAGCGCAGCCCCTACGCAGACATCCTTCCCACGGCTGCCACCACTGGTGCTGGGGCCATCCACATGGAATATTTTCATGCCATGGACAGTAAGTGATGGGGCCATGTTCTGTAGGGGTGGCAGATGCTAACTCATGCACTGGAGAGGAAGACACAAAGATTAGGTAATTGTCTAACTTGACAAACCAGAGAAAGAGAAGGAGCCACCAATACTTGGTGCTCTGGTTCTGTTGGTATTTTAGGAGGCTGCCAGATACGGGGCCATCCCAGGACCCCTGTTTAACTCGGAACGAACTGGAAGGTGCAGGCGATTGTAATTCGGCCGATAAACAAAAAACCGCTCTTCCTCTTCTTGATAACAAAATAAGGAAACCTGTTTGATTACATGAGTGTACTTTGCCTAGTCATTTCTTGTTTTTTTTATAGATTTTATGCCTTAGAAGTTAATTTTTAAAAAGAACTGTACTTAGTTTGACATTTTTTTATTTGATTTTATTTGCCTCATTTGTTTTCTTTACATTAAAACTTATATTTCACTAAAACCTTTTATCTAAGAAAAATTAAAAGCCTTTCCAAATTAGAAGCCTATTTTTGGTACATAGCAGTGGAAGAAAATGGGATCATTTGATGCATTTTATATCAGTTATTTTGGGGTCTTATGATGATTTCTCTGGGTCACTTACCAAGATGTGTAGAAAAATGAGGCTATGGTTGTGACTTTTCTGAACATCCCAGAGTTCTCAGCTATGCAGATTCTCTGAGTCCACATCCATTTGTCAGGTGGCAGGAAGTGACTTGGAAGCATCATCCAGGAGGTCATCAAGGAAAGCCACTACCCTTTGAATATGACAGTAATATGACTTTGAGGAGAGCATACGCTTGAGATTTTGTTTGTACTCCCTAGTAGCAGTGATTAACTTGTTATATATATAATTGATTTTAGAGAGGAAAGGAAAGGGAAAGAGAGATAGAAACATCAATGATGAGAATCATTGATTGGCTGCCTCCTGCATGCCCCCTACCGGGGATCGAGCCCGCAACCTGGGCATGTGCCAGGACTGGAATCGGACCCGGAACCCTTCAGTCCACAGGCCAGTGCTCTATCCACCGAGCCACACCAGCTAGGACAAGTTGTGTTTTTCCATCACCGTCTATTTGTATTCTTTTGTGAAAAGGGTATATATCTGTCAACTCTGGCACTGGTTAGTAATTCAGTCCGTAGGTCTGGAGAAGGTCCAGGCGAAACCTGTAGCTCAGTCTCTCCATCATGACCTAACGTGGCTGTGTCACACAGTAACCTGAACATGCGCAGGCTTCCCTTAGGGAGCTGATGACCACACACAAAGTGGAAGAACTGTATTACATGTTCTGCGGGGCCTTTGTTGTTCTGCTCTGTAGAGTGGAGAGCTTCAATTTCCGATTCATCATAAGCACTTTTCAATTAGGGACTGTTGAAAAAAAAGTTCGGTGTTATTATGCAAATTCGTTATTTTAAATCTGCAAATAATTAAAATAATACAGAATCCTTGGAAGGTCAGCCCATACATTACCTTCCTTATTTGATGAGAATCTGGTTAGTCAGACAATGGTGGTTTTTATCTAAATAAAGGATGAAGCTATCCTTTTACTTTGTAAAAACTAATTAAAGGAATTTTAATTTGCCAAGTATATGGTAAATTGATTGTCATTAAGTAGGAATTTAGATGTCCTATCATTCATCACATAAAAAGAAAACTCCTTTTTCTTTGTCAGAATATTTTATTAGAATGGAGAAACAAAACAATTAACAGGAAGCCAAATCAAAGATACCCGTGTTGGAACAATAAGAATGCTGGAGCTTATATTTAAAAAGGAAATGGTTTGACCAGTGAAGACCTGGGCCTCTTCTCTTTCATCTGTTTTGAAAGTGTTCACCTTGTCTCCTCTTCCCTTCAACAGAGGATCCCAAATCACTGCCTCACAGTGCTGACTTTATCTTGCTTTGCTTGGTTATTAGGGGGTTGGGAAAAGCATAATGAAAGGGTTGGGGAGTGCATAAAGTACTATATTCTTTCTCACTAAAATACTTGAGATAGCATTTGGTTAAGCAGAGCATAAGAAGTGTACTCAGGATTTAGCAGACTTTTCCAATAGCGAAGTGAAACCATTTTAAACTTTTTCAATGAAAGCACAGCTGCAGGAGCAAAGCCAAACTGGGATCCAGCGGGTCACTCAGGCCCGTTGTCACAGATCTGGACTCCTCGGTTGGCAAAAATCACAAGACTGTTTTCAGATGAGCAGCTGATTTTTAAAAAAATATATATTTTTATTGATTTCAGAGAGGAAGGGAGAGGGGGAGAGAGAGAAACATCAGTGGTAAGAGAGAATCATTGATTGGCTGCTTCCTGCATGGCTCCCTACTGGGGATCGAGCCTGCAACCTGGGCATGTGCCCTTGACTGGAATCGAACCTGGGATCCTTCAGTCCGCAGGCTGATGCTCTATCCACTGAGCCAAACATGTTAAGGCACCACCTGATTTTTAAATGTGCCAATAGTGGGCATAGCTGGGTTCCAGCCAGCTTCAGTACAGAGCATTTTTGTGTTGCATGCTAGAATGAAGTCTGTTTTATGGCTCTCGTTCTACCTTTTGGGATTCGAGTAACCTTAAGGGACAGGAGAGCAAGAGATATCCCTACAAGGAACATGCTAGAGATGAGGACACCTGAAAAACAACACTGTTGATATTGGCGAAAACCGACTTCCATTCCATCTTGGAGGGAGAAACAGATTTGCTGGACCAGCCAGGCTGAGAGCAACCCCATGGTCCTTGGGGGGATGAAGTTAGGCTCCGCCTGTGTCTGTCTGGCTTTGGAAGGTGTGAAGGGAATATAAGGTCACTAGAGTTTTATAGCATCAGATGGTCTCCTTAGCTAGTTAGTGATTTAAACAATTAAAGGTGTTTCAGAGATCAGCTCTTTAAATGTGCTGTTACTTCTAACTGTGCCATTGATCCCTGAGTCCAAGTGAGAAGGGTTATCGTTGAGGATTGTCTGGAAGTTGACCATAAGTCCAGTTTGTCCTTGGAAATTTTTTGGAAGTGGAATGTATTTTTTCATTGAAAAATTTCTATATGATGAAATTAGCCTCTCGTGGTAAATGTCAAACATTTATGTCTAAGGCAGATGCCATAATAAAACACTAAAAGGTGTGTACATAGTTGGGATTACTATTTTTGTACTAACATGCCCTGAATCAGCTAATGAAACTATTCTCAATGAAGAAACTCAATTTTAAATGTGCCTGAAAGAAAAATTTGAGTAGGTACCACATTTGTCATTTGAGTTGGTTTCCCAGTTTTATACATGGGTGGTACTAACTTACTAAGTTCCAGTTTGTGATTTATTTTTTATTAACTATAAAATATCTCTCTATTTATTTCTATAATATTATCTGTAGGGTCTTTATATTCCTCTATTCTATGTTATTGCATTAAAGCATGTTGGATTGTGGGCTTGTGTCAAGGTCCATCTCTGAACAGGAAAATATTCCCAATGGGTTTCCCAGAGACCAGGGGCCTAGACTTCTTTATATAAAGAAGACTTAGCTTTTACTTCCGTTTTCTGGGTACCATAAAATTACCTTGTCCCTCTAACCAGGCATATCCATGCCATGACATAGAAAACCTCCATTGTTAGTTCAAAGTAATCGTGTTTTATTTGCCACTATCTCTTGGGATTATGTTTTCATTCTTTCATTAAACTTTATTTTGATGACATTGTAATATGAATGTAACCTTAGAATAGGCAGGAGTGGGCCTGTGAGCCACATGCATAGCTGTGCCCTGAAATTAAGATCTCTGATATCTACCAAGTTGAAGGTAAATGGGCGTTTATTTTTTAACTCTCCAGTTGAGAAGGGTTAATACAGGTTGGCATGCCTTTAAGTTGTGACTTGTTAACCTCCAGATTAGCATTTCATTGGTGGGATCTTTTTGAAGGTGAAACATTCTAATAAATGTAGATACTTAATAAGCCCAGAGAATTAAAACAGACTTATCAAATCTCATTATAGTGCTTGCTGGGGTTTTAACTTTATAAACAAACTACATCCCCAAATTTTAAATGTTTCTTGGGACTTACGTTGTTGTTAGGCTATGGGGAATTTAGGGCAGGGTTCCTCAGTTTTAGCACTCTTGATGCCAGACAGTTCATTGTGGGGAGCTGTCCCACACATCCGGGGTGTTCAGCAGCATCTCTGGCCTCTCCTCACTAGATGTAAGTAGCACCCCATGAGTTATGATAAGCAAAATGTCTCCAGATGTTGTCATATGACCCCTGGGGACAATATTGCCCCCCAGTTGAGAACCATTAATTTGGGTAATATATTTAGCAGTTATTTTAAGAAATGAATCGGATGACTACAGACATGGTGGGGAAATGAGTGTATAACCAAGCCGAATCTTTTATCTGAGGATACTTTAACTCATTTTTCCTTTGGCTCATTGCCTTAAAGTGGTGCGGTGTTGGCAGGGTGGTGTGTTGTGTAGCTGTGGGAACCACTGTCTTTGTTGCTTGTGGTGAATTAATGACGGGAATATCTAAGCAGCCATCAGATTCATAAATCACTAGAAATGAGAGGGATAACACATAAAAGTCTTTTCCTTTTGTTTAGCAATTTATCACTTTGCCTGCACATTAATAAACAGAGCTCCCCTGAGGTAAGCCCTTGGAAGATAAATATTTCTCCCTAATTTCCTCAATTGTATCCAGTAGATCACAAGTGGGAGGAGAGGTACTTGTCATCGGAAGTTGCCACTTCTTATCCTTCATTTCTTCCACACAGGCGCGTAGCAATAAATAACAGATACGGCAGGTAATCAGGTTCTGTTTTGTTTATTAACAGGCACCAGATTCCCCAGCCCCAGGCTGTCAGCCCGGCCAAACCGAAAACGTACACTGTCTATATCACCACTCTCCGATCATAGCTTTGACCTTCAGACCATGATAAGGACGTCTCCCAACTCCTTGGTCACAATTCTCAATAATTCCCGCAGCAGCTCTTCAGCAAGTGGCTCCTATGGTCACTTATCTGCAAGTGCAATCAGGTATGTATTTTCCCGAAGCTGTTACGTGTTTCTTTAATAAAACATCAGCTCTGGACTGCACCTGGATTTGCAGTACTGACTACCAGTGAGGACGAATCCAGCAGCATGACACTAGGCCTGACCCAGGATGCAGATCAAATGTCACTCTACTGAATTCCAGATCCAGTTATTGGGCCCAAAATATTTTTTGTAGACTTTTAGTCAGTAGCCCATATATAGAAATAGTAGTTATTCAGTTATGATGAAATTCATTTCATAAAGACAGTGAATGAATATGGCAAATCTTTTTATCCCAGTCCCTGTTATTGATTATAGTTCTGTAGTGGAAAAACTGACTTCATACCTGGTTGTGTGACACATGCAAGAATGAGAGCGAAAATCAAAAGATCAGGCATGGTGTAATTTGCATGTTCCTACTGGGGAAAGGCGTGCATGAAGACGTGCACTTTCCCCAGTAGTAGCATGTAGGAAGAAAAAGAAAAGGTGGCATCATGGTCTTTAGTCTAATGGAAAATAAGTGGATACATGGGAAGGCATATCTATCACAGGAAATCCAGGAAAAACAGTATTAGCTGTAGTGATACACCATATTTACTAGAAATGATTAACACTATTGTTTGTTCCAGAATGTTCTCAATTACAGTTTTAATTATTTTCTTGTTCCATTATCAGCAACGCTCCTTGACAAGCAAGTTAGTGTTTAAATGTTGTAAATCCCCATTTTGATGCCATATCATTTTCCGCAGTGAAAATGATATGGTCAATTTATGGTCAATAAAGTGTGGAAACGTGGAGCAAAGCAAATAACTCTGCTTACTTGATTGAAGTCAGGAGATAGAAAGGGGGCCTAGGTGTTTTCAAGATTAACCACTTGAGTCACAAATGTAGCTTTGGAGTCGGGGGTATCTGTAGGCAGATTCCATATTTGCCACCAACCACCTCTGCAAACCTGGCTCGCTGGTCGGCTCTCTGAAATTGTCTTCACACTTGTAAACTAAAGGCAAGACACCCACTGTATGGGAAAGGGGCACATTTAGTTAAAGCTGGTGTGGACCTGCAATTCCAGGATGAAGACCCCTACCCGTGGGCAGAGCCTCAGGGGAACTGACCCTGGATGGTCTGTTGAGGAACTGAGCTATCACGGCCTGGCTGTGCTGCCCTATGCTCATCCCAGTCTGGCTCCCTACCCGTGGGCAGAGCCTCAGGGGAACTGACCCTGGACGGTCTGTTGAGGAACTGAGCTATCACAGCCTGGCTACTGCCCTGTACTCATCCCAGTCTGGCTCAGAGTTAGTACGCTCATCTCAGAACTGTGACCTGGCTGTTCTGTACTCCTAGTAGAGATTCCGGGCTTGTAGATTGCCGTTGACCATGTAATTATTATGTGGCTTGGCTAGAAGTCATAGTATCACAGTAGTAGAAATGTGGTACATGATGCTCTTCATACAGAATCACTCTGTGAGCATTCCTTTCTCTTGTTTCTTGTTCATTTCTCTTTCCCCTTGCTCTCTGCCCAGCTATCTTGACTTTTTGCAGCATCTAAAGGACTTACATTAAACTATGGTGTGCAAATGGTCCCAGTGTTGTGTTTATTCTTACCCCAGCCTCTCGCTGGCTTCTTGATCCCCTTACCTTTGCCCAGGTAACCTGGTATCAGTACTTGAAAGACCTGAAATTATCAAGTACACTGACTTGAAATGATCATTATCCCCTGCCTCCGAGGACCTACAATAGACCTCGTTATTGTCATTAGAGCCGGAAGAAGAGTCCCTGGGGACCTTGTTGCAGTCGGGAGAGCCGGGCCATCACACACTCCTATTCTCTGTCTTCGGCTCTTTCCACTCTGTGTTTTCTCTTGCAACGTGACCTCTCATTCATTAGTACAAATCTACCCTGTGTTAGGTTAGCATGTAGCTTTTAATGCATATGAGGTGATACACATAACCCAGGATGAGGTGAGCTTGCCATATAATACAATAATGAGAGTCATTGTCATCGGCATGCTTGCCAGTCCTTCAGCTGGAGAAATGTTAGTGCTCTGCTTGCTCTGTTCTAAGTTTCATTTTGTGAAATCTAAAAACTGACCTGAGGAATAATTGGTGAGTAGTAGGACCTGAGGAATAATTGGTGAGTAGTAGGACCAGTGGATGACAGGGAAAGGGAAGAAGCATGAAGAAATCTGAAAAGAGGAGCTAACTTTCTCAAGAGTGAAAGATACAAGAGCAGATGTGTGCTCAGGAGGGAGTTGAGCTCTGCTTCATACCAAGGAACACGGCAGGCGCTGGTAACCCAGCGATTCCGGAAAGCATAGTGTTATTCTTGTTGTGCACATCAGCCGTGTGTCTTTGCAAGAGGAAATGGACAAAGGTCATGCCTGGTGGGCATCAGTGTCAGCACGCCAATCCCTTGCTTTTTAATTCACCCCAAACACATTTGCCTTTCATACGTACATGTTGCTAATACCTAGTCTGCTTCCGGTATTAGAGTGCAGAGTACTGATATCCGTTAAATAAATGTCTGAAGATGTTAATCAGTGTTTAAAGTCACACATTGAGTTTTCTAAAAAATGCCGTAGCCATTTCCTTCACATTTGTGTCTCAGTTCAAATGTTGCCCTCCGAGAGGCTGATAATACCATTTACCACCATTGGAAATCCCATGTGTACTTGCTCATTGTGTAACTCACTGTATGCTTCCTCCTCTTAAACACAAGGCCAGAAGGCCGAAGGCTGTGCATGTCTTCTTCATGGCCACAGTCCCCACCCCACAGAATCTGCGCTGTCACCTTGACAGGAGTCAACACATATTTCTTTTCTTTTTTTAAATTATTTTATTTTATTTTCTTCATCACCATTTATCCCCTCTATACCCTCTTCTACCTCCATCCTATTCCCCCCTCTACCCTCACAATCATCAAACTGTTGTCCATGTCAATGAGTTTTTTCTTTTTTGTTCAACCCCTCCCCCTCAGTCTCCACACTCAGATGTCTGCCTGCTCTCTGTCTATGAGTATGTCTCTATTTTGCTTACTAGTTCAGTTTGTTCGTTAAATTCCACATATGAATGAAATCATATGGTACTTGTCTTTCTCTGACTGGCTTATTTCACCTAGCACAATGTTCTCTAGGTCAATCCGTGCTGTCACAAAGGGTAAAATTCACTCCCTTTTTATGGCAGAGCAGTAATCCATTGTATAACTGTACCACAACTTTTTATCCATTCATCTGCTGATGGACACTTGGGCTATTTCCAGATCTTAGCTATTGTAAACGACACTGCAGTGAACATAGGGGTACATATATTCTTTTGAATTAGTATTACAGGTTTCTTCAGATAAATTCCCAGAAGAAGAATCACTAGGTCATAAGGCAGTTCCATTTTCTTTATATTTTGAGATAACTCCATACTGCTTTCCACAGTGGCTGTACCATTCTGCATTCCCACCAACAATGCATGAAGGTCCCCTTTTCTCCACATCCCCGCCAACACTTGTTTGTTGATTTTTTTTATGATAGCCATTCTGACAGGTGTGAGGTTTTACCTCATTGTGTTTTTAATTTGCATTTCTCTGATGGTTAGTGATATTGAGAGTCTTTTCATATGTCTGTTGGCCATTTGTATGTCTTCTTTGGTGAAGTGTCTATTCAGGTCTTTTGCCCATTTTTTAAATTGGATTGTTTGTTTCTTTGGTGTTGAGTTTTATAAGTTCTTTATAAATTTTGGATATTAACCTCTCATCAGAAGTATCATTGGTGAATAGATTCTCCCAGTCAGTGGTTTGTCTTTTCATCTTGTTGATGGTTTTCTTTGCTGTGCAAAAACTCTTTAGTGTGTTTATTTTTTTCTTTAGTTTCCCTTGCCTGAGGAGATATATCAGAAAAAAATATTGCTACGAGAAATATTTAAAATTTTACTGCCTATGTTTTCTTCTAGGATTTTTATGGTTTCTGGTCTAACATTTAAGTCTTTAAGCCATTTTGAGTTTATTCATGTGTGAGGTGTAAAATAGTCGTCTGGTTTCATTTTTTTGGACATATCTGTCCAATTTTCCCAACCCCATTTATTGAATAGACTATCATTAGTCCATTGTATGTTTTTGCTTTCTTTGTCAAATATTAATTGACTATAAAGGCATGGATTTATTTCTGGGCTCTCTATTCTGTTCCATTGATCCATGTCTGTTTTTATGCCAGTACCATGCTGTTTTGATTATTGTTGCCTTGTAGTATCAACAAATATTTCTTAAGTGAATAAATCAAGGAGCTCCTTAATTAGTAATTAAAATTGTCATCACCCTACGCCAAAACATGAGGTTGGAGGTGGAGCACGCATCCAGGAACAGGAGGCTGCATTGTTTTAGGGGTGAAGGAGCTGATGCTTAGGGAGGTTAATGGACTGAAGCAAAGGCATGCAACTACTTATGGGGCAGAATCTGGTGAGTCTAACTTTGAACTTCCTCTTTCTTTATTGTTTTTTATTATTGACACTGTTGCAGATGTCTCCCATCCCCCGCTCCACCCTCGCCCTTTGCTCATCTCCACCCAGCCCCTCACCTTTCCACCCGCCCTAACCCCCCGCTGGCTATCACCACACTGTTGTCTGTGCCCATGGGCTGTGCATATATGTTCTCTGGCTAATCTCTTCACCTTCTTTCTTTCTGTTCCCCAGGCCATACTTCCTTCTCTTTTGACTAAAAGGATTGGCAGGAAACACCATTTACAATAGAGAAATAGTATCTGATGTTTTTAAAAATTACGTTATGCTTGTACTAATGATTTTTCTAACCAGTGCTTCGAGGCAGATCTCATTGGAGGGAGTGTCACTGCTCTTTATAGTCCTGGAGGTTTTGTCTGTTGGGCTGTTGAGTGGCAAGTAGCTTTTAAAGCCTTTTAGAACACTTTTCTCATATAAAACCCAATGAATTTTTGTCTAAAGCATTATTCAAAAAGTGTGCGTTTCTCAATGAAACGTTGGGGGTCGTCCTTGTTTTGTGAGTACACAGGCCTTTGTGTGCTCATTACGTCTTTGGAGACTGCTGGGTTTTCTAGCAAACGTGCCTGGTAACTTTCATGGATGGAAGTGGAAGCGTTATTTATTTTTTTTCTTTTCAGATACCGGCACATGCACGTTCAGTGTGTCCCTAACCTACCCGTACACAATAATAATAGCTGTTGGCCCATTCTCTGCAAAACTGGAAAGAACTGTTCTTACTGTGAATGGCAGTGGTTGTGCAATAAATTCCACAGCTGCAACCAGAAAGTGGATGACCTCGTTAGTACAAAGCCACAGAGTTGGTTTCGATTAGAACTTCTCCCCCCACCCCCTCTTTCCTCTCCTCTTGAAGTCGGTTTCTCAGATTATGGGGCCCTTGTGTTCTCCCAATCTGCCTGTTGCCTGATTTCACCTCCGAAGCTGGTTTCATGGGCAACCATTGGAAGAGAGATGAGATACTGAAAAGTAAATGTTGGCATTGGATTCTTCAGCTACAGAAAACGGGCTTTTTCTGCAGCATGAAGCTTCTTATCCCATGCCCTGACCTACAGTGACACATCATAAAAGGGTCACATAAGTTTCTTTTAAGGGTGCTTTAAAAATTCACATCTGAATGAAATTTAACAACCAGGGCAATTGAAAAAAAATATTTTTATAGGTAGTTAGAGTTGATTTTACATTTAAAACGAGACATTTTTTAAGACTTTAGAGGGGCCACATATTCTTTACTCTTCCCATTGGGTAAGAGATGGCGCCTCTGTGATGGGGGCCTCCCCAGTACGGCCTACTTCTGGCTCTGCTGTGGCTTAGCTCTTGGGCCTGGCCAGCTCGATGGGGCCCACCGTGTCACGATGGGGTTCCAGAGATGAACCAGCACACCGAAGATCCTTTCTGATGAAGCAAATAAAAAAAAAAGTGCGAGTATTACTCAGCTCCCACAGCCTCCCTCATCCTTTCTCCACATGTATTGCACATTAATGCAAAGGAACCCTAGCACTTTGATTCTGTGGAAGTGAGATTTCCATGGCAACTCTAAGGGAAAACTATTATCTTAGAGAAGGGTTAAAAATGCCACGCGGGTTGAAGTCATTAAACAAGAAAATCGAACCTTTTACCTTTAAGTGTGCAGTGGCTGGGCGATCCAGCCTCTTGCCATCTTTCTTAGAGTTCCTCAGTTTGTTTTTGATTTGTATTTGAAAACAGATCTCTTCAATATTGTAATCAGCTCTCTTTGCCCTTCCAACATAAAGGGCTGCAGCAGGCCAAATTATGCTGCTGCATTTATTGTGCATTCAGTTACCCAGCATAGTCCCTACCTTCCTAACTCCCCCACATACACACACAATTCCTAAAGTGATTTTTAAACACGTTATGGGCTTGTTCCATGTGCTATTTTAACTGCGTTTTATCTCTTTGACTTGAATCTGAATGACTTTGAAATGCCTATGTACACAGTAGGGCTGAATAAATGTTTAATTATTTTCTACTATATGACCTGTTAAGTGTCCCCATTTATATATCATTCCAGGAATTACATAGGGATTTTATTTACAGATTGATCACAAGGGTTTGTGTACAAATGTTGATCTCACATCACTTCCTTGGTTGGGAAAAAAAATAATGTTTCTTTGTCAAAGTCAAACATGATTATAGATTTCAAAGTTTTATGTATTGATATCAATTAATATGTAACATTCAAGATACAAATAATTATTTTATTCTTTGGAAATTTAAATGAGATGTATAGAAAGTACTCAATTAAAACTTGCTGAATTAATGAATGATGCAGTATGTGGATTTTATGACATTTATTGTAGTTGCATAGCATCCTTACTTTCTACTTATACTCCAAATTTTAACCTAATTGTTGAGATTCCAAGACGGAAATCATCTAGGCAAGCGAGGTGTTACTGTGATATTAAGAAACAAGACCCAGTTTGCCATGTTTGACCACACTTTACTAGTATAAAAGGGTATTGATAAAACTTCACCTCTGGTTTTTGATAGGGAATAAAAAAATATATCAAAACCTTCTTAAAGATTCAGAGTTTGGAAGTTTGAATTTTAAATTTTTGGAAATAGAAGAACTGGCTCCCACTCACTTTTAACTAAACTCTGAGCTAAATCTGAAGGTGGGAGTGACTCTGAGTAGTTAATCTTGACTTAGATGTGCTCAGAAAGAACTCTGTGCTGTGTCGCCACGGACAGTGGAATGCCTCTGAAGAGTATTTTATCAAACAAAAATCGGTAACCATTCATCTGTTCTGAGGAACACAAATTATATTTGGTGATGAGGCCACCACACACATTACAGTCAGGGACCTAAAATCCACTTTTTTTTTTCTTCTCTAAAAAAATAAAGGGCAAATTCACATTTGGGTTAGTTTATACTGGCTTTATAAATGTGGTCTCTGAAGAGTGTTTTTCAAAATGTTTTGCAAGGAACACTAGTCTCTCTAGAAGCTCCTCCAATTATGGCTGCGCACCGGCTGCTCACCGTATCTGGGTGGGATGTTAGGGGCACGCGTGCACATTAACACTCCACACTCAGGACTGTTGAACCCTAGTTCCTCAGACCTTTCGGAACTTGCCACTTCTTTTTCTTTTTCTCTGTAACACTTGCTCTTGGGTTATCTCAGGAGGCCTGTGACCATGTTAGTGCATTGTTAGGAGGGTCTGGGCCACCTGACACTTCCTTCCTAGAGCAGTGATGGCGAACCTATGACACGCGTGTCAGAGGTGACACGCGAACTCATTTTTTTGGTTGATTTTTCTTTGTTAAATGGCATTTAAATATATAAAATAAATATCAAAAATATAAGTCTTTGTTTTACTATGGTTGCAAATAGCAAAAAATGTCTATATGTGACACGGCACCAGAGTTAAGTTAGGGTTTTTCAAAATGCTGACACGCCGAGCTCAAAAGGTTCGCCATCACTGTCTTAGAGATTTTACCGACTAGACATAGATTAACAGTCTTAAGCCACATTCTTACAAATGTTTGTGTTTTTTAAATTATCCCATCTTTCATGTAGTCACGTAGAAAAGAAGTGAAAGCTATAAAAATAGTTTCCTGAATTACACTTTATAGAATGTTGAGTGAAGAGAATTTAGAAGCCAGAATGTAAAGTTCATTGGTATGTAAGTGACCCATAAGGAAGAATAGGGCGAACAGAAGTGTGAAAGCTTGGGGTCATAAAGCTCTGATAGACCACGCTGTAGACTAGACTTGGTCCTTCTTTAAAGGAGACAGAGATTTAGACAAATTTCAACAGTATCAATACTTTATAAATCTAGGAAGTTATGGAATAAAAGCATGAACCATTTAGGAGGACTTTTTTTAGGGCTTCTAAAGGTACAATTTACTTTTTTAAAAATTCTGACGTCTGTAATCAACAAAATCTCTTGTCACCTGCTGAAGTTCTGTAGAGAGAAGTGAATCTAGACACAAGCTTTGTTTATGGAATACTGTCTTACATGTTGTCAAATTGTAGTTTTCAGAGGAAAACATGTTTTTCCTTGAAACACAATTCTGAGTGTGGTAGACACAATAATGGCTTCCAAAGATGTGCATGTCTTTTTAAAAAATACATATTTGTATTGATTTCAGAGAGGAAGGGAAAAGGAGAGAGAGAAACATCAGCGATGAGAGAGAATCATGGATTGGCTGCTTCTTGCATGCCCCACACTGGGGATCGAGCTCGCAATCAGGGCATGTGCCCTGACTGGGAATTGAACCATGACCTCCTGGTTCATAGGTCGATGCTCAACCACTGAGCCACGCTGGCTGGACAAGATGTGCATGTCTTAATCACTGGAGCCCATAAATGTTACCTTTGGTGGCAAAATGAATTTTGTGCCTGTGATTAAGGATTTTGAGATAAGAATGTTATCCTGGAGTATTTAGGTTGCCCTGATGAAACCATAAGGTTCCTTATAATAGGGAGACGGAAGGTGAAGGTCAGAGTGAGAGGAGAAGGTCAAAGTGATGTGGGGCTACGCGCCTAGGTTGCCAACAGCCTGTGGAAGCTGGAAGAGGCAAGGTGCCTGGAGACTCCAGAGGAATGCAGCCTTGCCGACCTGTTTGAGACTCTGACCCCAGAGCTGTGAGATAATAAGCGTGTGTCATTTTAAGCCACTAAATTTGCGGTAATTTGTTTTAGCAGCAACTGGATATTAATACATTGTGGAAGCAGTTTAGTCACTCCTCTCAAAGTTGAGTGCCCGCTATGTGCCAGGCAGTGTTCCAGGCACCAGGGGTCAGCAGGGAGCAAAACAGGCCAGCCCCCCTCCCTTCTGGACCCTCCCCCCCTCCCTCAGCTCACCTAACCTTACATTCAGAGAGTGCCTTGTGCTGCTGTGAGAATAAAAGTGTCAAACAATAGAAAATGATTGGGCCACGTGCTGCAGAGGGGCTCATTTCAATGTGTGCATGGGAGGGGGGCACTGGTCTCGGGGCCTTTCTGAGGAGGTGACATTTAAGCTAAGATCACAGTGATCAAAAGGAAGCAGCCATGCTGCCTTCTGGAAGGACAGAAGGACAGACACAGCAAGTACTGTGTGCAGAGAGACTCGTGGACCGGGGGGCGGGTGGGGGGGGGAGGCTTCTTAGGGTGACACCACCACTTAGGGTCACAGAGCAGGAGGTGGTGGCTCAGACCCCCTGCTCCCCCACCAGCAGGAAGTCCTCGAGGTTCTTTGCATACACATGGGACGGGAGGCCTCCTTGCCCAGTCACTGCCCATCCTCTGCTGCTTCCTAACAAAACTCCACAGTCTGCTCTGAGAGCGAGAGGAGCCTTGGCTCTCAAACCCATGCCCTGAAGCTGTGACAGAGTCAACAATTTCTCTTCGATGGTCACATTCTACATAGCCTTTGTAATCTTCAGCACCCTGAGGAGCCAGCACGGGCCCTTCTGGGCTGAGCCCAGGCCTCTGTTTGTGTCTCATGGAGAAGTTTTCTGTTGCTGGCTTCTTAGGAATAAGCAGCGAGAGCTGAAAATCACCCATTCCTTCTGTACGCTCTCTGTCTCTTGGAATCTTAACAGTTGACCCGGGTTTTGGAGAATGTTTATTCCTCTCGCCTGGCTTTACCAGCAAAAGAGCAGCCCAGAAAGGGAACGTTGCCCACATGTGTTGTAAGCTTTTGCACCCCCTTGTGTCTTCGGGAGTCTGAGAGGGTGCAGCTCAGAACAGGACTGCAGCTGGGTGCTGGGGCTGGCTTTCGTCTCCTCTCCTGCATCTTTTAAAAAGTAAAACTACTCACCCTGTTCAGCTACTCACATTTTAAAATTGGTTATATATGAAACTCAGTACAATTTCTGCCTTGTGAAATGTGTTCTCTAATGGTCTTGATTCTTAATTAGGTCCTGGCTTTTTGAGCCCCCAAATAGTCTGCTGTCTAGAAATAGAGTGTAAGTGGCCGTAGGGGCCCCATCCCAAGCCCACCCGATCACATGGGCGCAGGAAACTCTGACAGGTGTATGGAGGTTCCTACAAAGTCTGTGTCGAATTGGAAATGTATGTGTGGAGGGGTCTTTTGTTTTTTGTTTTTTTAATGAATAGAGTAAGGTAGTTACACTTAGTAATACCCATTCACCAAAAGGAAAGGGTGTGTGTTAAATCATTGTGTTTTTTGATGAATGGCTTGTACACTGAAAAATAAATTGGACAAACTGGCATAGAGCTCAGTGAACATGAAATCAGCTATTAGAAGAAAGCTTGTGAACAAATTCTGAGGCAGATATGCATCTTTTGATTAACGCCCTATCAATCATCCGCACAGCTACCTTCGCTAAGTCTTGCTGTAATCATTCATGGTTGCTTTCGGAAACACTGGCAGAAACTATAGTGCTGCAGAAACGGAATATTATTACTGATTCCTCCCTAACTTACTGTGAACAATGACTGTTTTCACCATGTTTCTGCTTTCCTTTATTACAGAAATACAATACGGAATGAAAGGAGAATTCCTCCCAGCCTGGTGAAATTCTCCTAGGGTATTCTTAATGATATTCAGTCTTAAATGGGCAAGCTATTGTAATGTGAGGTTCTCTGAAGGAATAATAGTAATGTAATCCCCCTGAAGTCGCCTTTTATAGATTGTAATCAAATAGGCAAAATGTGGAGTCACATTAATGAACAGAGTATATCTTCGGAATTATTGCTGAAAGTTGTTGAAATGGTTTGAATTTTGTTATTGTAATTATTATATTCTCAGTTAATGTGCTTAACAGCAATAGTAATTAACCCACCAGATTGTAAATTTGCATGAATTCTACCTCTGACATTACAAGAAATCCTGATTCTTTCTGTGTATTACACAGCAGGATGGGGGAAATATATAGAGATATTTTTTTTCACTGATTATTTTTTAAGAAAGACATTTTCATGAATGCACTTATAATTTTTCATGCACTTTTAAGCCATTGGCAAATTCCTCAAGGGCACTTCATTCTTTTAAGAGGATTTGATTCCTAAACTACGCTGGCATGGAAGATAATTTGGCACTGCCTACTAGTCTTTAGGAAATAGTGCGGTTTCTGAACCTACTGTAGCCTGGGAAATCCTGTGGCATAATGAAGCAGTGACAGGCATTAGCATGTATAATGGGCTTTAATAGACATTTAATGCTGTTTAACTGGGAGAGGGAGCTGTTCTCTCCCATTGGAATATTCCTCCATCAAAGCCCATTGATCACCGATTGCGCCCAGGAGAGGTTAATCCATCAGTTTCTGTAACCAGACGGCACTGATGGAAATTCTTTAGGTGGCATTCTGGATGAACCAAGCTTTCCATCTTTACAAACAAATGAGTGATATGACAAGCATGGTGTTCAAAACACATTTAACCAATTGATTTTCTTTCCTCTTGTAATAAGATCTGGAGACATATGAAAGTGCACAGTGTGAGCCAAGATTAAAGGAATTGCTCCATGCACAGGAACATATGGGATTGAGAGCCAATAAAAGTACTATAAAGCTTGTAGTCACCCATTCTCTTTTTTATATAAAGTTTGTTATTGCAATAAATAGCTGTTATTGAGCCGATGCCTTTTGTTTCGTTTTCCTGAATCTTATTTCAGGTCTGTCCTGTGTGTGTGCACACATGCGCGTCCTGTCATCTTTCTCTTGGAAGTTCTCAAGATGTTTGTCAACCATTGTTTTTTACCTTCTAGTTTAAACAGACGGACCTGATATGATCTGGGATGGTAAAACCAGCTGTCAAGGTGCAAACATGGGCTGCTGCACTAGTCCCCATGGTCCGTGTAGTGATGGTCTCCTGCCCTTTATTTCTCCCATCAGCCCTGCCTTGAGCTTCACCTACCCTTCTGCGCCTGTGTCTCTCCACGTGCATCAACAAATCTTAAGCCGACAGCAGAGCTTAGGCTCGGCCTTTGGACACAGCCCTCCGCTCATCCATCCTGCCCCAACATTTCCAACACAGAGGCCTATTCCCGGGATCCCGACGGTTCTGAACCCTGTCCAGGTCAGCTCTGGCCCTTCGGAGTCCTCACAGGTGAGAGAGAGACAGCTCGATGAGCTGGTCGGTCTTGGTAATCGTAGAGGAGAGCTGTGCCATTGTGCCAGCTCTTCTTGGGCACGGTACCCTGGCATCCTCAGCACTTCCATACTACATGCAGCCTGTCCTGCAAACTCAGGGCTCTGGTCTTCAGTCTTGGTGAAGATGCTGTGTGTGTGCTCCTCGAGAAACAGCAGCTTCTTCCACCAGAGTCCGTTGATCCTCGGGGGAAATGTGGCTACTTGATGAGGCTGCACTCTGAGCCGGTGCTGTCTCTACCCCCACTCAATAGAAATGCATTCAGGAATGTGTGGCTCTCATTTGGTCACTGTCCACTGGTGCTTCGAATTGTGTGATACTCCAGAGTACGAATACAATTGTTCTTTTCTCCGCACGGATCGTGCTGAGGGAGGAATCTGATGCTCTGATTAAAGAACGTTGCAAACAGTTCGTGTTGGTTTCCTACCCTCCTCACAGCTTTGTTCTTTTGGAACTTGTTAAAGTCCAGGCCCCAGGTCTATTCTTCTAGCTTTTATTTTTATTATTTTTTAATATTATTTTCTTTTTATGGTAAGAATCATCAATTTATTTTTTTAATACATATATATATAATAATTTTTTTCTATTTTATTGATTTTTTACAGAGAGGAAGGAAGGAAATTGAAGATACTGAGATTTTTTTTTGTGTCTTTATAGGTAATTCAGTGAAGTATAGTCTCTCAGAATGTTTATTATTCATTATCTTTTAATCCTTAGTTTCTGAACAATGCTTGCCTTTTCATATTCTGTGCTCTATCCACTGAGCCAAACCGGTTAGGGCTAAAATATATTTTTATTGATTTCAGAGAGGAAGGAAGAGGGAGAGAGAGAGAGAAACATCAATGAAGAGAGAGAATCATTGACTAGCTGCCTCCTGCATGCCCCCCACTGGGGATTGAGCCCGCAACCAGGGCATGTGCCCTTGACTGGAATCGAACCGCAGGTCGACGCTCTATCTACCGAGCCAAACCGGCCAGGGCTATTCTTCTAGCGTTTAGAAGCCTAGGGAGTTTATGCTCGTGAGCTAGAACTAGGAACTGCCTCATGAATGTATTTTCTGCTACCGCGGTGTTGGAACATTATCATGAGTCATTGTTCCAGCGCCAAACAAGCCTGCTTCTCTCCAGTTGCAGGTTTTAGCAATAGTCCTGCTCTTGATTACAACCTAATCTTTGTCTCTGTTCCTGCAACTGTGACTGGCAGAACAAGCCCACGAGCGAGTCTGCGGTGAGCAGCACTGGCGACCTGATGCACAACAAGCGATCGAAGATCAAACCTGACGAGGACCTCCCCAGCCCGGGGCCACGGGGGCAGCAGGTGAGGCGCCTGGGCTCTGCACTGGCAGAAGGCCAGTTACAGAGCTGGACTCGGTTTCTTTTTCCAGCTCAGAAGCAAACACAGCAAGTGCAGGAAGCTGTGTGAGGTATGAACTATGGTTCACTGAGTAAGCGGTTGGGTTTATGTGCTGCTGACTATCGATGTGACCGGGCTTCAGTCCCCAATCCCGATCTTGGGCCTGAATTGTGAGCTCCTGGTCCCAAGCCTGAGCTGGGCAGAGCTAGTGATGTTCTCTATACCAGTCATGTTTTTATTCTTACTTTGCCCCTTCCCACTTGGCAAGAGAGCCTGGGGAACAGGGAGGGATCAGGCACAACTCACCTCTATTCTAAGGTGACTTAGATTCCAGTCCTTTACTCAAAGTCCTGAAAGGACGAGGTCCTCTGAGCCTCAGTTTAAAGATGTGTTTCTCACCTCCTGGGGTCCTCTCGCCTGACACAGGAAAGAGGTCAAGGAATATTAATTTCCAGAAATAAGGGCTGGACAAGAATCTGGACATCCACAGGATCTGAATCTTGCTATGGCCAGGCTGCTTCAGCCCCAACCTCAGACCACTTTAGCCCAAATTTTTGTTTTAGTGACAAGCTCTTTGAAGATGGAATGAATGGGTGTCGTGGATTCTGAAATTCATCCTTTTGCATTTTGCTAGTCGACATCCTTTCTGGTCACACCTCAATGCTTGTATAGTTTTTCTCATCTAGCCCCAGTTTAGAACTCTAATCTACACACCTAATTGTCTCCCAGAATTCTAGAAATCCTTTGTATTTAAATTGCTACAAAGCTGCTTAGAAGACTAGGAAAGACTATACCCACTCCCTCCACGCCCCCCCCCCAAGTCCCAAGCTTTAGATGCTGTGGTTCTGGGGCAGAGAGTGCATCATTAGACATCAGAAGTTGAACCAAGAAGACATTATCCCTATAAAATCCACAAAGTGCCTCTTAAGAGCAGCCTCCAAGGGCAAGGAAAGCAGAATTAGAATTACTGGTAATCGTTTCCCTGGATTCCAAAATATGAGAATAAACATTAATATACTGAAAAGAATTTAACCAAAAGAGAAAGACCAATCTTTTGAGTAAAGATGACATCATCTAGTTTAATTGCTTCTCTTATGAGATGACATTTTCAGTTGTTTTTTTCACCGTCGTATTCAAGGATAGCGGAGTTTGCCTCAACTTCTTATCATCATTATGGTTTGGACTGTTGTCCTTAATCACAAGTGAATAATCTCGGAAGGTGTATTTGGTAACTCTGAAAAAATACACACAAATGATTCCATATGTTTGACTTCTTCCATTCACAAAACTTAGTTAACAGACCTGGGACTGTTTTATTTTCATTGAAAAATTTGCATCAGGGGGAAAACATCTAAATTAAGTTTTTGTCTTTTTCTTCTTTCATTGTGTGATTTGTTTCTCTTCCTTCCCCTCGCCTATCAGGAACAGCCGGAAGTAACCACCCTGGTGAAGGAGGAAGGGGACAAAGATGAAAGCAAGCAGGAGCCTGAAGTCATCTATGAGACCAACTGCCACTGGGAAGGCTGCACCCGGGAGTTTGACACCCAGGAGCAGCTGGTGCACGTAAGTGAGAGCGACTCGCCAACTGGGCTTTCCAACTACGTGCCCTTTCTGCGGGATCAGCTTTCCTGACCCTGCACTGCGTCGACTTTCTTAGCTAACAGTGCTCCGAACTGGAGAGCCCTTTATGACTTTATGAGAATAAAGAGAACTCGGAGCCCTGCTGCTTGACCTGTGCAGTCAGCTAAAGCTTAGTGTAAAATTCAATAAAGTCTTCGATAGAGAGTGTAATGACTCTGATCCTGGAAGTCAGAGAACACTATTTTGAGTTAGTGACTTGGATGATTATTGAGTAATAGTAAGCTGGACATGAATTATGATTAACCTTTAACCAAGTTTGAGTCTCCTTTCCAAGAGTAACAACAGAAAAAATTGTACAAGTGGGGGATTCCCTTTTTTTTTCTTTCCATTCTACTTTCTTTTCCCAAGCCCTTAACACTTCAGGAATCTCCCATTGTTTTATGCAGCAATTAGTACTGTATGTGAGATAGGTGGATGCTTGGGGCAAGCCATTAGCAATTTCTTGACTTGAGGCCAACCCTTGTAAGCCTAATAGTTTCATGGAAAAAGAGATGTGTATTGTGCAATGATGTGTATTGTGTTTAATGATGTCTGTTTTTGAAAGCTATAGTATGGTCAGGTTGAGAACCTTCTCTTGCCATCCCATGTTCTGAAATCTTGTCCCCTTATTTATTCCCGTGTATTGTTTCAAATACTGCAGCGCTCCCCACCCAATGCTCATACCTGATGAACCACATGTCCTTTGCCAGTGTTTCATTTTATTTGGCACTTTCTCTCAGGCCTGTGGAGTCTCCCTGGCAAACGTGAGCAGGAGCAACTGAGATGGAAGGGCATTTAGAAAATCAAGAAGAAAAAAAAAAGAGGCAGCTCACACACTCAGTGCAGAGAGACAGGGTCCTGTGGAGGCCTTGAGGATGGTTTGCTCAGTGTGGCAGTTTCAGAAGCGTTTAATCTGAAGGAAAATCTGACGGAACAGCTTTTGTTTCCACTCCCTAACCTCCATATGCACACTCATCCTCTTTTCTTTCCCAGTAACTTTTTATTTTTCAATGACCCATAGTTCTTGATAACTCTCCTCCATTTAACCGCTGAAATGATAAAATTCCTCACACATCCCACATGTCTTATAGGCGGCATGAGCCTTTGAAGTGTGTCTTCTGCACCGTGGCTCATCCTGGGGAATATGTTTCACACATTGCAGTTTCATTATCGTGTTGAATGTATGATTTGCTGGTTTTGCGATCGGTAATGTGCAGATTGTTTTTAGGATTTAACAGGACCTCAGCAGGGTTGTTGCCCCCTCTGTTTCTTTTTCAACCCTGTCTCCTTGTAATGGTATAGGGAGAATTATAGATTTCTCAGCACAGCAAGAAACCAGAAAATCAGATGGTTTTAATTAAGGTATATTTCCAAATTTTTCCATGAACTTCATTTATTTTTTTCTCTTTAATTTGATGCAAGTGTTATTTTTCAGCCAAGCCTGATTTAATGGCCCTTTATTCTTGCTGACTGTTTTTAATGGAAACCACAGACATTGTCATACTAAAGGGGGAAAAGAGGTTTTGAATTTTTATTTTAATGTGGAGAAATATTCCCAAAAATGAGAGTGTGCCAAGAATACTCCGAGCGATATAATGAGTGCCCGACGTAAATGAGGGAATTGTTCGGGTAACAACTGCCATCAGAGACTAGATGTTGGCAGTGCTTGTTAAAATGTCCTTGTGAGAGGCGACGCCACCGTCTCCTGGCTCCTTGTCTGTGGATAAGTCGCTGTAGTTCCCAAGGGGGGCTCTGACTGTGGGTCAGCCATTATCAAATGCGGAATGAAATAAGAGCCTACATTTCAATAGGGGGCGTACATTTAAAGGGAATTGTGGTGGCCCAGCCGGCGTAGCTCAATGGTTGAGGGTCGACCTATGAACCAGGAGGTGATGGTTCGATTCTCCGTCAGGGCACATGCCCAAGTTGCAGGCTCGATCCCCAGTGTGGGGTGTGCAGGAGGCACCTGATCAATGATTCTCTCTCATCATTGATGTTTCTATCTCTCTTCCCCCTTCATCTCTGAAATCAATAAAAATAAATTAATAAAATGAAATAAAGGGGATTTGTGCTGACTAGAGGCCAGGCGTGAGGTAATAACTTAAACTTTGTGCTGCCTACTGAACATGAAGGCTGTTTCAAACCAGTGAATGTTGCAGGTTTTTGTATTTCATCTCAGTGGCGGAAGGTTTTAGGCAGTGATGTTGTTTCTAACAGAGAGATCTGAGTAGCTTTAAGGAAAGGCTGCTTAAACTATCAATTAAATGACCGCCATGTTTTCTGTTTTGTTATAAACATATGAATGAATACAGCAATTTTTTTGAAAAATTCCAAATAGCTGGAAGAAATTTATGTCAGAATTAGAAGGAAAGTTAATATATTATCTGCTTGACATTAATTTTAGTCTGATAAATTATATGATTAAATAAACTTGTTAAGTGAATTAAAAATGATAACTTACAACAGCATAAATAAAGATACTAGTTTATATCACTTACTTGCTACCTTTTTACTTGTTATCTGAAGTGTGGAAATTCCAAATTTGTGCCTTTAAACTGATTTTACTTTGCATGACATAAAAGCACCTTCATACTCCTGGGTGTATCTGGTAGCATTTGCAGTGGCCTGGTGTATAGAATAGGTGCTTTATTTTTTGTTGATTGAATGAGTAGGTACTTCAAGTCTACCTAATTATGGCACTTTGATGGTAGATGGAAATAATATCACTTGCAAGAGCCACTTTTTTTTAGGGATAAAAGGAAACAGTAACTGCTTCCGTTCTTACGGTTTCCCTTGGAGAGAGGACATTCTCTGAATTAGTTGAATTTTCATGGTACATACAACCAAGAGGCAAGGTGTTAAACCATTCTGATGCCGTGCCATATTTATGGCCATGACCCATTCTTTTTCCCCTCTTACAGTTAATAGAAAGATTCATGATTCTTCATGGTTGTCTATCTAGTGTCTGACAGTCCCGACTGCCTGCTAAAGCAAGTCACTATCTATAATTGATATCCTTCTGTGGAATAGGGTGCTGGCTGCAATTGAAGGGCTTTGCTGAAAGCTCTTAAATCCTGACAAGTTCTCCCCTTGTTCTGGTTCAGTCGCTGAGCTGCACGGTTGGAATTCCAGAGTCATTTGAACTTAGTGCAAAAGGGAGACATGTGTTTCACATTAGCAAATCACAAAGTTGAAGGAGAATTAGGGAATTGGCTGACTCTGCCCGCCAGGTAGTCTCATTTCCAGGGTAATGCACTCCATGTTCTCTTGAAAAGATTACCTTGTCCCATTACTGTCCGAACAGATGGGCTAAATATTGCCTTTCCCTTCTCCTCCTCTTTATTTCAAGGCCCTGTCCTTCTCCAATTGTGTGTTTATGCTACTTTTGCTGGGGGGTCTTTATCTCTGGATGTTTAATTAATTTCTCTTCCCAGCAAGATAATTATAATTGGATTTAGTTACTCTCAAGCTAGCATTAAAACTGTCATAAATTTACTTCTATGCCCAGAAGCTACGAAGATAGATATATATTTTTGTTAACTAGGTTTGTGTTGTACTTTGTTCTTCTCTTGGTATCAGTTAAAATAGAAGGCAACAAGAGCGTAAGAGGGATATATAGAACAAAAGTTAATTAATTTAAAGTACCTTTAATTAAGACTGCATTTATTATTGATTTGTTAAGATGCTGTCTCTTCCCTTGACATCTGAAAGCACATAGTCTAACATCCCCAAATAAATGGAAAAATCCACATTTTCCCTTCAATTCTAAGTTAATTAGACCCTCTTTTTGCTGTTGTGCATTATATATTACAAAAGTCATGAATCTTACATTTACATTTGTTGAATAGCCGCTCTCAAAGTGTTGTTTCTGTTTTGTGTGGTTGGGTTGAGTTTTCGTTATTCAGTAAAACAACTCAAATCTGCCCTCTGGCCTGGCTTCTCACAGGTGCTAGGGCTTTCCGATCCTTGCCTGTCCCTCTTGTGTTAATCCTGTCCTACCAGTCAGTGCATCCTTGGCGCTTGGGTGACCGAGAGTCTGAAATTCGCACAGCATGCACACGCATTAGTCTCATGTTCTTGGAAACTGGCCTGCTTTCTGCTGAATGACACTGTGTGTATGCCACAGGTGTTTTGAGAGGCTTTTTAAAAAGAAGAAAGGGAATAAATGTGAAGAATGTGCACCTCATTGTGGGTCACCACTGCTGAGTGGCTAGTTATACTTGAAAACATGGCTGCTGGGATCTGAAAGACTGAGAATTGTATCATCCCCCTGCCTAATGCCACCTGTTTGATGCATCGCTGCAATTCCTTACCCTCTATTTCTAACCCTCTCTATCAGCTTAAGAAATAACAGATTATAAACAAAAAATTTTTCCCAAAGGTCTTTAAAAGGTCAAATTATTTTTTAATAGTTTTATTCACTGCACCATCCCCAGCAGAATGGCTGTGGCTATTACACTGTAAGGGTTTGTGTCTCTTGCCGGTGGGACTGGATGGCAAATAACATGAGTTGTGGGTACATCAGCCCCAGCTTGAACTGGGTGGCATTTCAGGCTCTGAACTCCTTCCTCCACTTTTTAAAAAATATATATTTTTTTATTGATTTTAGAGAGGGAGAGAGAGAGAGAAACATCAATGATGAGAGAGAATCATTGATCGGCTGCCTCCTGCACGCCCCCTACTGGGGATCGAGCCCGCAACCCAGGCATGTGCCTTTTTACCAGAATTGAACCCGGGACCCTTCAGTCCATAGGCCAACGCTCTATCCACTGAGCCAAACCAGGTAGGACACCTTCGTCCACTTTTAAGCATGGTGTCAGAATTCAGCTTTTTGTACCCTGATTAACCACCTACTTGGATTTTAAATGCTTTCATGTGCTGTGAATGTTGACCTCTAAAATCATGCTGAAGTTGCCTTTATTGAAAGAATACAGTTATAATCCCCATTGCTACCATTTGAAAACAAATTTCTATACATTGGCAGCATGAAAATGAAGGGCTTTCTTTTTAATAGCGTAGAGATTTAGATAAAAAGAGAGCACATCTAATCTGTGAAGAATGGATGCATCCCAACCAACGTGGGGAAAAGTTAAGATGTGGTGAAGACATTATTTTCGTATTAATATCATGATCCTAAATTTGCATTTTAAATGTTTTCCATCTAATTTTGATCCCTTTGTTAAAGTTGCATTGTATATCCTTACCTAAGAGAAAATTGAGTCTAAGATGTGATAGGGGTCTCAGATACGAGGCTGAAATTAGTTTTGTGTGCACATAAAATGTAAAACGAATGAGTGGAGATTTTGATCTTATTTTCCCTACATGGAGTTAATAGTTAATTTACTTTAATTATTTGGAAACACTGCATGTAAAATATAGACTAAGAACTTCCAACTTCAAAGCCGTTCTTTGACAATTGTGCCTCAAGGGTCACTTAAAAAAACACACAAAAAAAACTCACTGACTAAATTGCACCTGCAGAAATTGTTCCCATAAATACACTCAGGAGATTAGACTGAGATGGGGCCTTGGAGGGCTGTGTGGTCCACCATTGAAAGCCTCCCAGGGCCACGGGAATTCTGAGTGGCAGCTCCCTCTCTGCTCTGACCCTCGGGATGACCTCCTTGGAACTGTTGGACCCTTTAGAATGTTATTTTCTCACTTATCATACTGTGAAACAGCCGTGAAAATAAATGCCGTCCCCAACATCCAAGGCCAAACGGAGATCACATGCGGCCGGCCTAATGAGAAACAGAGGGCCTAAGAGCCTTCATCTCTTTGTTTTATGTATTTGTGTTCTGCAGGGTTGCGTGAGGGAGGGGAGTAGGGAGTGGTACTGTTTGGTTCTGTGGCTTCTGCATGTTCGCTCTAAGGCTTATTGAATAGTCATTGTTGCTGGACTGGGACATGCTCTTAACGGCAGCAGAGGCCCCATTCTGCTCCCCAGTCTGTGTCTGTCTGATAGGTTTTGGCCAAGACATTTCGCCTCCTTGGTCCTCCGTTTTAGTAAAAGCTAGTGAAGGATTTGAATTGGGTAGTCCTCAGGATAGGGATGGTAAACAGGTTTCATCTTAAGTGCCATCGTATTGGCTGGCAGTCACCTGGAGTTCTGTGATGAGCTGCCCCCTCCTCCCCACTCCGTTTCAGCCATGGAGCTGGGGTGGGGATGTGCAGCCAGTAACGGATGGATGCCTCCAGGTAGGGTTTTGAAGGAGGTAGATATTTGCCACGTCTTTCCCAGGGTCTAGTCCAACCCTGTAGATTAAATGCCCTCCAGAATAATTGTGGTTAATTTTTCTAGGGGGGTGGTATATTAATTACTTGGGGTAATTATTGAATTATTAAAATGTTCCCTTCATAATGTGCCTTAACCCCTGAATGAAGAGTAACAAATCAATATTTTGAATAAGATATAACTGGTACAGAGGAATTAATGACTTAGTTACTTCCTTAAATTTGCTGAGCTGTTTTATACCCCCTGAAATGTTTCATGGTATGTGCCCCCTGAAATATTTCATCAAACTCTTCATCCCAGTAACTTTCTGCTATTTGGGGAGGATTTTCCTATCAAAAGCTTATTGATTGGTTCTGAATGATACTTTAGGTGAATTTTAAGATTCTGCCAATAATTAGCCCCCTGGGATAGTCTCTACGGACACACTTTATACAAAAGGGATTGGGCTGCATACTTCGTTGACATGTAGCTGCCGATAGCAGATCTGGCCAGCATGATGTGCCCTCTTGTTTATCAGGAAAAGTATGAGCTGACATTAGTAGATGAGCATTCTCTCAACAACTGCTCACCAGAAGTGAGCCTAGGAGCAGCCTGCATGCTGCCCACTGCCCCAGCTCGGAGGTGGACACATTGCCAGCAGGACTTAGACAAGGCGCTCCAGGACTGGTCATTCTCATTGAGAGGGGTGAGAAGGAAATACAAAAGCATAATGAACAGTAGGAGGCAGGATATAATGAAGACAAAATTGTGCAGTTGAGATGCTAGGGGCTCAGAAGAGAGAGAAGTGCACGAGGGTTACCCAAGAAGACTTCTGAGAAACAGGTGGGAAATATGGTTATGGTCAAAGCAAAGCATGGAAGTCAACTTTTGAGGCATGATGATGGTGATGGTGATGGTAATGGTGGTGGTGGTGGTGATGATGGTGATTGTGATGGTAATGGTTCTGTAAGAAAAAAATAGCGCCCAATCTGAAAGAATTCTGTGGCTTACCACTATTCTCCTGCAACAACAGTACGATGTGTTTCAAAGCTGACAGACCTGAGTGCAAGGCCTACTCCTTCACCCTGGACACTGCACAGTCCCTCCCTGTGAAATAAGGATATTAACAGTACATACTAGAATAGTGATTATTCTTATAAAAGTGAAAAGTGTAAGGATATTTACCAGTTGCCAGGTTGGTGTTTAGGCAGTGTACGGGTTGGCATGTCACCATGAAATTAATAATGACATAAAGATGCTGACTAGTCCCCCGGCTCATGAAGCCGTTAGACAGAAGGACTGGAGAGGTTCCTGGGTTCGTTCCTTGTGCTTCAGATGGCTCCTTACACTCGCTTGTGCTATTCTGAGCATCAGAGCCTCATCCTCCTATGTATTCTGTTATCCTGACCTCCTTCTGAGACTTCTGCTTGATAATCACTCTACACCAGTGGTTCTCAACCTTCCTAATGCTGCGACCCTTTAATACAGGTCCTCATGTTGTGGTGACCCCCAACCATAAAATTATTTTCGTTGCTACTTCATAACTGTAATTTTGCTACTGTTATGAATCGTCATGTAAATATCTGATATACAGGATGCATGTTCATTGTTACAAATTGAACATAATTAAAGCATAGTGATTAATCACAAAAACAATATGTAATTATATATGTGTTTTCGGATGGTCTTAGGCGACCCCTGTGAAAGGGTCGTTCAACCCCCAAAGGGGTAGCGACCCACAGGTTGAGAACCGCTGCTCTGCACCAAGGCTTCTCAACCTGGGCACATGGGGGCAGGAAATCTTTGTTGTGGGGCCTGTCCATTGTGGGACTATTGGCAGCATTGCTGACCTCTGCCCACTGGATAAAAGAGTGCCCTCCCCCATCAAGACAACCCAAAATGTCTCTGGACATTGTCAAATGTCCCCTGAGGGGCAAAATTGCCCCCAGTACTGCCCATACCTTTCCTCGTACAGTGTGAAAAACAAATAAACAAAAAAGTATATTTGTGATTAAAGATAAATTTTCTCTTGCTTAAATATGCTTTAGACTGATCAGATTTAAGAGAAAAATAGCCTCATTAAATAGTCCTAGCAAAAGGCTATTTAATATATATGTAGGTGGTGTGCTTTTATGCATGTGTGTATATGGTACATACTTGTGTGTGCATGCATGTGTGTGTGGGAGTGTGTGTGTAAATTGGCAGAGCTTAAATTTAAAACCACATTTGCTAAGGTTAGGCACTTAGTAGTGCTCAATGAGGTCTAATACCAGCCAGGCCCTTGGTCTTGGTGGAGAAATTCCATCATTATTTTTTTTTCCACAGACCAAGGGAAGTCATTCAGACTTCAGCTTCTGAGATCATGGCCAGCAGGATTGGAGATCAGACTCCTGCTTTGACATAAAACAGAGCGCCAGGAACAGAAAGCAATTTTCTATGCAAGGACTTTTTAAAGATTCAGGGACATTTGGGCTTTTCTGAGATTAGCTAAATACTGCCGTAGATGGTTTTTATTTTCATTTCTAGAACAATTAATGTTGGCATGAGAATAGAACTATCGTGGCATATCCTCAAAAGACTAAACTACTCACCCCCACACCCCACCCAATTCCTGGTAAAACTAGCATTAAACAGTGATCGGAATGTGAAGAGAATGTTGGATGGTATGTTAGAGGTTTATCTTCTATTCCTATATCTGCCAATAGCTGTTCCTGACTTTGAGTAAGTTACCCTACAACTTCTGTTTTTAAATTTGTTGTGTTTGTGAGGGCAGCATGAGATCATGTCATGGAAGTGCTTTATCATGGAAGTGTAGATTCCAAGCTACAGCATTATCTATATATATAAAAGCCTGAGCAGTTGCTATGACGTGCACTGACCACCAGGGGGCAGATGCCCAATGCAGGAGCTGCCCCCTGGTGGTCAGTGCACTCCCACAGCTAACCTCCTGTGGCTGGCCAACCTTCCCCCAAGTCGGCCAACCTCCTGCACACGCCCCCGCCCCCCCACCGGCCAACCTCCCATGGTCCCGATTACTGGGCAGTCCGAGGGACCCCACCCATGCACGAATTCGTGCACCAGGCCTCTAGTGCAAATATAAGGAAGAATGGACTTCAGAGGAAGTTGTACTAGTAAACTTAATTAATTGAAGAACATAGAGATTAAGAAGACTTAAAAAGGAGTATATAAGTATGTTTTTCATTCAGTTGTACCCTCTCATCTATAGGCTATTGATCTTACCTACTAACACAACATCACCACCTGTTGGCCATTATGAAAATTGCAGGCATAGTGCTGGAAGGAAAAATCTTATGCATATCAGGCCTATGGACTTGGGTTGGGATTGGGGCTGAATAAAACCTGACACATAAATCCTTTGTGTGTGTCCCTTTGAGTAAGGGGAACATAGAGGACAGGCTGTTCAGTGAGATAAAGGGCAGGCTGTTGTGAGGACTAAAGATGTATAGACAGAGCTGTGGGAAAACAGGTAAGTTGAAGGTGCAAAAGAAGAAATGAGAGAAAGTTCTTGAAGAGATTGCATTTGAACATGGTCTTTAAAGAACAGGTGGATTTAAATAGGGAAAGACCACTGCAGGGAGGTGTTGGGGCTGACATATGGAAGTTAAAAGTTAATAGATGCAGAAAGTATAGGAGAATTTTATCTATGATAGTGGCTAATATAGTAAAAGGTTGGCGTTTTTTTGATACTCTTTTGGCTTAGAAATATAAGTGTAAAATGACCTATTCTAATCTTTAGGGTTGAAGAGTGGTAAATAATGCAGTTATGATAAACTGAAGTGTTTTGGAAGGCAGAGGGTCGTGGAAAGTAATTTTAAAGGGTAGAGTAGCACTGTTTCCTGGGCGACCTGAGTGATAGATTAGGAGTCTGACTTATGTTCAGATGGAGCAAAGAGAATCACATGTTCCTGATGGAGGAACATTGAGGCAGCATGCATGTTGGAGAGATGGAGGTGGGCTCTTTGCAATGCCCTGGAAGCTGTAAGCACCATGTGTTGAAGAGGGCAGGGATAGAGTGAAGTAAGGCAAGCTGTGAGACTCGCAGCAGAAGTTATTTTTTAAAATAATTGAGAGCATAATTTGGAGATGTTTCACAATCACAGTTTTCACAGCCAATGTGGATGCTGTAGATGTTGTTCAGAGAGCAGCCAGGAGGTTCCAGGTGGCTGGCTGAGGTGGTTTTGCCCCTGGAACCCTTGTTTCTTGTGTGCGTGGCCCAGGCTCCTTACGGGTCCTACAATTCAATTGTTTCTCCTTAAAGTGGAGTGATCTCTGATGACATGGAAGATGCCTGCGGCGGTGCTAGCCAGGTTTTCAGGGCCCAGCCAGAGATGATTTTATTGTGGTGATCACCTTTTGTGTGTGTGTTGTGTGTGCGTGCCTGTTCTCTAGTTACGAACACACAATCTCAAGTTCCTAAAATGTCTTCCTAATCAGGGAAACGAAACTGTGCAGCTGCCTTCTGTTGGTGAGGTGGTTGGTCTCTTTCCATCCCTGGCCCCATCTTGTCCCCTCTGCTCCCCCTCCTCACCTGCGCAGACCTGTGCTTCTTTGGGTGCTGCCTCCGTGCCTGGCACACGTGGCGTGTACCAAGGAGCCGAGAGCTCACTGCACGACAGGTTCATGGAGAGTAGGTCTTTCCGGTGACTTATCCTGGAGGAAGCAAACGTTCTCGAACCTTCCTCCCTGTGCCTCTTGGTGAGAGATGGCGCGGTTTCCAGCACAAGATAAAGCAGTCACACCGCAAATGAAACACTGCACTCACTGTGTTCTGCTTGTGTTTAGCGGAGATAAACTTGACCGCAGTCTTAGGACTGAGCCATTTGACTTCTGGGAGCAGCTTTAATTGCTAAGATGCAGATTTATTTACTTATTTTTTTAATCAAGAGGGGATTATTCTTGTTATCCGTCTAGAGCATCTTACTTCAAGATGAAAAGCCTTTACCGAATTACAGATGCCAACGTTTGTACAAGGCTTTTTGGCGATTGACAACTCAAGGAGGAAGTATGATTTATTAGCCTATAATGGCTAACCCTGAGTGATGGCCTAGGTCCTACTGATTTGTGAAATTGCTTAATGTGAACTGCCTTTTTATGCCACTCAAGCCCCAAGTTACTCAAATAAATGTAGAGTCTACGTTATGTGATATGTTATGGGAGAGGAGAAAAAGAAAAGGAGGGGAAAGGAGAAAGGTGACTTCTAAAATCCATCTTGGTGGTGCCTTTTACAGTAGTTTGGCTGATAAGCCAGGGGAGGAAAGATTAATAACAAGGCTTGTCGCTATCAGTACCTACTTGTCGATTCTCTGTAACAGGGCTGTCTGTTCAGCATGGAAATTATTGATTAAATAAAAATTGCTATTAGATTGTGATGTGATCCATAATCACAAACAATGGTAGACATTCCTCTTTTAGATCCTCGGCCATGCATCAAGTTGTTCCTCTTTTTTTTTCCGCGGCGGTAATTTATATCGCGCTGACACTTGAGCTCATTAGGTTTATTCTTTCTGCTTGGCGGCTGGGAAGCATGGCCAAGAGCAGTGCAGACTGACTGGGAGTGGGGGGGTGGGGGCAGGAGGGTAAAGGTCAGGTGCCTGGCCGGTTCATTCACTGGACTGCAGCTGGGTTTGTTTGTTTTTTAACTTTCCTTTTTAAAAAAGTGGTAAAATACACATAACAAAATTTTCAATTTTATTTTATTTTCAGCTTTATTGATGAATAAAATTCTGTGTGTTTAAAGTGTACAATGTGATGATTCCATTATATATTGTGAAATTATTAATACCATGAAGAGAATGAACATATCCATTACCTTACCTTTTTTGGTGTGTGTGGTGAGAACACCTAAGAACTCTTAGCAAATTTCAAGTATATAATATGATACAGTGTTATTAACCATAGTCAGTATGTTGTACACAGATCCTCAGAGCTTATTCAACTGAAAACTGAACGCTTTGCCCTAGCCGGTTTGGCTCAGTGGATAGAGCATCAGCCTGCAAACCAAAGGGTCCCAGGTTCGATTCTGGTCAAGGGCACGCACTTTGGTTTCTGGGTCCTCCCCTTCCGGGGCCCTGGTTAGGGCTTGTGCAGGAGGCAACCAATCGATGGTAAAATATCTTCAGGTAATGATTAACCATAAAAATTCTATATATATAAAAGCCTAAGTGACCGTTTGACCATTCAACTGGTAGCTATGACACGCACTGACCACGAGGGGGCAGATGCTCCGACCGATAGGTTAGCTTGCTGCTGGGGTCTGGCTGATTGGGACTAGGAGAGACAGGCCAGACATGCCCTGGAGCCCTCCCGTGGTCCCTCCCCGGCCCCGATCATGCACCGGTGGGGTCCCTGGGGCTAGCCCGCACCCTCTCACAATCCGGGACCCCTCGGGGAATGTTCACAGGCCAGGCTAAGGGACCCCACCAGTGCACAAATCCATGCACCGGGCCTCTAGTAAATAAATAAAATTAAAAAACTGAACCCTTTGACCAACATTACCCTGTTTCCCTCATCCCTCAGCACCTGGCAACCACTACTCTACTCTCTGTTTCTATGAGTTTGACAGTTTTTCTTTCTTTTTTAAAGATTCCACATATAAATAATACCATATAATTTTTGTCTTTCTCTGAATTATCTCACTTAGCATATAATACCCTCCAGATTCATTCATATTGTCACAAATGGCAGGATTTTCTTTTTTATGGCTGAATAACATTCTATTATCTATCTATTATCTATCTCTCACATTTTCTTTATCCATTCATCTGTTGATGGACACATAGGTGGTTTCCATATCTTGGCTATCTATATATATAAAAGGCTAATATGCAAAGTGTCCTCTTGGGAGTTCAACCCGGAGAATGGGAGTTCGATCGTCAGCTATGATGTGCGCTGACCACCTTGGGGTGGTGCAGAATCAAGGAAGGCCCCGGCCGGCAGCCGGGGAAGGGAGGCCCTGGAAGGCAGGCCAGGAGGCCCCTATCAGCCCTGATCGCCAGCCAGGCCTAGGACCCTACCCGTGCACGAATTTTGTGCACCAGGCCTCTAGTTATGAATAATGCTGCAGTCAACATGGGAGTGCAGATACCAATTTAATTTTGTGCACCGGGCCTCTAGTTATGAATAATGCTGCAGCCAACATGGGAGTGCAGATACCGCTTTGAGATTCCTTTCATTTCCTTCAAATATATATCTAGAAGTGGGATTGCTGGATCATATGATAGATCTATTTTTAATTTTTAGAGGAATGTTCATATTGCTTTTCACAGTAGCTACACCAATTTACATTCTCACCAACAGTACACAAGGGTTCCTTTTTCTCTATATCCTAGCCAACATTTATTATCTCTTGTCTTTTTTATAATTGCCATCTTTGTAGGTGTGAGATGATATCTCATGGTGATTTTGACTTGCACTGCCCTGTTGATTAGTGATAGTGAGCACCTTTTCATGTACCTGTTGGCCTTTGTATGTCTTCTTTGAAAAATGACTATTCAGATCCTTTGCCTATTTTAAAATCAGATTTTTTTTTGCTACTGACTTGTATCAGTTCCTTTTATATTTTGTATATTAACCCCTTATCAGATGTGTGATTTGCAAATAATTTCTTTCATTCTATAGCTGCCTTTTACTTTTTCTCTATGTTTAGTTTGAGGATTTAGTTTGATGTAGTCCCACTTGCTTATTTTTGCTTTCGTTGTCTGTGCTTTTGGTATCACATAAAAAAAATTATTGCCAAGTCTAATGTCAAGAGCTTTTTCTCTATGTTTAGTTTGAGGGGTTTTACAGTTTCATGTCTTTAATTCATTTTGAGTTAATGTTTTCTATATCTGTGGGAAATGCAATGGAATTTTGACAGGGATTGATTTTGAATATATAGGTCCCTTTGAGAAATATGGGTGTTTTAATAATGTTTTTCCTATCCAAGATCATGGACTATGTTTCAGTTAAATTGTGTCTTCAACTTTTTTCATAAATATCTTACAGTTTTCAGTGTATAGGTCTTTAACATCCTTTGTTAAATTTATTTTTATGTATTTTATTTATTTATTTATTTATTTATATATTTTATTTATTCTTTACAGAGAGGAAGGGAGAGGGATAGAGAGTTAGAAACATCCATGAGAGAGAAACATCGATCAGCTGCCTCCTGCGCACCCCCTACTGGGGATGTGCCCGCAACCAAGGTACATGCCCTTGACCGGAATGGAACCTGGGACCCTTCAGTTCGCAGGCCCGAGGCTCTATCCACTGAGCCAAACCGGTCAGGGCATGTATTTTATTTTTGATACTTTTGTAAATCAGATTGCTTATTTTTATTTCTCTTTCAGATAGTTCATTCTTAGTGTATCAAAAGTGAGCTAAAATTTGTATGTTGATTTTATATTCTGAAAGTTTATTGAATTTGTTTATTAGTTCTAACAGTTTTTTGGTGGAGTCTTTAGGGTTTTCTATATATATAAAATCATGTCATCTGCAAACAGAGATAATTTTCCTTCTCCCCTTTCAATTTGGATGCCTTTTATTTCTTTTTCTTACCTAATTTCTCTGGCTACGACTTCCAGTACTATATTGAATAGAAGTGGTGAGAGTAGGCATACTCATCTGACCATTTTAAAGTGTGCAAGTCAGTGCCATTTAGCACAGTCACAATTTTGTGTAGCAGTCACCACTCCAAAAGGAAACCATACACTGTTAAGCAATCACTTCACTATTTTCTTCTCTGTGGCCTTTGGAAACCACTAATATGCATTCTCCTTCTATGGATTATTTGCCCTTTTTGGACATTTCATACAAATGGAATCATAAGATAAATGACCTTTTGTGCCTGGCTTTTTTCACTTAGCACAGTGTTTTCAAGGTTCATTCGTGTTGTAGCATGTGTCAGTGTTTCGTTCCTTTTTATGGCCAAATATATAATGTTTTATTTTATGACTCTACCACATTTTGTTTATCCCTTGCTTTGTTGATGGGCATTTGGATCGTTTCTACCTGTTGGTTATTGTCTCGTTATGAACTTTAGTGTGTATGTTTTTGTTTGAGCCCTTATTTTTAATTTTTGTGTGTATATTTCTAGGAGCGGGATTTCTGGGTTATTCTGGGTAATTCTACATGTACTAGTAACTTATTTTGAGAAACTGCCCAAACCTCTGGCAGGTTTTAAGCTGTCTTGTACAGGCTCCGCCTTCTCTGGTGGCCTTATCTCTAACCTCATTAGCCCCTTTGAAGAACTCCATCTCCTCCCCAAGAACCTCACCTCCTTCCCTGGAATGTAGCACAGGCTGAATCTCTGGGTACTTCTCTACAGAGAGCCTTGTTGTGCTGCCATCTGTGGGCATCCCTCAGCAAGTAGTTTCATACATCCATCGTTAGCACTATTTTCCCAAATGTGGTGGCACTGTTTAGGACAAATGCACTAGGTCAGGGGCGCTTAGACAAATAAAGGAGACAGATAGGTGGACCAAATTTCATTTCTGAAAGGTGAATCGGATAAATGGGGATGCAGTTCAGCATGCATGAACATACTCCCCCAGTATCGAGTTTGTGGATATTAGTTGTGATCACTTCTAATTGTAGAATCTTAAAAATAACCTAACCTGTCTTTTTTTTTCAAACCAAGTACAGTGTGGTCAGGAAAGGTTAAGAAACTTATTTAAGGCCACTAACTTCATTAATGAGTGGCTTTGCTACTTAATAATAATTAGTTCAGTCATACACAAATCATCTTGCTTTAAATGGCTTGATGCATATGTGGAAGGTTTGGTCTTTAGTCTTCGTTAACTATTAAATTTATGCATTCTACCATTCCCGATTTCATCCACCTCATTCCTTTCCCCAACAGAATCTTTTTACCTCGCAAGGGGAAACTGCTTCAGGTTTGATTTTCCCCCCACATTTATTGCAAGTTGGATACTCTTGAAAATAAATGTAACTCTTCATTGTAAACTTCAAACCTCTTCATCAAAATCAGATGAGAGTCAAGACGCCCATGTAGGACTCAAGCTAACATTCATCCAGAACATGTGTTTGTCTTTTGCACTGAAGGACGTCTAGTACTGATTATATTAAACATATGGTGGAAACAACACTAGGAGAAGGCAAAACTTTGGGAGCTTGAAACTCCCAAGGCTGGGTGCTCCCAACCCCACCCTGCTGTTACTTTCTAGTTTTACTTTAAGCTGTAGCCCTTCGAATGGAGAGAGACAAAAATGAGACTTCTTCAGGAGGGGAATAGCCAGCAGGACAGCCCTCGATGCCTTACGTTGGCAAGAGTATCAGCTACAGAGGCACAGGTCAAACGAGGATCCACATTTCCTAGTGGGCCTGGTCAAAGAGCAGAAGACTCTGCGGGGGAAACTACTGCAAGAGAATTCGCAGTCACTAAAGAAAGCCATTCTGACTGAGCAAGCACAACTTCCCTGCGAAAGCACAACGTGTGAAAAAGACAGGTCCCCATGGAATTCTTTGCTTCAATTAGATCAGGGGTCCTAAAACTACGGCCCGCGGGCCACATGCAAATACAAATATTGTATTTGTTCCCATTTTGTTTTTTTACTTCAAAATGTGTGCAGTGTGCATAGGAATTTGTTCATAGTTTTCTTTTAAACTATAGTCCAGCCCTCCAATGGTCTGAGGGACAGTGAACTGGCCCCCTGTTTAAAAAGTTTGAGGACCCCTGAATTAGATTTTATAAATCATAAGTATAGACTATGGAAGGAAAGTACACCGCGTGGAGATAAGAAAGGGGTGTGGCTAGACTTAGTGATCTGATCCTCATTCAGTGTGCGGGCTGGTGAAGATGCCGATGCCCGCCGAGGGCCGCAGAAGGAGCCGGGGAAGGGGAGGCACCTTCCCTGGAACTAACGTTTCCGAGGTGACTCACAGCAGTAAACGCAAAACAGTTCACTTCTAAGTGTGCTCTTCTGTTTTGTGTTTATTTGAATGAACATTCATCTGGGACATGGAACTGAGGGGTGCAGCAGTGACTCGGGCAAGGCATCCAGGGCAGGGGGAGAGCAGGCAGAGAAAGAAGAGTGCCCGTCAGCCAGTGCGGGGGTGAAGATCACAATTGGCAAGGGAGGTCAGAGGCCAATGGAGTGGCAGCATCTTTCCAGTAGAGAGGCGTCTCCTATCCCAGAGGCCTGAGGTTCCTTACCAATGTAGCCATGAGCCAATATCAGGCATTTTTGAGAATCATAAAACATGGGTGAGGGACTGGGAGACTGAAGATGGTAAATGTCATCCTGCACTTTCAAAGGGGACAAGAAAACGAATTCTGAAAATTAACAGGTGAAGAAGGTGGAGTCAGTTCTTCAGGACAGTATATTTGTGTTCTGATGATGAGATGAAATAGTAATTAATGACTAAAACCCTCAGGGCTCACCAGGAAGAATGTCATGCTAGACCAGGCCAATGTTTTCTTTGAAATATCGTTTGATTGGTTGATCAGGAAAATGTAAATATGTGTTGGGACCTCAGCAAAACATTTAATGAGCAACTTTGGCCAAGACAGAAGGTGATGGTTGTGTTAAATGGCAGTTAGGAGATGTAGTCATTGGATTGAAGATACGCGATGGCTGTACATCAGTCAGGAGCTATTTCTGGAAGCTGCTGAGCTTGGCCCCAGGCGCTGTTTTGCTTAACAATTTAGTGTTTGTTTCCTGGATAAAGTCACTGAGTGCAATTATCATCAAAGTTGTTTATGAGGAATTTTCAAATCCAGTTGAAATGGGGTCCTCAAAAGATCTTGAGAAATCAAAACACTGAAATAGCTCCAAGGAGATTAAAAAATTATGATAATAACATAGGGCCTTTAATTAACTTTTACTAGGCCCTGAGATTTGCCATCAGAACTAGCTAATGGGATTCTCAACTACAGAAATAGAAATGTACTCTAGTATACTCATGCTCAAACTATTTCTGGAAATCTCTTAGCCCCAAACTCCATATTGTAAAGATAGACGGGTTTATCAGCCTTGGATTGCGTAGAAGAAGATCCAAAAATGGTTTAAGAATGGTGGCTAGAAGCCGGGGAGAGAGATTTGGGGGTTCCTGGCGGGCATAGAGAGCTGGGGGCATGGTATCTGCCTTCAGATACGGGTAGGTGGCTCAGCTGCCTTGTGGAAGGTGGATGGATTGTTCTTGGTGTCAGGGTGTAGGCCCAGTACATGGGAACCCTAAGGAGACAGATTTAGGCTTGATAGAAAGAAAACTGATTTGATGATGAGAGCTGGCTAAGATGCTGCCCCAGGAAAGAGGAGTCCCTGAATTGGACTGTTAGGTGTTTAAATTGGACACCGCTGGCTGTGGGGTATTAGACTAGACCAGTGGTTCTCAACCTTGGCTGCACATTAGAATCACCTGGGAATCTTTTTAAAATCCTGATTTCTGGGCCTCATCCTCCGGAAATTCTGTTTCTTTGTTATGGGGTGGGGCCACAACATTAGTAACAACGAAACAAAATTTCCGGAGGATGAGGCCCAGAAATCAGGATTTAAAAAAGATTCCCAAGTGATTCTAATGTGCAGCCAAGGTTGAGAACCACTGGTCTAGTCCAAACTTTTTCTTTTCTTATTAAAAAAAAAAATGTATTTTAGCCCTAGCCAGTTTGGCTCAGTGGATAGAACATCAGTCCATGGACGAAGGGTCCTGGGTTTGATTCCAGTCAAGGGCAGGTACCTCGGCTGCAGGTTCGATTCCCAGCCCTGCTTGGAGAGCATGCGAAAGGCAGCCACTTATGTGCCTTTCACGTCGATGTTTCTCTCTTTCTCTGTTTCTCCCCCTTCCTTCCACTCTCTTTAAAAATCAATGGGAAAATATCCTTGGGTGAGGATTAACAAAAATTTTTTTTTATTATAATACATTACTAATGAGTCAGTTGAATTAGACTGACACACCTTCATTTGAAAGTGAACCTCTGAGTTCCCCAGATAACAAACTCAAGATAAGAATTTGGGTGCTGTGAGGCCAGGGTGCCCTTGTTTGCAATTGTTAATCCAGAAACTTCTTGGATTTTTGTTTTTTCTCTCATTTCATGTTGGTGTGACTAGTCCTGCTGTGGTTATTACATATGAAAATTTCCCCCTTAGAATTTTCTCTAGAAATTAGCCTGTGTGCTGAGTACTTTCCAATCACATACCTTTTTTTCTGAGATAATTTCAGATAAAAGTGTTAGTGCTAAGCTGATTGAGAGGTAAGTAATCAAATACTTTCTGAATACTAGGAAAGGAATTTTTTCCTCAAAAAAATACTTCCGTTCTCTCTGGGTTTGGACTGTGGATATGTGGTCAAAGTCTTTTGTAATTGGAAGAACATAAAACAGTCTGATTATTCAGTGTTTGCATCACTTTTTTTTCAGACTGAAGTCGTTATCAGAGTAGTCCCCATCTTGTTTTTGTGTTTATTTCAAACACATGAGAGATTACATAATAAACTTTTAACTTGTCTGCTCTTTCTCATCCTCTCTGTTGCGTAGCAACATATGGCTCTTGTTGGGTTCTCCTTTCTTTTGCTTTTCTTTTTTTAAATTTCCTTCATTAGCCTCATTATGTTGACAATTCATTTCACTCCACTCCCCGTGTTCTGAGTAGAGCTAAGACATATGTGATGTTGGTCGTTCCTTTATGGCCCTTCATTCTCCCCTTTTGTGACCCACGGGATAAGAATGACATCTCACTTGAAGGAATGTTGTGCCGTAGGCCACGGCTGAGCTCAGAACATTTGGTGGATCCTCATCTGCCACATGTGGGACCGGCAACACCTCTGTGCCCTGAGAAATGACCTGGCAGCATGACTAGTTCTACCTTCAGTGTCCTTTTATCATCAGAAATTCTTGAAATATAAGAAATTGAGATGAGTGAAAAGAACCATTAAAAATGAACTTTAAAAAAAGAAGACTATTGATTGATTGATTTCAGAGAGGAAGGGGAGGGAAAGAGAGATAGAAACATCAGTGATGAGAGAGAATCATTGGGCTGCCTCCAGGGAAAGAGAGATAGAAACATCAGTGATGAGAGAGAATCATTGATTGGCTGCCTCCTGCATGCCCCCTACTGGGGATTGAGCCCGCAACCCGGGTATGTGCCCTTCACTGGAATCGAACCCGGGACCCTTCAGTCTGCAGATTGACACTCTATCCACTGACCCAAACCAGCTAGGGCAAAAAAAAAAAAAAAGAATGTTTTTTTTAACTTTAAGTACTAATAAATTACTGTATGAAATGCACTTACCATTATTTCCTGAACCTCACCCTTTAGAGATCTGTTGGGTGTCAGCAATGTCTCCCCTGAGGAACTTGGAGGCTGTCTGCCTGATCCCTGTGAACGAATGGATGGATTTCTCTTTGGAATAGCACATTCCCAACTTGGAAATAAATCTAACTGACCCTAGTCCCCAAAACCTGGACATTTAGTCCCTACTGGGGCATTTTAGGCCTTCCCCTTAATCACTACAAGAGAACCAATAGCTCACATACTATTTATCTAAATATTTAGAGACTGTAAGTCAAGCTCAAACACTGTTAAGTAAAATACTTTATACTTGACCTTGTCTAAATACCTTTGTAACAAGTGGGAAGGCCAGGTTTGATAGAGAATTCTTCGTTCTCTGCCAGAATGTGGCGGCCCAGGGACGCTTCTCTCCATGTTCACTCCCTTCTTTTACTCTGACACTGGGGAGGCCTGGAGACACCCTCCTGCAGGGCCAGGTCCCACCCCCTCCCAACTGCTAGTCATTGGCCTGGGGACACACACTAGGGACAGTGGAATGGTTTGTCTTGAGAAGGAGGAACCCCTAAAAGGGTCCTATCCAGGCACTGGGAGCTGACTCGGAGTCTGGGTGGCCTGGGAATTCCAAACTCCAGGATCTAGAGTGTGGTCCAGAAGGGGGGTTGGCGCCCAGGTCTCTGGGTGATTCCTCCTCCTGTGAGACAGGTGCGCTGCTGGAAGAGGCTGGAACAAGACCCTCTAGAGCAGAATTACCAAGTTTGATCTTCAGACCAGCTGCCAGTTCACAGACTGTCACTGGTATGCAATGAGGTGAGAAGGCTGTGTCAGATGCACATCAAAGCAACTTGTTCTCCAAAGTCTTGCTTCCAAAAAAAGGAAACAAACAGTATGTCAGCTAAACTGAACAGTGTGCTGAGTGGGCTGACTATCAGAAGCAAATGCTTTATGTCAGTGCCCGGGGCTTGGGGCAGCACTCCTGCAAGCACTGGGCCCAGGCATGGCCTCTCTTGGCAGAGGCTAATGACAGAACTGCTCAGTGATCTTGGCTTCTGCTGGCCCCTCAGGTCCTTTCTGGGATAAGGGTGTATGATATATCCTGTATTTCCCCCTTTTTGGGTGCCTTACATCTTCCCTTCCCTGGTAAGATTCTGTAAAAAGGCTGAATTGCTTTCTGTCCCTCATTGGAGTCTTCCCTGGGGCCCCTACATCGTAGCTGACTGGTGATGAGACCAGGAGTCATCACAGTGAACCTGCAGACCCACCTGTATCAGTCACTGCCTGTCCTTAGCCTCCCCCTAGAGCTGATGGGGGACTTGAGAGCCTGCATGTCTAACAAGCTTTAGGTAACTCCTGTGCTGGCAGAGAGGTGAGGATCCCTGCCCTGCTGGCTCCCTGGAACAGGTGCCTGGGGGCGGGAGAACCTTACCCCCAGGCTGTGTGGCCTAGAGCTCCCATCCTTGACACGTTTTCTTAAGTACAGGGGACTCTGTAGTCTAGTTTAAGATCTGTTCCCCGTGTGATTTGCTCAACTTATTTTGTTACCTTTTGGGGTGACACATTCAAGTGAGATGTAAGTGGTAAAACAACTACAGTTGATCCTTGACAATGGAGGTGGGGTTAGGGGTGTCAAACCTTGCACAGTTGAAAATTCATGCATAACTTTTGACTCTCCCAAAACTTAACTACCTTTAGTATCCGTGGGGGATTGGTTCCAGGACCCAGGACCCCACTCGGATACTAAAATCCGGAATACGTAAGTCCTCTATATAAAATGAGCTAGAGCAATGCATACAGTAAGCCCTCTGCTTCCATGAACTCCCAGCCGCAGATCTAAATCTGTGCGGTTATTTATTGGGGGGAACAAAATCTGTGTAAGAGTGGACCCTCACAGTTCAAACCGTGTTCAAGGTCAACTGTAGCTACTTAGTGGCAGAAATATGCATGTGGTTTGGTTCTATCATCATTTCACGTAGAGGCCATGCTGAACTCTGGGCTTTGAGAAGAAAAGTGATATGAGTTACCTACCCCTCCTCCCCAAATTGCCTAATTCCTCACCCTTCCTCCCTTTCTTTCCTCAATTCTTCTTACCAACTGGAGCTCCAGCGAAATTTGGACTTCAGAGAGTAGAGATGAGCAAAAGAAGAAAGAGAAATGGAACAGGAAGCTGGGTAGATAGTAAAATAAATGTCCTTTGCCTTCAACCCGTCTCCGCTTCCCCTCCTGGGCTGGGTTAGTTAGGTTGTGGCAGAGCCCAAGTGAAAGGTGTCTCAATAGCAGACAAAAGGAGGCCCAAGGTGGAGAGTAAGTGGGCTTTTTCTAGGGCCAGGAGTTAGCTGCTTCCGGCCAAGTGTGCAATAGGGCCAGCGCATGGCTCCCGGGATGACTTCTTGACCCCTGTGTGTATGTCCCAGACATACTCAGGGCAGTGCGGGCACATGAAGGTGCCCCGCTAAGGGCTTGTTAATACCGTGCGTAATTACAGAGGATGATGAGGGCTTAGGTCTCCAGCATTTTATTAGGCTTTCAAAGCTCCTTAGCTTCACTCTTCCTTCCCTCACATGCATGACTTTTTCAGACCTGTAATTTGGCTCTTGGGATTAAGTGCTTTGTCTGTACTCATAAAATGCTATAAAGCTGCTGGGCCCTGTAGATGCACGTAAACTCAAAGAATAAGTTGGTTCCAACATGCTGGAAGTCTGCTTCCAAAATTTTTAATTGCAATACAGTGTAAAATTTAAGAGGGGCTTGGGAGGGTAATTAAATATATGCAATTAATGTAGTGTATAATGGCTCTTCCTATTAATTTTTACAGCTCAGATACGGTTTTCCTGCCATATCCTTCCCAGTCCCGGGGGCCTCTTTACTTTCACTTAGACACCGAGGCCCGCCCACCCCAGGACCTTTACACTTGCCATTTTTACTGCTCTGGTTGATCTGACAGAATCCACAGACTTCCCTCCAGGTCGCTGCTAATGTTCTCACTATATGCAAGGGTCTCACTGTATCTGAGTGGCTTCCCCTGACCTGCCAGTAGAAAATGACACATGAGCCCCCTTCATCACCCTATTGATCCTGCTTCTAAATTTTTTACATATCTTACAGTCTAAAACATTATTTAAATTTTTTATCATTGTGTTCTCTTCCTTCCATCACAAGGCTGTCAACACCATGAAATTGAAAACAGTTTAATTGAAAACTTTGTTAATTACTGCTGTACTCCCAGACCTGTCATGTGCATAATGTTGAATGAATGAATGAATGAATGGACATTGACTTTCTCCTTAACACAATGGCTAGAAAGTGTGTGTGTATGTATTTGAATTCAGTGTAAAAGAATATTTTTTAATCAGTGAAGCGTTTTGCTATCTATTTCTTCATCTATCCATCCATTCATTTTAAAAATAGATTTCAAAGTCCTGAAATATGGTGAATGTTATATTGATACACAGAGAGAGCCCTTAACGGATAGATAACACTCACCCAAGTACATATTAAATGGGGAAAAGTATTGAACACATAAATATTAAAGTTTAATAACTACTAAAAAATCCACAATGCCTTTGTAGTAAAGAAACACACCAAAGGCAACTTTTATTAACACTTGTATAGATTTCTCTCTTTGTTAATTTTTTTTTTAATGGAGAATATACTGAGTCTATTTGGTATGCAAATTTATATTTTGCGTTCTTCTTTCATCATATGGGTGCACCATAATCACCTCATCATATTGTTGGGCATTTAGGGTTTTTCACATTTTCTTACTATCAGAAATAATAATCTTTCTCTAAAATTCTCTGTTCCTAATTTGGGTTGTTCCTTTCAGATATAATCCTTAAAACAAAGGAACTAAGTTAAACAGATTAATTTTAGGAGGATTTTAACTAAGTTTAAAAGAATATGCTGTTGGGGTTTTACCTAGATTTTGTTAAAACCTTACATTGAAAAGAATCTGTATCTTCTGGCTATCAGCACACTGTTGTCTGTCTTCATGTGGTAGGTTTATATGTTTTTTGGCTAATCCCTTCACCTTTTTTCATCCAGTCCTCCCACACCCCTTTCCTCCTACAGCTGTTAGTCTGTTTCTCTTTTGTTCCTCAGAATATTTTCTTCATTAGATTCTACATGTAAGTGAGACCATATAGTATTTGTCTTTCTCTAACCGGCTCATTTCACTTAGCCAAATGACCATTTATTGAATTAATACTCTTCAGACCCATCCATGCTATTGCAAAAAGTAAGATTTCCTTCTTTTTACATCTGTGTAGTATTCCACTATGTAAATGTTCCACAGCTTTTTTTCTCCACTCATCTACTGATGGGTACTTGGTCTGTTTCCAGATCTTGGCTATTGTAAATAATGCTACAATAAACATAGGGGTGCATATATCTTTCAAATCGTGTTTCGGGTTTTTTTTTTTTCAGATATATCCTCAGGAATGAGATGGCTGGGTCAAAAGGCAGTTCCATTTTTAATTTGTTGAGGAAACTCCATACTGTTTTCCACAGTGGCTGCACCAGAGTGCATTCCCACAAACAGTACACTAGGGTTCCCTTTTCTCAGCACTCGTTTGTTGATTTATTGATGGTAGCCATTCTGACAGGAGGGAGGCAATATGTCATTGTGATTTTAATTTGCATCTCTCTGATGGTTAGTGATTTTGAGCATTTTTTTATGTCTATTGGCCATCTGTATGTCCTCTTTGGAGAAGTGTCTGTTCAGGTCCTTTGCCCATTTTTTAATTGGATTGCTTGTCTTCCTGGCATTGAGTTGTATAAATTATATATTTTGAAAATTAACTCCTTATCAGAAGTATCATTGGCAAATATGTTCTCCCATTCAGTGGGTTTCATTTTCATTTTGTTGATGGTGTCTTTTGCTGTTCAAAAGCTTCTGTTTGGTGTAGTCCCATTTGTTTATGTTTTTCTTTGTTTCTCTTGCCCTAGGAGATTTATCAGTGAAAGTTGTGCTACATGAGATGTCTGAGATTTTACTGCTTGCGTTTTCCTTTAGGATTTTTATAGTTTTGCAACTTACATTTAAATCTTTTATCCATTTTGAGTTTACTCTTGTGTGTGGTCTAAGTTGGTGGTCTAGTTTCATTTTTTGGCATGTACCTGTTCAATTTTCCCATCACCATTTATTAAATTAATATTTTGTCAAATATTAATTGGCCATAAAGGTCTGGGTTGATTTCTGGGCTCTCCGTTCTCTTCCACTAATCTTATGCCAGTACCAGGCTGTTTTGATTATAATGGCCTTATTGTGTTCCCCTGGACATGGGATTTTGTTTGTTTATTAATACATTTCAGCTTATATTATTATTTCATAATTTAATCTAGTCAATAGAGATTTTGGTGTGTGCAATCTGTACTTGTAATATTTTTTGAGGTCATTTCCGGGGTGTGATGTGTATTTATTTTTTAAATGGTCTATTGATAATTAAAATTAAAGAGTTTGAGGCAATATTCATTTATTCAACTTTTCTGTTGATGTTATGTCAAATCCTTTTTTTCCTCACTTATGTTTGTTTGTTTGCTCATTTTGGTAGTAACATAAAAGGTTTATTAGAAAATTCCCACTTTGAACTTGTGTAGCATCTACTTATTTCTTTGTCCACTTATTCTATCATAAACTGGTACTCATGTACTAAATCTAATGTGACTATGTTTCTAGCTATATCCATCATAATTTTAACAGGTTTTGCTTTACATATTTGATGCTCTGTAATTTGGTAGAGAAAAGGGTTGCTTTCCTTTAATAATATACCTATATCAAGAGAAAATAACTCTCTTTATACTCCATTTGAATACTTTTGTCCTAAAGTCTAATTTGTTTAATATCCCGATTACTATATCTAATATATATATATATACATACATATATATATAGTGTCTAATACATCTACCTATTTATTTTATAGCCATTCTCTATAATTTTGTTTGTAATGACTCCCTTTTAAGGTTTATAGTTATGTTTATCACCATCTGAGAGATTTTGCCTATAGTGGGTAGATTTGAGTCATGTATTTTGAATGTGAATTTTTTATGTTTTTTAAATTCTCCCCATTACTTATAGGTGTGCATTACCTTATTTTCCTTATTTCTACCATAGTCAATTTAAAAGTAAATTTAGTGTTTTAAATATTAATGTGTTTGCATATATATTTATTAAATACATAATTAAATGTATAATTTCTAGTTGCTAAAAAAAATAGATACCAAAAAATGACCCCTCTTCACAATCACATTATTTTTCAGGATAATTCATTTATCATCTTAAAAATTATTTCCCTCCTCTTTCTTTACTTCCTGCCTTTTTCAATTTAATTAAGGCTTATAGTCTTATTTATTATTATTACACAACTACGAATTTTACCATGCAATTCACCTTGCTTACGGTTTTACATATTTGCTTTTATAAGTCTTTTCAATAATCTTTTATACTTTGCTCTGTGTGTTCAGTTGATTTCAATGCTTTGTCCTCTCATGGAATGGCTTTTCTTTGAGATTTTTCCCCCTTATTTTTGTCAACAGGAAAGACTTTAAAAACTATCTACCTATATTAGTAATAATTTAAGTGAGTCAAGTAGTTTGGAGAGAAAAATTTATTTTCTCTTACATCCATACAATTCAACATTTTCTAAAATATATTCTGCAGAATACTAGTACTGCAGGATATTGATAGGTGCCCAGTGAAAAGCTATTTCTTGCTGCAGGACTTATCCAAACCTTTAATATACTAGTATGCCATGTGGCCCTTCATCTTGAATCCTATTTCTGATTACTGTGTAGCAAAATTATGGTAACCCGTGTTTTCTTCTTTGGAATGATACTTATATTTTTCTTCTTTTTAAAAAATTTTTAATGATGCCAAATATATCTAGGTCTTTTTCAATAAGTTCATAACCAATGGACACAAGACACTGGGGAGTAGGGGAGTCCAGGGGAAGGTCAAGGGGAGAAAAAAAAAGAGACATATGTAATACTCTTTGTAATACTTTAAGGAATAAAACAAAATTAAAAAAAATAAGTTCAGGTCCGGTTTATGCTAAGAATGTTTAGTTTACTATGGGTCAGTTTTTCTGTACTTTCTTTATTCTGCTTTTTTCTTTTGGAACATACGTGTTTGTGCTACACACCGTGCTCGGACTTGGTTTGGTTTCTCTGGTTTCTGTAGATTTTGCTTTTAGAGCCATTTCCTTTCTCCTCTGCCTACTTGTTTCCCCACCCACGTGCTTTGCGTGCAGGCTTCATGGCTCCTTTTATCCCATTTGGGAGCAGCGAGCAGATCTTTCTAGTTTTTTCCCTGTTGTATTTCAGTTCAGAATTTGCGAACTGTTTTCACTCTGAGTCTCTAGCAGTCTTCCCCGTTTTCCTCAGCAAGAGAAAAAGATGTTCACGGCCCTCCTGTGAGGGAGGCTGTTTTTGGCAACGGGCTGGACCGAAAGTGTGCTGCTACTCCCCTATGGTGGTGGCAGGCTTCCCATCTCAACCCACATAGTTTTTTACGTTAATTTTTCACCAGCTTCTTTTTTTCTGGCTTATTTTATATACCTTTAGAGTTTTAAAATAAATTCTCAGCTCCCTCTAAAAGTCACAACTGTTCTTAATTTCTGTATTTTATACTATGGGAATATAAGCAAACACAAATACAAATTCTTATTCTCCTTCCTGCTTTTTCTCTCTAATAGTATAAACAGAGTGTGCTTGGCTCAGCCCTAACCAGTTTTCGTGCTTGGCAGGCATTCACCTCTGTGGGGATAAGGTGGAATGTTCCCTCTGCCCGCTTAGGTGAGAGACCACTGTGAGTTTCGGGGGGGGGGGGGGGTCGCATGGCATGGTTCTCGTGCCTGTCAGCAGTGAGACACAGCCCAGGATGCACTCGCTGTGTTGCTGACCCGCTTATTCTGATTCTGTAGAGCCGCGTGACCCACGGTGTGTCCTGGGACAGAATAGACAATGCTCACTCATTTAGAGACTCATGGCATGTTGGCATCCAAGTGTGTGTAATCAGTGGTTCCTCTCATTGACAGAGTGTAGACCAATATGGGTGTTGTCAAACTATGGGTCCAGTGTCCTAATAATAAAACCCTAATATGCAAATCAACCAAACGGAACGACCAGTCGCTATGATGTGCACTGACCACCAGGGGGTAAACGCTCGACGCAGGAGCTGCCCCCTGGTGATCAGTGCGCTCCCACAGGGGGAGTGCTGCTCAGCCACAAGCCAGAAGCTGGGCTCATGGCTGGCGAGCGCAGCAGTGGTGGCAGGAGCCTCTCCCACCTCCGCGGCAGGCAGACATCCCCCAAAGGGTCCTAGACTGTGAGAGGGCACAGGCCAGGCAGAGGGACCCTCCCTACCACCTCTTCCCCCCATGCACAAATGTCGTGCACCAGGCCTCTAGTGCTAGTATAATAGGACCTGGGACCCATGTCATCAGCAACAGATGAGGTGGGGGACACGATGGTTCTTCAACATAGAGCATTTGAGAACCACTGCCTTAGAATGTAAAGATAGGAACTAATAAGGTCAGCAAGAACCACGCTGGATGACTTGAAAGTAATGTGGTTTATGGAAGGAACATTTACCTAATTTTATTGTCAGTGCCACCCTAATAACCCAGAGGCAAAGGAAGACAGTAAAATTAATCAAAAACTTTTTTTTCTTTTTTTTTTTTCAAAAAAAGAAAAAAGTTTTGGTTCAGAAGACGTATTTTTTGAAAGGGCCACATTACTTATTTCAAGTCAGTAACATATCAGGCCATGGCCTGAGTTTTTATTACTGTAGTTAGTTCTCTGCACAATGATGGAAGCAGGCATTCTGGGTCATTTTTGTGTGTCTCACATGTTAATTCAGATGTTTCCATTTCTTTTCCTTAATAGTTTTGCCATCGGAAGTTAGACTTGTATTGATATTAATTTTCTATCATAAAATTATGTTCTATGGAAAGCGAAGAGAACTGTACCCTGCCTTCTTTCAACAACAAAAACTTCACTTGTCTGAATAATCTAATTTACATAGTGGGTCAAATTCCCACTTTTCAAGTAACTGCATACTACATGTAAAATACTTTGGATATACTAGTACTTGAGTAAGATTTAATTCCATGGGCCCATCATAATCCATAGAGGCTGAAAAGCCATATGGAAGGAAATTCAGAAAAATAAATGGACATTGAAGTAGATTGGGGTGAAAACCATACTTTTAGGCCAAAGAGAAAGAAACAAAATAATTGAAGTTTTAGTTCTTATTCACCTCAAAGCTTTATTTAACAAAAAAGTGATTTGACTGTTGATGTTCAAATTGATGGATAATTTAGTGAGTAATGTAGAGGTGAGAATATCTTTAGCTTGAACATTAAGTTGGCTCTGTCAGTGTAATTTGTATGAAGCCAATATTATGTTAGCACCGTTCACAGCCTCTACCAATAAAATTAAGTACTCTATTGAAATGCTATAATTCATTATTTCACATTTCTTGCTAAAAGTAATTCCTAGTCTGATGAGAGGTGTTAAATGTTAGAAATGGACTTTATTTTTGAGGCGTTAAAGGAGGAAAAATTATATAACTGATGGCTGTGCAATAGGCCCATTAATGCTTCATTGCCAGTTTGCTTGACGTAACCCACATCCTGCCATAGTGAGAAGCAGTTGGCTGCAGCACATTTTGAGCATCCTTTGAATGTTTTTTTCAAATTTTCTGGACACTTCAGTTAAGCAGTAAAGGAGCTATTTTTAAAAATATGTATAAAGAAAATACAGTATTCTCTGTCACATGCTTGGAATTTGAGCCTGTGGTGTGAACACCTTAGAAGAGGTGCCATGTACTGATTACTTCAACCTTCTCCGTTTACTTAGGAAATAAATCAAGTCAGCCCTTGGCCCCTCTAAGTCCCCGATGACCACTTCCATCATTTACCACCTCTTTCCAAGCATTACCATAGGATGGCCTGGTGGAGCCAGCTTAATGACAACATCAGAAAGAAAAAGAATTCCTGATCCTTGTCTCTTGCCAAAAAGTGGGCGAGGGGGTGGCGGGGGAGTCTGCAGTAGGCATATAGGAGATGTCCTCGGCCCTAGAGCATACCTTTTCTCTGAAGTACGGCAAGAAAAACAGTCTGAAAGTTAGATGGAAAGAACGTTTTAGTGCATCTAGGGGGAGGAACAGCCTACTCCAGCTACCATGAAATATGAGGGAACTGAGATGATGGGATCACATTATGGCTTCACATTTCCCCGGCACCATTTCCTGAGCCCCTACTGTGTGGAGGTCATGGTGAAGGACTGTGGGGCACCATGATGAATGAGATACAGTCCCTCCACTGGGGAAGCAGTCTGAAGGGGACAGGATCTGTGTTCAAGCAAAATAAACTTCTCTAAGAATGCAAAGTGGAAGGTATCACTCAAGGAAGCTTAGTGTTCAGGAGAGTTAGGGCACACTTCCTGTCCAGACAAGGTACCCACTCTTCCCTTCTCTCCTTTTTATTACAATTTCTGTTGTGTTGTGCACCCTCTTCTCTTTTGCTCATCTGAGCATACGGATGCAGAGGGCACCAGTGGCTCTGATACTCTGTGATCTGGAATAATGGTCGGTTCTGCCGGGAATTGTCAATAGCATTCGCTTTCATAAAATGTGGACATCGACACTCATTGGTCACAGGCAAGCCTAGTATGAACGTGTAAGCCTGCAGGGTTGGCAGTTCAGCCACCACATAGCAGCTTTTAAGGATGTTGTAAAATTCTTTCCATAAATAATGTTAAAGGTGGGGGAAGAGGGAGCTGAACTTCTCAGAATGTCAAGTTTCTCTATCAACTTCTAACCAGTAAGGCAGGATGCAATTATTTCCTGGGAGATGGCACCTGAGGCTTAGGTTATATAGCGTATGGAAACATCAGTGGGGGGAAAACAAAACTTAAAACCCCTGTTTTTTAACACTATTTTCATGTAGCTGTAAAATGGAAATGATCGACGCCCACACCACTCACCACTGAGATTAAGGGAGTGTCCCTCCCAGCAGCTTTCCAATATGAAGAAATAAAAACCCCTGTCCTTCTGCCCATCGTTTCATGGCCCTGTGCACTTGCACAGGAAATCAAGGAAGATTGTAAAACACGGCATTCCCAGAGCCCGGAGTTTCACTTCGCCACACTTACCACATACAGATGCATCGACTCAAATCGGAACAAGATGGTGATCTTACTGAGAAAGAATCCTTATAATATTATGTTACCTCCCCCTTGAAAATTCCCTCATGCATGTATAAAACCCAGAAGGCCGAAAGTGGAATATTGAAGAAAGTCTTTAAGGCTTAAAAGCAAGCTGCATTGACTTTCCCTGTATCGTATTATATATACATATTACAGTTATGTCAATGATTAAAAGTGTTGTTATGCTGCATTATGAACTGATTTTATGTTAAGGATTAGATAACTCTCCCCCAACCCCTTATGACTTCCTTTTATGTCCTAAAGGCAAATCTTTTCTCTTGGGTCAGGAATGTAATAAGGTAAGTTTTCCTCTCTCTGGGATATTGTGTCCGTCTCACTGTGTTTAAATTGATTCAGAAAGCTTTTCAGAGCAAAATACAGTATTTTCTTTGTGTATGAGCCAGCAGTTGACTAACCCAGGGGGAATTCTCTGTGTTGAACATTTTAAAGGTACAGATTGGGTGTGTTTGAACTGGTGATGCTCATTGAAATCCACTGGGAATGTGGATTGGCCATGGCTCTCATGTGGTCTTGAGGGGGAAATCATTGTTCTAACCAGTGATTTTTTAAATGATAAATTCATTCAGAAAATTTACCCAGCTCATTTTAATAATAGCTCAAGGCAGAAATAAAGAGTAATTTTGCAGTATGTGTACATGTGCTTACATATAATTTAAAGAATTTTACCTACCCAAAACAACTTTCCTACATTTCCATCAAATGTATGAAATGTGAACGCATACCTTCTGGGAGTTGAGCCACAGACCCTGGTATCCAAAAAAGAGCAAATTTGCTATTTGAAGTAAAGGTGAATTTCTCTCTCCTTCCAGACCACTAGCTGCCAGAGGTCAAGGCTGTTTCTAACCAAGGGATAACTTACTTAGCCTTTGAAACTTTGGTTAATGGTTTTGATAGTGGGGACTTGGAATGCTTACAAAGCATAAGCAGGACCTCTGCCTGAGTGGGTGTGTGTGTGTGTGTGTGTGTGTGTGTGTGTGTGTGTCCCCGCAGGAATGCATGTTTCCTTCTTCCCTGCCTCTCTCCTTCCCTTCCTTCCTACCTTCTATTGGGTGCAGTTCACCCTGTCTTTTCTGTACACTTTCTGGAGTGTTTAATTAAAGAAACTGAGAAAGTCTCCCTTCTGGTTAGCACTTGGGCTCTTTATTTCTGACAAAAGTGCTTTAAAAAAATATTTTGGCTCTTAATCTTGAATTTATCACTTTTTCCTTAGTTCCATCTATGTGTATGTAGAAGGTTTAGCTCTGAATTCTGTTCTTAGCTATGCCATGAACTCATAGTGTCCTATTAGATAAGTTTCGGAACCGCTCTGCGCATCAGGAAAACCTCCTCTAGGAGTTAAATAATGAGAAGGAGTTAGACGAACGGAAAAACACACAAGCAGGCCAGGTGCAAGAGCTGACATGAGCAAAGATACAGTGCATACAGCCTACACGTCAGGCCCCTGGAAACCGATGAGAGAAAACAAAGCAGGAATGACTGTGAATGCTGGCCACCACCCTCCCATGACCCTGTGCAATGGATTTATATTTCTTCATGGGAAGGACTTAGGTTAAGACAGCCTGGAACCATGTTGCCCACTTTGACTCTTTCTTAAAATATTGTGTTGATACCTGTGCTGTGGTTGAGTGACCTAAAAAATAAAATGCACAGCCCAGCCAGCGTAGCTCAGCGGTTGAGCAACAACCCAGGAACCAAGAGGTCACTGTTTCCATTCCTAGTCAGGGCACATGCCCGGGTTGCGGGCTCAATCCCTGGTAGGGGTGCGTGCAGGAAGCAGCCAATCGATGATGTTCCTCTCTCTTCTATGTTTCTATCTCTCTATCCCTCTCCCTTCTTCCCTCGTCAAAAATCAATAAAAATATATTAAAAAAAAATAAAATGCACAAAGGTCATTTTGCAGATAACAAGCAAATAGTAGTTTTACTTTACATATCCAGGTGACAAAATTTGGACCTAACACTGAGTTTTAGTGTTGTGTTTTTGGTTTGTTTTTTGTTTTTTTGACAAGTGCATTCAATGTTTTTTCCCAATGGAATGTTGACATTCATAAACTTTTAGCCAGTTTCTGTGCTATTATAATCACACAATATTAATACTACATTCATAGGCAATGTGGAGACAATTATGAGAGCCACCTATGTTGGCATATGCTTAAAGGATGAAATGAAACTTTTTTAAAAGTTGCATGATTACTCGGCATATACTGGCCACATTTTTCTAGGAAAATGTGCTTATAAAATACGTTTTATAGAATCAAGCCCCCAAATTAAAAGCATTTTTAGGAATAAATTAACACTTCCTGAGAAATAAAATTCTTACTTTGGTGGAGAGGTGAAAGGCAAAGGGGGAAAAAAAAAAAGCAGAAATGGCTCAAATTCAAGAAAAGTCCCCTCCCCCAGAGTGCTTGCACCATGTGAAGAATGGCACTTAACCTGAGGTGGGCTGCTCCCCAGTTCGCTTTTGGTTTCTTTTTTTATATATAGAGATATTTTGTTTTGTTTTTCCAGTTCACTTTTGGAAGGGTCACAGATCGTTTTGTGCACATAGACCCCCTTATTTATTTATTTTTAATTGTCAACTTTAAACCTGTGTCTCTTTATAAAGTGCCTTCCTTATTTATTTCCCCAGTTGAAACTCTATAGGAACAACCTTACATCATGGTTTCTGTCTGAACAAAAACTTTAGTCACGGTAGGGGGCAAAATTTCCATTACATTAATGAGATTTCCACAAGCAGATTAAAGAGGAAATATGGCCCTCAGTCTTCTGTTACTTAACACTCTCACATTAGGAAGAAATCTGGATAAACTCTCGACAAAAACAGTAGCCAGGGGGCAAAATTCCAGTGAGACAGAATATAGCTTAATCACAGGGGAAACTTGGCCATTTCACCCCTCCCCCCTTATCTGAAGCTTCATTGAATTATTTCAGGAGAAAGCTATAGTGAAGTATAAGATTACTTGCTTTGTATAGACAATGCAACATGAAAGTTAGGATAATCACTTAGACCCCAGAGTTCTTACCCCAAAGTTAATGTCAGCTCAACGTTGTCATGGGAGGCAAAAATAAATTTTAGAATTTATTCAAAAATAAATTTATGAATAGGCCCAGCCAGCATGGCTCAGTGGTTGAGCATCATCAACCTATGAACCAGAAGGTCATGGTTCAGTTCCCTAGTTGTGGGCTAGATCCCCAGTGTGGGGCATTCAGGAGGCAGCCAATCAATGATTCTCTCTCTTCATTGATGTTTCTATTTCTCTCTCCCTCTCCCTTCCTCTCTGAACTCAATAAAAATATATTTTAAAAAATAATAGGAGCCAGCTAAGATAACTCTGAATTATGTCATTATTAGCTCAAAATATCAGTCTACAATTGAAAGATAAAAGGGCAGTTGTGCTTGGTTGACCCTAAAGGCATATGTGATGCTGAGGTTTATTAGTATCCAGTTGTTGGGAATGAAGGTATCACAGGAAATTGCTTCTGTTTCTTATGCCTTCTGGTTCTCATAGCACAAACCTAAGGCAAGTGGCGGATGGGGAGTATATTGAGGCCTAGGACCACATCAGCTCTAAATGCAGTCTTTCCAATAACACATTCCTCCAATAACAATTTATTGAACACCTACTCTACTGGGTATTGTTCCAGGCACTTGGGATATATCATTGAACAAACCTGATGAAAATCCCTGCCTGTGTGGAGTTCACATCCTTCTGGAGGAGAGCAGACAGAAAATCATAAACAGTCTCTGTATGTAAATTAAAGCATGTTAGATGTGAACCGAGCCCAGCAGGGTAAGTGGGGGTGGAGCTTCCAGGGACCAGGAAATTGGGCTGTAAGTGGGTGAACAGTCTTATTAAGGAGGCCACATTGGAAGGAGATAAAACAATCTTGACTTAGAAGCCCCATCCTAGATATACCCCCAGTGTCTCCAGCTGCTCATCCAGTTGTCCTGCCTCTGGAGTGGCATTTTCCTGTAAGGCACTGGCCCTGCCCGTCATCTGGTATCCTGCGGGAAGTCGGTGTGCCAGGGTCTCTGTGGCCCTTGAGTCCCCTCAAATTTCATCCCGTCTCACTGGCACTCACTCCCTGGTGACTGCTCTGTTTCCTTCATGCTGTTGCCCAGACCGAGAGAGGCAGGTAGCCGTCTTCTCCACCTCTGCAGCTGTTCTCCAGGAAAAGGCTTACGCACAGGGCTGAGTGTGACAGACATCTTGGAGGAAACAAAGAGGATTCAAGCAGAAAACACCTTAAAAATGATTACTTTTGATTTCTGTTACCTGTTCATTAGCCCCTGCCAGCATGGGAATTAGAAATGGGACAGTTTCCCTTCTTAAGCTCCCATTCTCTGCCATGGAACTAGACATTGTCTCTCTTTCCATCTGATCCCCCAGAACTTGCTGGAACTGGGAGATGTCACTGGCAGAGCACTTAGCTTTGACTGACTTCTGTAGATGTTCTGCCCAGGAGTCCTGCAGATACACCCAACAGGATCGATGTGCCCCAGTCCCTGCCATCTTATTTTTCTCCTTTGTTCTCTCCTTTACTTCCTTTTTCCTTTATGTATTTTCTTAAACATTGGTCTCCCTTCATTTCCAATTGTTGTTCTTCATCCTCTAAACCAGTGGTTCTCAACCTTCCTAATGCCGTGACCCTTTAATACAGTTCCTCATGTTGTGGTGACCCCCAATTTCATTGTTACAAATCGAACATAATTAAAGCATAGTGATTAATCACAAAAACAATATGTAATTATATATGTGTTTTCCAATGGTCTTAGGCGATCCCTGTGAAAGGGTCGTTCGACCCCCAAAGGGGTCACGACCCACAGGTTGAGAACCGCTGCTCTAAACCATCTCCATGGGCTAGGGGTTTTCAAATTGGGCTTTGTGCAATCCTTAAAATTCTGTATATTGAGATCACCGAAGGTAGCATGAAGTAGGGAAGGAACTTCCCCCGTTAATCAGCTTTCCATCTGATCCCCCAGAACTTGCTGGAACTGGGAGCTGTCACTGGCAGAGCACTTAGCTTTTACTGACTTTCTGTAGGTGTTCTGTCCTGCAGGCACACCCAAGAGGATTGATGTGCCCCAGTCCCCGCCATCTTATTTTTCTCCTTTGTTCTCTCCTTTACTTCCTTTTTCCTTTATGTATTTTCTTAAACATTGGTCTCCCTTCATTTCCAATTGTTGTTCTTCATCCTCTAAACCAGTGGTTCTCAACCTTCCTAATGCCGCGACCCTTTAATACAGTTCCTCATGTTGTGGTGACCCCCAATTTCATTGTTACAAATCGAACATAATTAAAGCATAGTGATTAATCACAAAAACAATATGTAATTATATATGTGTTTTCCAATGGTCTTAGGCGATCCCTGTGAAAGGGTCGTTCGACCCCCAAAGGGGTCACGACCCACAGGTTGAGAACCGCTGCTCTAAACCATCTCCATGGGCTAGGGGTTTTCAAATTGGGCTTTGTGCAATCCTTAAAATTCTGTATATTGAGATCACCGAAGGTAGCATGGAGTAGGGAAGGAGCTGCCCCCGTTAATCAGCCATGGCCTTTCTTACATTCTTCAATCTTCATGTTCAGGCGTGTCTTTTCCATGGTATCCCTTTATGGAGATGCTCTGGGACACTTCCAATATGTCATACCCCAAACAGAAACATAATCTCTCCCAAATCTCCAATGCTGTTACCATGGCCTTTCTTACATTCTTCAATCTTCATGTTCAGACGAGTCTTTTCCATGGTATCCCTTTATGGAGATGCCCTGGGACATTTCCAATATGTCATACCCCAAACAGAAACATAATCTCCAATGCTGTTGTTTCAGATTCTGTCAAGCTAGAAACTTCTGTATCATCTATTACTCCTCTCTTTATTTATTTATCATCCACAAATTATTTCAAAATGTCTCCCAAATCTAGCTCCTTCTCTCTATCCTCAAGACCACAGCTCCCTTGGATGATTATAGCAGCTCCCTGAATGGGCTTCCCACCCAGTTCCTACTCAGTTACATTACTCAGTTACCTTTTATCATCACAAATCTGATCAATGTCCTGTTCAAAACTTTGCTTGGTTGCCTGGGGTCTGGGTGCCTTCGGGCATTCAACACCCCTCATGGTTTTGCCCCACCCCACCTCTGGAGCACTCATCCTCCTGACAGCTCCCTCACCTCTCCTAGAGCATGACTCACACACACGCTTCCTCCCCTGCACTTGGTGTTATTTACCAATATACCATGCTTTTCTTAACCGTGGACCTTCCCTCTGAGGTACACTTCCGTCTGTTTCTGGATCCCTCTCCCTTCTGGATTCAGCTCACTTACCTGCTCCTAAAGGCTTTCCTGACTTCATGTGTTTAGTGCTACCCTCTCCATTTAATTTTAACAACCTGTTTCTCATTTGCCCCATTTACAGTATCATCTCAGCCACAGTGCCTATGTTTTACTTATATTTGTTTTGCCACAGTTAACGAATGAATCCCATATCCTAATGTCTGGTCAATGTTCTTTCTATAAACTCTGTGTTATCTACTAACATAAAGAAAACTACAAGCTATAGTTGGAAAAGTTAGTGTATGTCCATCTATAATAATAAAAGGGTAATATGCTAATTAGACCGGATGTCCTTCAGATGTCCTTCCTGACGAAGCCGGGGCTGGAGGGAAGCCGGTGCCAGCAGCTTGGGGAAGGAAGGCCTACTCTTGCACGAATTTTCGTGCATCAGGCCTTTAGTATCATATAAGAACTTTTATTTTTATATCCTTATATGTACCAGCAATAAGGGATTACAATGTATAGAAGGGGAGGGTAGCATGTGAACAAGTTAAGAGTTAATCAAAACATGGTAGAGTTATTTATTCTACATGTTGAAAAGCTTGCTAAAGCATCGATGTGCAAGGGTTTCCTTTCCATGTTTTTGGTGAGACAAACCTGACAAGGCCCTGGGCAACGGGCATGCCGGTTTTCCATGATGTAGGATGTGAGGGGAGGAAGAGCCTCCTGCGTTCTTCTGGGTAGTGAGTTTACGTTTTAGTTGCAAAGGTACCCATGATGTGAAACTGATTTTTAAACGGTATTCCTTTCTGCGTTTCAAGAGCCAAATTTGGGTAAGATCCCATGGCTATGTCTTACTCAATCTTGGATCTTCAGTGTTCAGGACAGTAACTGTCATATCATAAATGAGCACTGAGTTAATAGTGATTGAATAAGTCAGCTCAGTGGAATTGTGGGCAGATTTCCAAATGGATAATTTTGCCTGCTTGCCTGCCGCTGTCTTTTCTTCGAGTATTTCTTGAGATTTGCCTGTGTTTCCAGCGGCAGCAGACCCCACCCCCTTTGCATGGTCACATGCACATGTGTGCTCACTAATCTCTTTCTGACCGCTGAAGGCTCCCAGCACCTCCTGCAGCACACTCCCTTCACAATATGAGGGGCAGAAAACCTTCAGGCAAAGTCATGCTAAGGGTTGGGACTGGGCAGGCACCACAGTAAATTGTTCTTTCTTTTTTAAAAAAAATATATTTTTATTGATTTCAGAGAGGAAGGGAGAGGGAGAGAGATAGAAACATCAATGATGTGAGAGAATCATTGATTGGCTGCCTCCTACATGCCCCCCACTGGAGATTGCGTCCACAACCGAGGCATGGGCCCTGACAGGGAATCGAACCGTGACCTCCAGGTTCAAAGGTCAATGCTGAACCACTGAGCCACACCAGCTGGGCCACAATAAATTTTCTATTCTGTATTTTTAAAGGAGTTCATTTAAAAAAAAAGTTGACTTTTCTCCAAAAATTAAAAAATAGATTATCATTTGAAATCCAAATACATTTTTGTGATTATCTTAACAAGTATTATAGTCATCAGAATTATGGTATCAAAACCTGTGAAACAGTATGTAGTTTTTAGGGTTGATTTGTTGTAATGTTCAGAATCATTGTTGAGTAATGTGGAGGACATGAGGTTGCAATTAGAAGTGCAAGATGTGCTGTTACATTATTTTACCTATTCACCCAAATGTTCAAGTTTTATAACAGAAGAAAGCATGATTGCCCAAACCGGTTTGGCTCAGTGGATAGAGCGTCGGCCAGCAGACTGAAGGGTCCCAGGTTCGATTCCAGTCAAGGGCATGTACCTTGGTTGCGGGCACATCCCCAGTGTAGGGAGTGTGCAGGAGGCAGCTGATCGATGTTTCTCTCTCATCGATGTTTCTAACTCTCTATCCCTCTCCCCTCCTCTCTGTAAAAAAATCAATAAAAAAATATATTAAAAAAAAAACAAGAAAGCATGATTTTTTTAAAAAATCAATAAAATATATATTTTTTTAAAAAGCATGATTTTTAAAAATCCTTACCTGAGGATATGTTTTCACTAGAGGCCTGGTGCACGAATTCATGCACGGGTGGGGTCCGGCCAGCCCACCCCTATCGGGCCTGGCCGGCCAGGGGGAGGGGCCCCGGGAGTTTGCCCATTTGGCCCCGCCCCTTGGTCAAACTCCCAGTCAAGGGGATAATTTGCATATTAGCCTTTTATTATATAGGATTGATTTTTAGAGAGAGTGAGGGAGGTGGGGGCATTGATGTGAGAGAGAAACATTAATTTGTTGCCTCCTGAATGTGCCTGACCAGGGATCGGGGATCAAACCCACAGCCTAGGTATGTGCCCTGACTGGGAATCGAACCTTCTGGTGTACAGGATGATGCTCAGCCATCTGTGCCACGGGGCCAGGGCGGCATGTTTTTGAAGAGTGTGACTGCTGTGCAGATACAAGTGGAAAGAGTGTACGTTAATCCTCCTTTCTCTGCATGGCAGAAATCCAGACCCCCAAGGTGGGATGCCATTTGGCTTCTGAGATATTTGATTTGGCAACAAATGCCATTCCTTTAGATGGCAATGCTTCCCAGATATACTGGATACATGGAAATGATCCATACATGTGAGTGACCAGTCCATTTCGTCCTTGGGAGAGGTGGCATTTTATGGCCCCTTTCCTGGACCCTCTGACCTCGCCCTTCTTCTCCGTCCAGGAGCCGGTGAGGTGCGGGAATGTGGGGCTTTGCCTGCTTCTCCTCGGGAGCTAGAGCTGGGATCGCAGAGCTGGCCCTCACTGTGCTGGGTGGGTTAGTCCACTGTAGAAATGAAATAGAAGATGTCTTTTTGAAGACTGGCTTTCTAAATTATTTCGTTCCGTGATCACACAGTTTTTATCTTGTCTGTCTGAGTGTAGTATTCTTATTCCTAAAATGGATACCAATAAATTCTTACTTGTTTAAACTATGAGTAGTTTTCTTTGTGGTGACTAGGTCCCCAATCAGTTTGCTTATGAAGAGTGTGTGTTTTCGTTTTTGGCCACTTATTTTGATTGGTTTAGTTATTTTGGCTAAAGCAAAAGTTGGTATTTTAAAAGCATAAGATAAAAAATTAAATATGTCCACATCCTTGTAGAAACGATGTAAGCAGAATATTGGAATGTTTGGGGGGTGTGATTCAACCGCTTTATATCTATATTTAAAAATGTCAATGGGATTTAAATACTAGCCCTTTTAGAAAAGAAATTCTGAGAAGTTCTTTAACAAAAGTCACCTTAAGACACTGTAAAAGAACCTTCTGAAAAGAGAAAGGTTACATTTATGTTTTAGTAAAGTTAGAATCCAGAGAATAAAACTGGGAGAGAGCAGTTTTACAGTTCTTGCAAGGAATTATGGGTCTTTAACCCGTTTTCAATGATGAGGATGTCTTCTTTTTATCTAAGAAACGTAAATCACATTAATTGATGTTATTAGTTTTTATATTTTGCTTTTAAAATATTATTTTCAAAGGCTACAATTTAAGTTTTGGGTCATCTTAATATTAAGCAATATACTATTGTTCTGTGTTCATGAATTTGAACCAGTAACACATGCCCTTCTTCGTGGGAGAGAGTATCAGCTAAATAAATTATATCACAAATTACATAATGTTTACATCTAGTTATTTTGTAATTCAGGGTAATAGCCAAACCAAAAATGTAGAGATTCTGAATTAACTGGCCTTGAATTTTTTATGAGTTTTTAGTGAATTTTGGAATGTATAATTCGTTAGAAAATAACCGGTTTTTCCAAATCATGTGCTATTTTGTATTAACTTACTTGAATTAATATTAGTGTATAATGTTTTAGATTTGTTTCCAACTCTGTACAAAGTTGAGTTTTCTCCACCTTTCCACTCATCTCTACAACTTGGAAGATGAGGAAGGAATATACAGAGAAGTTATCATTTATGTGAAGTTCCCAGATTGTTAACTCTTGAGTTCAGTATGAAAGCCACCAGGAAATACTGTGCCATAAAAGTATGTTCTGCTTTAACTCAGCCTGTCTGGATATTGTGGGGTGTGGGTGTGTGTGAGTGAACAGAAGTTCTGATAAAGATGCATATAGCCTTCTGCTTCTGTGGGAAGTCATTTGAGAGGCCCAACCCCTAGTCTGTCTGAAGGCTAGATACAGTCCTGGGGAATGTTGGGTTTAACCTGGCTGTTCCTCCATCACTTTTCTTATTTCTCCCCACAGTCTCCATTGTTACCAGAGCTCATCACCAAGTTCATTGTCATGGTTTCCTTTTTTTTGGAGGGGTGGAAGGATAACATCTTTACTGAGATATAGTTCCTATACCCATTTAAAGTATATTACAATTCAGTGTGTTTTACTTATTCACGGAGTTGTGCAACCATCATCCCTATCCATTTTATAATATGTTTCATTACCCCATCTCCCAATCTGTCCCCAGCCATTGGCAATCACTGATCTGCTTTCTTTCTGTATAGATTTGCCTATTCTGGGCATTCATAGGAATGGAATTGTGCAATAGTTGTTCTTTTTGTGTGACTGGTTTCTTTTAATTATCATGATGTTGTCAAAGTTCATGCGTGTTTTAGCACATGCCACTATGTCAGTCCTTTCTGTACACTTTTGTTTTTAAATGTGAATGACGAAGTTCCATTGCAGTGGAACATATATGTTCAGCTGACTTTGGTGGGGTTGGGGGTGGGAGTGAGGGAGGTACTATGAAGCCCATTGTTTGGACAAAACATTTACCCTCTTAAGGAACTTTGTCTTTCTTTCACATAAAAGAAAATAATTTTGTTACAGATTTGCACCTAGAAACAAAATTTAAATAACTGTCGACAAGAAGTATATTTTGTGTGATCCCACCCCAATTCTTAATATTTACAAGTTAGGAATAGGAAAATATTTTATTTTTGTGAAGAGAATGCAGTTTCATAACCGGTGTCTTGAGTCCTTTTATTTACTGTATAATTTTATCGTTTTATCAGAAAACTGAAAGAAATGTAGATATTTTTATTAGGTCGTGTGAGTTGAAACAGTTGTTTATTGAGGTCTGCTTCTGAATGAAGATCGCTCTCGCAGCAAGCTGTTACAGCTTTTTAAACACTTTGCTAGGAAGATTGATGGGTGCCACTAAAACCATTTAAATTATTTTATTTATCTAAAATTAAAGTGCATATTGAGATAGAGGGCCTTTTTCAGCCCTGATAGTCTGTGATTCCTGCTTATTTCTGCTCCTGCCTAGTGAAGCCTTTAGGAATCCAATCACAGCCTGTCTCTAATAGAATCCATGTCATGACAGTTGTAAACTTCAAAAACGGTCCATGTATCAAATAATAGATAAAACAAGAAGGTATGTGCCTCATTTCAGATGGAACGTTTTGAGGGATTCTTGTAGAGAGTTTTCTTTTTAGATAAAGCTTTTTAATCTCTCTATCAAATTATTTTTAATATAAATTAAATTTTAATTGATTCTAAATTATTTTTCCTTCTTTCCCCTTTTCAGAAATATCTCTGGACTACCAAGTGAAGAGATAGTAATAGGTTTATTGAAAATTGAGCTTTCTTAAAGTTGTTCTCTTGTTCATATTCCATCCTCTGCCAAAGAAGAGTTTCTTAATGTACTCAGCAAATCCTTAGAAGTTTCAAATTACTGAATTCTGTTAAACATATTCATTAACTCAACTTTGCTTATGAGCTAATGACCTGGTAGCCCATGTGAAATCATTTATAAAGTATCAAACATTTCCATTTTGATATTCTGAGAAGGAAATGTGTGTTTTCTTCTTTCCTTTTAAAAATCAACCATGGCATCAAGTAGTGGCATGTTAGTGGGTCCAGATGCAGAGAAATATAGCAAAGGGATGAATCAGAAATAAAAGTGAGCGTCCTACAAGCAGCGCTAGGCTTCAGCGGACCCGCAAGCCCATCATGCAGTCCCGTTGTCTTGGGTATTCATATATGAAATGCACCGCTTTCCAAGTCTTTATTTCCTTTTCTAGTAAAGCAGTTACACTGTGTGTACCTGGGTGTTTGTGTGTGGAGAGAGGTCATATTTACCTGAGCGCTACTGAAGCTCTTTGCTTTTATAGTTACCTTGTACTGTGGGAAAGACTGGTGTGCAAGGTATATGCACAGGGAGCCATGTGGAAATCGCGCTACTGAAGCTCTTTGCTTTTATAGTTACCTTGTATTGTGGGGAAGACTGGTGTGCAAGGGAGCCATGTGGAAATTGAAGATGTGTGTCTCCTGTCCTCACTGTTTTTGGATGTGCTCAACAGTAATATTTTCATTACACCTGTGGAAGGAACTTACCTTCTTGACATTAAGCAGCTGACTAATTTAAAGAGTGAACCACTTGAAACGGCAGGGCATTTGTTGACTAGTGTGCCACCTGGCTGAATGAGTTGAATGGGGATGTGCAAATCTTCCACACATATCTTTGGGCCGTGCTGTGGCTTCCCCTCTGACACATCACCTAAAGTGGGGGATGCATCTAGAAAACTGTGCTTTTTCTTTTTTTTTAATCCTCACGGGAGGAATGAGGATATTTTTTTCCATTGATTTTAGAGAGCGTGGATGGGAGGGGAGAGGGGAAGAGAGAGAGAGAGAGAGAGAGAGAGGAAGATGTGTGTCTCCTGTCCTCACTGTTTTTGGATGTGCTCAACAGTAATATTTTCATTACACCTGTGGAAGGAACTTACCTTCTTGACATTAAGCAGCTGACTAATTTAAAGAGTGAACCACTTGAAACGGCAGGGCATTTGTTGACTGGTGTGCCACCTGGCTGAATGAGTTGAATGGGGATGTGCAAATCTTCCACACATATCTTTGGGCCGTGCTGTGGCTTCCCCTCTGACACATCACCTAAAGTGGGGGATGCATCTAGAAAACTGTGCTTTTTCTTTTTTTTTAATCCTCACGGGAGGAATGAGGATATTTTTTCCATTGATTTTAGAGAGCGTGGATGGGAGGGGAGAGGGGAAGAGAGAGAGAGAGAAACATAGATGTGACAGAGACACATCTATTGGTTGCCTCCCGCACTTGCCCCTACCAGGGGTCGGGATTGCACCTGCAAACCACGTACGTGCCCTTGACCAGGAATCGAACCCACGACCCTCCTATGTGCAGGCTGATGCTCTAACCACTGGGAAACATGGTACTTTCTGAGTGGGAATCTGCGGGGAGTCCGGCTGAAGGAGAGGGAGACAGAAGAAGGCAGAGGCTTCCAAGGGTCACGACCTGCATGACAGCAGCTGTATTTGGAGAGCTGGGAATGGTTGGGCTCTATGGGCTGTGCGCATGCCCTGCATCTGAACACAGGGTCAGGAATCAGACTGAGGGGAAACAGGCAGCTCCGAGCTTAGAGTGAAATGACGAGGCCAGAGGAGAGCACCCTGACTAGCTCAGTGGAGTCCAGGGAGGGCTTCCTCTGTGCTGCTGGTGGAGGAAGGGCTTCCCTGGCCCATCTTCCTTCAGGTCTTCCTTCTGGCAGCGCCTCAGCCTCTGTGGGTGCCACTGAGGACTGGGCTTCCCAGAGAGAACCCTTTGAAGAAAGTAGCACCTTCAGCTGCCTCAGTTGCCAGGCCAGCAGAGAGATTGTCCCACCTTTCTCTGCTCTGTGGGAGTGGAAGAGTCAGGAGCACTGGGTCTTGGCTCATCCAGCCACTAACAAAGTCGCAGTTGTGAAATCTCACTTTTGTTGGTTTGCTGTGGGCTCCTGAGCTATTTTTTTTGTTTGTTTCATCAGCCAACAGTTTCCTGAGGCAAAAGCCTATAATCCCTGTTGGAAAACTGGCGAAATGGATCCATCGGGAAGTTCAGTGGTGGGACTCAGCCTTTCCCGGGTCTTGCCTGGTCCTGGCCCCCCGACCTGTTTATTCTGAGCGGTCCCGCTGAGAGAGTTGGCATACAACACCGTAATTTACGCCATCTATCTCTTTCTGGCGCTTGGGCCTCTGGCAAATGGCAAGACTTTGTGTTAGATTAGTTTGGAATTTAATCATGCATTTATTTTCCCTCCAATTAAATTATTTATGTATTTGACTAACGGTTTCATTGCTACAAAGTCAAATTTTCAGTGACAACAAGCCCCTTGAATTTCAGGGCAGTTTCTTGGGATTCGTCTGTCTGTTGAATATTAAGAACTTACTGTGTATTAGTCTCCGTAGCTACTTGGGATTTCGGTGAGCAAAGAATGCGTGCTTTGTCCACCGGGCCCCAGGAACACGATGCAAAAAGGGGTAAGTCTGTCTGAACTAACCTCTCCCCTGTGTTAGCTCAGGATTCTGACTTTCATCCCTTCCTACTGCCTTTCCTTTTCTCTGGCACCGAAACGTATCTCCTTCAAATTTTACTTTCTCGGGCTTGAGAGCCACCTTGACCGAGAAAGTCATGGGCTATGCGACTCCACAAAGGAAGCTTCGAAGTCATCCAGTTGAGGGTGAGCAAGCCCATGGCCTACAGGCCCCCAGCTTGGCTTTGCACGGCCTGTGAGCTAAGAATGGTTTTTACAGTTTTAAACAATTGGGAAAAAAAGAGTGTGTGTTTTTTTTACGAGTATTTCATGACACAGGAAACTTTTGGTGTCCATAGGTAACAGCTGTGCCCATAATTTTCGTGCTGTTACGGCTACTCCCCTGAAACAGTGGCATAAGTAAGAAGTTGCAACAGAGACCTTTTGGCTCAAAAAGCCTGAAATATTTACTCCCTGGCTTTTCACAGAAAACGTTATCATCCTAATGCAGCTATTTTCAACTTATTTCATCTCATGGCAAACAAACTAATTACTAAAATTCTGCAGCACACCAAAATACATTTTTGCAAATATCTCACAAAAATAAATAGGTATAATTTTGATTTATTCACACCGGACAGCTATTGTTTTGTTGGCTGTTGTCATTTTTGTTTAGTTGGCAATCTAAGGGAAAAGGGGTCAGTGCCCCCAACTAAATAGTGAGGTATTGCATGCTTTAAAAATTCTTGCAGCCCAGCCAGCATGGCTCAGTGGTTGAGCATCGACCTCTGAACCAGGAGGTCATGGTTCGATTCCCGGTCAGGGCACATGCCCAGGTTGTGGGCTCAATCCCCCAGGGTGGGGAGTGCAGGAGGCAGCCAATAAGTGATTCTCTCTCATCATTGATGTTTCTATCTCCCTCTCCCTTCCTCTTTGAAATCAATAAAAATACATTTTTAAAAATTCTTGTAGCACTTCAGGTGAAAATTGCTGTCCTAATTTTACAGATGAGAAAATAAAGTCCCAAATAGGTGGACTGAACTGTCCAAATGTACACAGCTCATCAGGAATTGGTGTGGGTGCATCTTCTGTTGCCCACCATGCTGTTCCCATTGCAACAAAAGGTCTGCCCTCCGACGAGCCCGCGCGCGCACTCCTGGCAGAGGCCAAAGCAGCTTTGCCAGGAAAAGTAAACATTTAGGACCTATGGCCGTGTAAAGTCTGTGATTTCTTAGAATTTTAATTTTCACCTGAAATCCAGCTCCAGGAAATGTTTGAAGCTTAAAATACATTTGAGCAACCTGGAGAGACAGAAAGATGTCTCTGTGTTTCTTTGTAGTAATTGGTTGCCTCCTGGACTCAGCATTTGGACCGTAAAGACAAGCAGGGTGGACCTGGTCCCTGCGGGCTGAGATCATGGAACTCATTTCAAGAACAAGAACTTGTGGTCTCCATCTGAATCGGCACTTGAACAGTTTAAAAAAATCACAGAAAGCACGTTAGGTGGAACTCAGGCTCCTTTACGGGGGCCGAAAGCAAAGGTTCCAAGATGCTAATGGTCTGAAAGTGAGGTTGCCTCTACTGTCCAGTGCAGGACCTGCCCCGTCCCGGTCACATGGAGGTAACACTGGGGTGTGCTTGCTGATTGGCACGGGATTCCCATCACTGGGATTTTCAGACATTGTCTCAGCTTGGTACCAGCACCCTTGTAGGCATCTTCTACAATCTGTCTGTCTCTCCAGGTTACTAAAGCCCATCCAGTTTAACCCTCCAGTCTCATGCCCCCTTCAGAGCTTCCCCTTCCTGTAACACCCAGGCATACACTCAGGGGCTGGGGGTGTTCTCTCTGGCTCTGACCCTCACCTCTTCCTCTCCTTCTAGAGCAGTGATGGCGAACCTATGATACGCGTGTCAGAGGTGACACGCGAACTCAATTTTTTGGTTGATTTTTCTTTGTTAAATGGCATTTAAATATATAAAATAAATATCAAAAATATAAATCTTTGTTTTACTATGGTTGCAAATATCAAAAAAATTCTATATGTGACACGGCACCAGAGTTAAGTTAGGGTTTTTCAAAATGCTGACATGCCGAGCTCAAAAGGTTCGCCATCACTGTTCTAGAGTCTGTTTCCTCAGGTGTGTTGGGGAGAACGGACAAGAGTCCCTTACTTCACTGGCCGCTTTTGGTGCCTCCCTGCTGGTCATCCCAGTTCCCCTGAGTAAAGCCAATTACCTTTGATGCCCTCGTCCATCAGGGCTGGCGTCCAGGTGCTGGCTTTCTGGTGGGGTGCATGTGACTTCTCTCCGGGGGCATATCCCACAGTCTAGCTGCTGGAGACCTGACCTGCACACTGCGTTTCGGGAGGGCCAAGCTTGGCTCTCACAGTGGTATCCACCGGGCCTGGCCCATTCTCTCCTGCCATGCGTGTTCTGCGCCCTGGTCCTCAAAGGTCCCAAGTTCTGTCCTCTGCAGGTGCGTCTGTTTCGTCTTTCTGCAATGGTGTCCCCTGTCTCCCCGCTGCCAACCTCACCTGCACCCCAGGTGGGTCTGCACTCACCCTTCCGGCCCGACTTTAAATGCCACTTCATTGGAGAAGCTAACCCTTAAGCTCTACACAGATGTGATCTCCTGTTCATTGTTTGTATAAAACCGTCTTATTTCCCTTCATGCTACCGATTACAACTATAATTGTATAGTAACTTGAGTCATTACCTGTTTCCTTCAGTGGCCTGTAATTTCCTCCGGGCAGGAGCCATGTCTGTCTGATTCCCCAGCACGGGGCCTGGTGTGGAGTGGCCATCTCCACAAACAGGCGAGAGGTGAATGCGGTCACATTGTATTCCTTGTATTCTATGCAGCAAAATAGGGTTCACGTTTGGCTATCTTTCTAATTCTTTTGAATTCTTGATGGTATGTTATTTTAAAGTAATATAATACCTTATATTAAAATCTTGTGTGGATACTAGGTAAAATGAGGTTGAAAAGATAAGCAAATGCATCAACAGTACAATTTACTTTGTCTGGTGAAAGTTTCCTTTACTGAGGCTCCACCAAGTACCAGGAACACTTGTCAATGACTGAGAATTTGAAACCAAAAGACGTGCGTCCTGGCCTCAAAGAGACACTCAGCCCAAATTCTGATTCAGTTTCCAGTTTTAACTTTACCTGCCTCCCCTCCTCCTTCCTTCTTTCCTTTTCATGTATATCAATCTAAGGAGCTTTATTTCTAGCAACTTGGAAAAAAAACTGAACCAAGAATAATTTTTATGGAGTGGTTTTGTGTGATCCTTAATTTTTTTTCTCCCTGGAAAGGAGAATTCATAGAACCCCTCCGTGTCATGTGGACTTCAAGGCTGGATGTCAGCACACATTTGGGGCAATCCTGGGTGGTGTGAATGGCCAGCAAAAGTGTACTTGAAGCATAAGTTTGAAGATTGCCCTGCACATCTGTTATCTTCATATACTTATGGAGACCGGCATGACTTTTAACAAACACGGATACTTAGGACAGTTGTAGGAAATTCACACCTGTTTGCCCTGGGGTTGCTACACCGCGTGAACCTGAGTGATTCTGTGCGGTTTCCTTGTTGTCTTCAGAGCCTTGGAAAGGATCCTGGCTGTCTCCCTGTGCGCTGTGCTGTATTACCCACATCCTTTGTTCCTCAGGCTTTCTGGGGGCTGCTCAAGGAGAGGAGAGTGAATGGTTAATTGCTTTTCTCTCCCCTCATTCAGTTTTCAGCTCCAGAGACAGCCCGGCTCACTTCCTTGTTTCCTTGCAGCAGCCGGCCGCCTAGTGGAGTCACTGGGAAAGGCAGGCTGTGATGGTGGAATCTGAGGCTCCAGCCCCCAGAGACCACTCACTGAGGAGCCTAGGCAGCAAAGTAATTAAACGTTCTGTCACTCCTCTGCAGCTCATGGGACCCGAGGGGAGCTTCCTTTTATTGCATCGCGTTTTTAGTGGTTGTATTTCTATGTATGTTTGAGAAGGTGTTTGCAAAAACCTTATGTTAAGGCCAATAAAACTGTGGGGTGACCGGAGAATAAAATCCACAAAATCAAATTAGTACACAAATTTCCCCAGTAATCCATAACTGACATTTTAATTATATTGTAATTAACTTAACTTTGATCCAAATTAAGAACCTTCTCTTCCCCTGGTGCTGCCGTAAGTTTCTCGTGTCTCCCAGTTGTAGGGCTCGTGATGCTACACTTTGAATCGTTGGGGACCTCAGGGAAATTCATCTTCATTTTAGAAACCAGATGAATAGGACTATAGAACTGGAAAGAACGTTTTAGAACTAGGCCATCCATTTCTTTATTTTGTGCATGCGACCACCAAGATCCCGAGAACCTGTAGCATTTTGTGGACGATGGCCTGGTTCTCCAGTATCAGTTTACTCCTCTGTGATTCTTATTCTAGAAGAAATCCCGCTAGTTGGAAATAAAATGTAGCTTGGAGAAGTGCTTTTGTTGGTTGGTTTTTTTTGCGGGGGGGAGGGGTCCTTACTACTGATTGTGTGTGTTTGTGTGCACGCGTGTGTGTGTCCTTCGCAGCCAGCTGCAGCCCTAACCCAAGGCCTGGGTGGTGAGAGCGGGAGAGTGCCTCTGTGGCCAGTGAGCCTTGACCTCCACTTGGAAGATGAACAATAACAGAGACCCAGAGAGCACGTGTGTGGCTCACCCTGTTTCACAGCTCCGCTCTGCTGATGCCCTGGGACAGCAGGCTCCCTCCAAATAGTGTCCCTTCTGCTAGTTAGGAAGTATACACGCACAGTTAATTAGAGCAAATTTACGTAAGAAATATACTCAACTGGAACAAAATAACCTGTAATTGGGTAAAGTTACCATAGAGTCTTTAGGGCATTTTTTGCATTGCTGTTTTTTGCCTTTAGAAATTACTAATAGATTTTTATTTAATTTCTCGCTTGCTTTCTTTCAACCCTCAGCATATAAACAATGACCATATTCATGGAGAGAAGAAGGAATTTGTGTGCCGGTGGCTAGATTGCTCAAGAGAGCAGAAGCCCTTCAAAGCCCAGTATATGCTGGTGGTGCATATGAGACGACACACGGGAGAGAAACCTCACAAATGCACTGTGAGTACACAGGTGGTACAGGCTATCAGCTTGGGGGTCACCTCACACCTGTGGGTGTCAGGATTCGTACCATGGGTGCTTTGCCATACTCTCAGGGTTGTGCATGATGATGACTCCAGCTCAGGGGTGGCATGGCTGGGTGGCGGGCGCTGTCTGTGATAAATACAGTGGTTTGTCAAAGTGATTTCTGAAATGGAAGGGAAGCGAGAAATGGAGAAAGAATGCTGACAGCTGAGCTTTGGGGGATGATGGACGTGTTCTAGATGCACGTGTACTGTCCAACACAGTAGCCACAAGCCACATGTACCTCTTGTGCACTTTCTAAAAAATATATTTTTACTGATTTCAGAGAGGAAAGGAGAGATAAGAAACATCAATGATGAGATAGAATCATTGATCAGCTGCCTCCTGCACACCCCCTATTGGGGACCGAGCCCGTAACCTGTGGGCATGTGCCCTGACTGGAAATCAAATCGTGACACCGGCCGGGCTCTTGTGTGCTTTTGAGATTTGGCTAGAACCAGGGAACTAATTTTTAAAATTTGTTTTTGGAAGATTTAAATATAAATATTCCCCTGTGGCTAGCAGGATGGACAGCACAGCTGTGCAGAGTGGCAAGTGGGCAGGCAGTGGCTGGGACACACAGGGCCTGCCCCAGTGCCCATATCCATTGTGTCAGAGGACTTGGAGGGCAAAAGCCGGTGCCAACTGTGATTTTAAAAACTTAAGTTGACTTTAAAAAATATATAACCTATATAGTTTTAGAGTATTTCCTCTCCCTCTTAGTCTGTTCTCGTGGCCCAGTATAAGCCTACCCACAACGAGGCTGGGACTCCTAGGAGGCTAAGCCTTTTCTCACTGAGGTGCCCGGCAGGCACACTGGGCACTGCTCAGCCCTGATGCTTTACATCTTAAAGGCCCTTTATAAACACACAAAGCCATATAATGAACTTGGTGCTGAATCTGAAATCAGTGGGAATTCAAGGAGATCAATGAGCAGATAATGAAACCCATTGTCTGCACTGAGTGGTCTCTTAAGAAAAGATCTCCATGACTTTCACCAGCACTGAAATGCTTTCTCTGGAGCTGCACTAAATCCCAATAAATGCAGAGTTTAGTGGACTTTTGTTCCTTGGTTTTGAAAAGCTGCTGACCCTCAAAACGTCAGTCTTCTGTCAACTGGAGGGAAAGTTAAGCATAAGCTGTTATTGTGTGGAGTAATCCAGATTTACCTGTTGTCTTCAGTTTGAAGGTTGCACAAAGGCCTACTCGAGACTCGAAAACTTGAAAACACACTTGAGATCTCACACTGGAGAGAAGCCATATGTCTGTGAGCATGAAGGTTGCAACAAGGCTTTCTCGAATGCTTCCGATCGTGCCAAGCACCAAAACAGAACACATTCCAATGAGGTAAGGCTCCCCATGAGACACACTTGGGGCCCAGACGTTGTGGGTAGAAACAGTGAACCTTCATGGAGACCATACGTGGAGGGAGAGGTGAACCTGTTCCATTCTGTTTCCTCATGACCATTCCCAGCACGAGTGAGCACCGATGCTGCCGGTGAAGGCCTGGGGCCTCGAGCTAGGGCTGAAAATGGCCTGGTTTGGAGAGGAATGCTGACGAAGAGGGAACTTCTTAAAACCCCTGGCAAACAGGTTCTACTTTTTTTCAGAACTGCCACCTGCTGGTCAAACAGTAAGAGCATTGAACTTGGAATTCCATCCACTTGCTAGGCCAGGAGTAGCATGAATCCATGGGAAGGATGACCCTGTGAGCACCAGGCATAGAGTCCAAAGCCACATGTTGACAGCTGGCAGCAGCTTTCCACTAAAACAGCCATTTTTATTTGCTTTCTCCAGGTGTCGTATCTTCCAATGCATTATATTTAAAAAAGACTTTTACAGAGCAACCAGCCTTGGCTAACTATGATTTCCAGACATTCTGTATTCCAATGGGTCTTGGAAGTTATTCTCGGAAACTCAGAATGGTTTCTATTCAGTTATTTAAGATAACATGTTGAGTAAAGCTTCATGGTTGGTGAGTGGGCGGATCCTGTTGTGTTGCTGTTATTTTTAGGTAGTTATTCCCTCAAAATTTCAGGGAAGCATAAGAAGAAAATGATTTCAGATTCACTTTGTGTACATGTTAATGCATGCCTGCTTGCACACTCCAACTTCATGAAGATCTAGCTCCTTCTGGCTCTTCTGTGAACCTTCTCTTGAATGAATCCGGAAATGAACAAAAAAGCTTCCATAGTTTGGGTAGAAATAGGAGAGTTACCTAGAATTTGTTAATATGAAACATAGCTCTGCCCCACAAGTATGCCAGCAGTTTGCTTGAAATGTGTGAGAGAAGGAACATTTTGACCTTGGCATGGCTGTCACCTGACCTCCCAAGGTGCTGGGAAGCCCATCCATGATCTCCCGGATGGAGAGTTGAGAGAAGGAATCTGGTTAAAAACAGTGTGCCGTCAGCTCACTGGCCATTGGCTTTGGTGGCAAAGATGGTCCTCACTGAGTTTCCTTTCAACTGAACTGGCAGAACAAAAACATCTCTGCCCTAGTCGGTTTGACTCAGTGGATAGAGCATCAGCCTGGGGACTGAAGGGTCTCGGGTTCAATTCCAGTCAAGGGCACGTGCCTCAGTTGCAGGCTCCATCCCCAGCCCTGTTTGGGGCCGATGTGGAAGGCAACCAATCATTGTGTCTCTCTCGCATCAATATTTCTCTCTATCTCTCCCCACCCCTTCCACTCTGTCTAAACAATCAATGGAAAAAATATCCTCGGGTGAGGATCAACAAAAACAGTAGAAACAAAAAAAACCCCATCTCTAAGGAGATTAACCACACTCCCTAAAAAGCACTCACATAAACTCACACATGGAGGTTCACATACTTAACTCTTTGAAAGGTCGTGGTGGAATAAGGAAACGTCATTTGGAATATCTTGTTATTGGTCAACTGTTTGAGGATGTTTTAGGGAAGATGCTTCATCTCCTTTTTATATGTCAAAACGCTTTTACCATGTGCAGTGGTTAGTGTAATCTGCTATACTACATTAGTGGTTGCCAGAGGCTGCCAGATACAGGGTTTCTTTTCAGGATGGTGAGAATATTCTATAATTTAATAGTAGTCATGTTTACACAACATTGTGAATGTACTAAATGACACCGAATTATGCATCTTTTAAAAGGTGTTTTTTTATAGTATGTGAATTATGTCTCTATTTAAAATGTTTTAGGGGATTTGATTAACTGAACTTAGAATTTAATTAATGTGTTTAACTACATTTAATATAGTTAAGTATCATTTTGACTAGAAACTTAGAGGGTATTTATTCCTGTGGATTTTAGGCCAAGGTTCTCTCCTGTTATTGTGGAGAAATTTAAGTAGTGGGTATGTTCAGATTAGCAATGCATACACATAAACATACTACTCAGCTTTTTATCTCTTCATGGACTTTAAAACATGTACACATGTATGTTTGCTGTAATTAAGTGTATTACAGTTGAGCTTCTGTTCTTTTGTTAGGTAGAAAGAGCCGTGCCCAATGAGAGTTTAAATGCGTTGTGAGGTTAACAGGTATCTTGGTTAATATTTTTTACCAAGGCTGAGCAGTTTTTAAAATAACTAAAAAAAATGTCCATTACAGTTGACATAAAATGTTATATTAGGTTCATGTATACAACATAGTGTTAGACATTACAAAGTGATTGCCCCGATAAGTCTAGTATCCATCTGACACCAAAGTTGAGTAATTTTCCTAAAAGAAATTGTTAACATTGACCATAAACACAGAATAAAATTTCATTCACAAACATGTAAATTATTCTTCTCTCTTCTTTATATAAGGCTTGTCCTGGCATATGAATGATGGACAGTTTCTGATACACCAAAATTGTTTGTCTAGGAAATCCAGTGTTGTATAATCTCACAATCCTAAATAAGTCTAGATGCCATCTTTCATTTGTTTGCTTTCTTAGTGGTAGCTTCATTGATTTACTAATCAATATCAATAGCTAATGTGCAAAACACTTGGCTGTTGTAGGTGCAGCAAGGAGCACGGTGGACTAGACTAAAGGCCGTAATTCCCACTCGAGGAAGCTAGTTCCTCCCAAAGCCACACTAACTAAGCACATTCCCTTGAGCTCCAATTTGGTCGTATCTCCCTCTCCATAAGGTTCCAATGGCTCCTTCTTTCCTGTGGGAATGTTAGACTCCTCAGGCTTGTACCTGTGCTCACCCAGCCCAGGCCTGCTCTTGCAGTCTTGACCTTTTGTCATCGTGACCATGAATGGAACCTCCCAGACAGCCTCAGCTTGATCAGCCATGACCCACACATGAAGTGGTCCCGCTGCTGGACCTTTGCTCAGGGATACTTCTTTTCCTCCACCCTCTTGCCCTCATTTTTATCCCTCAGAATCTTGTTCTTCTTTCATGGTCCAACTACAAGGCCTCCCCCTACTAAAAGCTCTGTTTATTGAGAACTTACTATGTGCAACACGTTGTGGTAACCACTTTGTGTACATTATCTTTTTTTAAATATATTTTTATTGATTTCAGAGAAGAAGGGAGAGAGAGATAGAAACATCCATGATGAGAGAGAAAATCATTGATCTGCTGCCTCCTGCATGCCCCACACTGGGGATCAAGCCCACAACTTGGGCAGATGCCCTGACCAGAATTGAACCTCCTGGTTCATAGGACGACACTCAACCACTGAGCCACACCGGCCGAGCTACATTATCTTATTTAACCCTTACCATGACCCTTACCGTTTCTTTTATACCCAATATAGACATTTAATGCTTCCCACAGTCATCCTAACTAAAATATGATTCCCCTCTGCCCACATCCTTCTGTAGCATGCACACTTTATATTGTAGATAATTACATGCTGTTATGTTTTTCTTACCATATTTTATAATCCTTGAGATTAACTCCTGTTGTATATAACTTTGTGTTCAGAGAGTCTTGCCTATAGCAGAGATCATTCAATGTGTATTGAAAAAGTTCTCGGGGTAAATTTTACAAAGTCAAGTACAAACCATATCAATTGCTTTTACAAAGTACCATTCAGTGCAGTGAGTCAAAAAGGTACTGGCCACACCAAAAGTGGAACATGCAGGACAGGAAATACAGGTACCTCAGCTGAGAAAGTCTGACAACATTTACCTTCGCCTACAGTTATATTTCATTTTACTCATGGGGGACAACAAAATTTGGGTGCCAAGCTACATAGTTGAGCTAATGTGTTTTGTTGTGAAGCCTAAGTTTCCAGAACCTGTGTCTTTATGGATTTTTGCAGGTGGAAAGTCTATATGTTCACACGCAGGACACCTGGGCACACACGTATGTGCTCTTGTTCTTGAAATGTAAGAGTTGACAAATATTTGTAGACTCATTTCACTTAGAGCTATGTTCCCATTTCCAGGTGAACCCATAGTGTGCACATGCATATATTTATAGGAAAAATAGCTCTTCAAACATGTCACGCTGACCTGGCTTTGTCCCCCACCTTCCTCCAATCCCCACACACCTGCCCCATGCAGCCCACTCTGTCTGCTGATGGAGCAGCATGTCATAGCCGGGCAGTGAGCATGCATAGGGCCCATGTCAGAGTACTATAAGGTAATAGCACTAATCATCAGAGCCATTCTTCTGTCCCTAATGCACAGAATTTGATGTGCTTATTTCATTACACACACACACACACACACACACACACACACACACACACACTGCAAATCACAGGAGCTCCTGAATAAAAGTCATTCGTAGTTAATGAGAATCAGTTCTACCCAAAAGAATCTCAAATTTGGAGTTGAAGTATTTCAGGATGATTTTCATAGTCCTTGCTTCACTCCATTAGGACCTTTCATCATTATTGGAGGCAGCACTCCATCTGTTCTTGGGCTTTTAGTGGAAAAGCATCTTTTAGACACATACACTCTATAAGATAGGGTATCTTTTTAGATATAATGGATGCATTATATTGATCATGCTTTTTATAATTATTGCTTACCTAATAGTTCATCTTCTGGTATGTAGATACAGATATAAGTATGTATTCTTATAAGCATGCATGAATATATTTCAAGTCAAGTAAACAAATCCATAATTGCGATATTGGTCATGAAATACAATGCCAGCCATTCTGTAATCTGAGTAACATTCAGCTATATGCATCCATGTAATTTCTGTGACTGTAGCTGTAGGCTTGATCACTAGCCCCCATAGAAAATGAAATTAACATGAAATAATTTATAGACCTTCGTACTCAGGAGCAGAGCCCAGGCCAGGAATCTTCATCTCCAGGTCATCATCCCTTAGCCCTTTTCAGTTTATGGGTAAGCTTTCATGGAAAGTCTAACAGGGCTTTACGACTCTGAGGATCAGAAAGGTTCTGGATATTCTGAGCCCTGACCATCCCCACAGAATTGTAATGCTACTCAAAGGACAGTATTTTAATGATACCTAACACGGAAGAATCTGTAGGCAATTTTTTTTCTGCCTAAGTGTAAAAAGCACATTTTCAAAGGGGTAGAGTGATATTAGAGCTGAGAACTAGGACAGCCATAAGATATTTTTTCACACGAGCTCTCCCAAAAGGTATATAACATTCTTTTGATTAAATGATGGGTATCTTTTATGCCTTCCTCTGTCATCATCATCATCATCATCAATGTCATCATCAAATAGCTATTCAGAACCTACTATGATACTACCATACTTCTTCCTACTCAAAGGATAAATGTTTCCAGTATTATAAATGCAGGTTGTATAGTCTTCGCTCTCCCTGACCATTCTCTAAAGCATTGATGTCTTAAAGATAGATTCTCTAGACCGTGGACAATGTTCAAATGGCCTTTATTAAACCTCTGTATCATTTAGAGGTATTTGAATACCTCAAAGCTTTGTGGAAGTGCTTTTAAAGAATTAAAAATATAATGAGCAACCACAAAAGACTGTTGGGCTTGGGCATAATCACTTTCCTAACAGTCTGTTATCTCCTTCTCGTGGCATTTGGCAGAAACCATATGTATGTAAAATCCCAGGCTGCACTAAGCGCTACACAGACCCCAGCTCTCTCCGGAAACACGTGAAGACAGTGCACGGCCCAGAGGCTCATGTCACCAAGAAGCAGCGTGGGGACATCCATCCTCGGCCCCCACCACCACGAGATTCCGGCAGCCATTCCCAGTCCAGGTCACCTGGCCGGCAGACTCAGGGAGCCCTTGGTGAGCAGAAGGACCTCAGCAACACTACCTCAAAGCGGGAGGAATGCCTCCAAGTGAAAACGGTCAAGGCGGAGAAGCCCATGGTACGTCATTCACTTTCCTTCTGATTGTCCCAAAGCCATCTGAGGTCATTTACCAGAGCTGGAGAGAGCTCTGAGAGAGAATAGGCTGCCCCCATCCTCACGGCATCCAGCTCTTTGATTGAAGGAGGTCAAAGCTCAGTGACCTCCGTGACCTGGATTACTTACTCAAAGTCACTCCACCGAGAATAACTCAGCTCAAAAAAAGGGTTTCTAGGTTTCCTCAATGGTTTTTAAAGTAGACCTGCAGCCGTACCACCTTGTGGCAGACAGAAAGACACGACTGTCTACATTTTCAATGTAATGTAGAAAATCATTCATTGGGTCTTTCTGTTAACAGGTGTTCTGTCTTCTTTGCCCTGGCGACTCCAAGTTAAATAACCATTGTCTCTATTCTTCAGGGGTTTATAATCCAGTGGGATATGCAGCCCAGAGAAACAAATATAACTCCGGGTGATGGGGCTTTAGCACACATCTGTGTAAGAACATCGGAGAGGGGAGCTCACCACCAGTGCAGCTCGAGGATGTGATGTGGGAGGCAGAGGAAGAGGTGCTGCCAAGTTCAACACTCAGACAGGGAAAGGAGCAGACTGATCTGGCATAGCCAGGCACCAGCCGTGGGACCTCAGGGCAGTGCCCAATAGGCATGAGGATATAAGGGATTATGTTTTTCTGCTGAGTTTTTAGAAACTACAGCTTTAGTGCCCTTCTGGAGACTGGTTTGGTAGACTGGAGACCATTTCACAGAGGTGTCTGAACCAAGGAGGTGCAGAGCAAGGGAGGGATTGAAAGGCCTCCAGCAAACACCTTTATGGTTTAGTGATGAATGGGCTATATGGATTATGCTACTGTTACAGCTTTTTTCTAACTTCATTTTGCTTTATGTAGTATGTGCCTTAATAAAACAGCTAAGAGTTCTCAAAAAGACAACAAGAACAATGGAAAGGGCAGCTATCAGAGGAGAGGCAGTACATTGGCATTTGGCCGCGTGTTTAGTGGAGTCGGCTCTGCAAATGTGCTGGATTGTAGTCTGTCCCTGTGGAAGCAGAGGAAAGGTACCAGATAGAAGTCACAAGCTTAGACTTCCAGACACGTGGAAATGACCCGCAGGCAACTCTATACTCAGCTCAAGGAAGCATTTTCTTAACATTAGAAAAGTCCAGCAATTGGATAGACACCTATGAATTCCTGAATGATGTCACTGTGCAGCAGTACGTATTGGCAGGAAATGATGCACAGACAATTCCAGAATTAATGGAGTAGAACTCAATGACTTCTACTGGATTTTAATGACTTATGAGTTTGTCTTTGAAGGCTTACGAGTCTTAATGACAGTAACTGGTCACACATAATGCAGATAATGCAGGTTTATCATCATTTCCCAGTGGGTAGCTATCCATTGCTTTTTAAAATCACCTTAGTAAAAAGTTTACATCTGTATTATGACTGATCGCTGTACTTTAACCGGGTCATAAACTGTGTTTTATATACTTTTTCTTGGGAGCACATATCAACTTCCTAAAATAAAGTCCACCTGTGTACTAATTGTGCAGAACATTCCACAGTTTATCCTCAAGTGTTCAATGAAACAAGGAATGTGAATTTGTGGTCTCTTAGATTATGTCGTCGAAAGACAACGATGTGTATTGTTAGGACATCCTAAGAACCCAGAGTCTCTTGTACCTTTAATGCGTATTTCTGGCTCAAGAAAACTCATCAAATCCTCTCCAAACACCCATTGTTTAAAAAGAAAATAGGTAGGAATAAAATTTCACAGCAATTTGGTCAAGTGACATCCGAGGTATTACAGGATATAAAATATTTTATAAAGTAACTAAATCTTAGAACACAGGACGAAGAGAGATCACAGAGGCTGAGACGAGGCCCCATGTTTTATGGGTCAGGAAACTGAGGCTCCTCCCTGTCAATGAATCCATCAGTTCCCACAGGAGACCGTTATATGTGTCTATGTGCACACACTTAGGGAATCCGTAGATATCTTCATAGACATTTACTAATGCGCGTGAGATTTGCATTTCTAATATTCTTTCTGTAAAAGCCTGTCTTTGACTTGATCATCATGCTAAAAATTAAATTCTTTCTTCTTTTTTCCTATCAAACCAACATCCCTTCTGTGTAATGCTCCTAAATGTCTTGTTCTTACTTCCTAAGGACAGTGGGTAATAAGGTGAGGGAATTTCGGCTTCTCTGCTCTTTTTTGTTCTGTCTTCACTTTAACGTTTAATTTTTATTCATTTCCTTTTCCTTGAGTGTTTGTGCTTTGTGATTCCTTTGATAGAGAACATCCCTCAGCTATGTTTCAAACCTAGAAGCACTGTGTTTTGAACATTTAGCTTGTGGACATGTGGAGTTAGATGGTGAAATTCATTGTTTCATTTGTCTAGGTTTTCATAATAAATCACACTGGGGCCGACCAAGCAGATGTTCTCAAAGACTATTTCGTTACCATATCGAGGAGTGTTAAATCCAGACCAGACATGCATCACCTTCTTTGAAGAAGATCTGGATACATTTTGTTTTTGCTAGCAATTTAATCTATATTCAACTGTTGGAGCCTCTTTAATCAGTTTTCTAATTATAAGTGCACTTATGCCTTCTTCTGTGCCCTGTGGAAGCGTGTGTCTGCGTGTGCTTGGGTGCACTTGCACAGTTTCGTGTACACACACACTCTGACCTGCCAATCCAGGGAAAAAGGCACCCAAAGCCCGGGCTGCTCTGAGAACCTTAGAGCAGGAGCAGATGGTCGGGCACGCCAAGGCTGCGGAAGCAAAAACGTAAGCCAGTCTGACTCGTGACCAGATTTGTGTTTCGCACTTGGATCTGCTTGGTTGCCCAGCACACTTAGTGGATCATGTGGCGCTCACTTGATACCTGTTCATCTGCTCGGGTGTGTGTACTGTGGTGGCGGGAAGTGCATCCTGTGTCTTAAGCCCCCTCCTGACCGCACTGTGCATTCCACCTGGGACGACCGTGGTCTGTAGCTGAGTGCGAGCAGTGTAGTTCTCTCTCCCCAGAGATCTTTTGCTTTTTGGGAACGTGTAGAAGGAAGGGGAGAGATTACAAATTGCTTGGGAAACCCTCCCTGGATAGCTTGGAGGGGCTCTAGATGGGGAGGAGGTAGTGTGTGCTTATGGAGTATGTCTTCCAGGTATATATTAGCCCAGGTATATAGGAACCCAAGCACTGACACCAACTAGGATAATTATTGCTAATGCTCTCTGAGCCAATCAGTTCCTATTACCCAGGCTTTTTTCTTTTTACACACTTAGTGTGCTCTCAGGGCTTCACACTTAATTCTCACAACAATCTCTAAGATAAATAACGTCCTTATGTTATAGACTAGAGGCCCGATGCACGAAATTCGTGCAAGAGTAGGCCTTCCTTCCCCCGGCTGCTGGCACTGGCTTCCCTCCGGGACCCGGGCTTCCCTCACAGCCCCCGGCTTCGTCTGGAAGGTCGTCTGAAGGACGTTTGGTCTAATTAGTATATTACACTTTTATTATTATAGATAAGGAAACTGGGGTTTAGAGTGGCTAAGTCATTTGCCCAAAGAATAAAGTCATGGAAGTGGGACTGGAACCCAGGAGGTGTGTTTGCAGAGTTGGCGTCTGGAAGGGTTCCATGGTTGTTGTCATGTCAGTCACCCCACTTCTAGCCCTCCCTGCCATCTGTTGCTCCCCACCGCATCTCCACTGGGTGGTTCATCAGCCATTGTGGGTGAGGAAGGCTACCCCCATTTGCCAGAACATAGTTCTCCTTCAACCCATTGACTGTACTGCACGCCTTGATCTGCATCATCTCTCATTATTGGCTCCCTTTCCCTTTCCAGTAACATTTCTTTCCTTTTCTCTTGACCCCGACAGACATCTCAGCCAAGCCCTGGTGGTCAGTCTTCATGCAGCAGCCAACAGTCCCCCGTCAGCAACTATTCCAACAGTGGGCTCGACCTTCCTCTGAGCGAAGGAGGTGGTGTGGGAGACCTCGGTGCCATCGACGAAACCCCAATCATGGACTCGACCATTTCCACTGCAACCACAGCCCTCGCTCTGCAAGCCAGGAGAAACCCAGCAGGGACCAAATGGATGGAGCACGTCAAACTAGAAAGGCTCAAACAAGTGAATGGAATGCTTCCGAGACTGAACCCCATCCTACCCCCCAAAGCCCCTGCAGTCTCTCCTCTCATAGGAAACGGTGAGTTCCATGACAGACCATGTTTCTGCTCAGGATTTTCGGTTCTTTTAAATGCAATCACAATAGTGTGAGAGGAACCGGGCCCTGGGTTTTATGCTTGCTAACTTTTCCACCAGACTTAAAATTATGCTGCAATCATACATATTAATGTATGGAGAGTCCATATTTTATTTTATTTTTTTTAATATATTTTATTGATTTTTTTACAGAGAGGAAGGGAGAGGGATAGAGAGTTAGAAACATCGATGAGAGAGAAACATTGATCAGCTGCCTCCTGCACACCCCCTGCTGGGGATGTGCCTGCAACCAAGGTACATGCCCTTGACCAGCATCGAACCCGGGACCTTTCAGTCCGCAGGCCGATGCTCTATCCGCTGAGCCAAACCGGTTAGGGCGAGAGTCCATATTTTAAAGGGATAATGCTGAAACAAAAAGTAAGCCTGTGCGTGACTCATACTCTGATGTTGACATGGTAACGATTAGACCAGGTGAAGAAATCCCCGCAGCGGGGGCATCTGTGGTCAGGGCCTGTGCCTTGTTTCTGAAAGTAGGAGGTTAGCAGCCACCTTCCTGATGTTTGTCCAGGTCAGGGAAAGGCAGGCAACCATTTGCACTCTCGGCCCAGGTCAGTTTTTGCGTCTGAGATAACACTGGGTGCCTGGAGCTGCCCCCGAAGGTGAAGACCGTGGTGTGTTGCGGTTTCATAGGGTGTCACGGGGAGCCCTGCGTGTGGACGTGAAGTCCTGTAGTGCCTTTGGCCTATGGACGTGCCTGTACTCAGTGCTGTGTATATACCTGAGCTTTGCATTCAGTCCTTGCATTAGGCCTGTGAGGACTGTAACTGATCCAGGCAGTCCTTACTGTTCTGTCTAACCAAGGGTCCCAGAACTTGCCCGTGAGCTTGTAAATAAAGTTTGATTGGCCTCCAGCCACACCCACTCCTTCGGGTGCCTGTGGCTCTGGGTGCTGCACGACAGAGGTGGGTGTCTGTGACAGAGGCTGCCTGGAGTGGGGAGCTGACAACAGTTACCGCGTGGCCTTTCCCCCTCTGCTGAGGCCTGGATCAAGTCACCCTGAAATGAATTCCCCTCTCCCACACTTTCTCTGCAGGCACCCAGCCCAGTAACAGCTGCAGTGTGGGCGGGCCCATGACCCTCCTCCCGAACAGAAGCGACCTCTCCGGGGTGGATGTCACCATGCTGAACATGCTCAACAGGAGGGACAGCAGCACCAGCACCATCAGCTCGGCCTACCTGAGCAGCCGCCGCTCCTCGGGCATCTCCCCCTGCTTCTCCAGCCGGAGGTCCAGCGAGGCGTCCCAGGCCGAGGGCCGGCCCCAGAACGTGAGCGTGGCCGACTCCTACGACCCCATCTCCACCGACGCCTCCCGCCGGTCCAGCGAGGCCAGCCAGTGCGACGGGCTGCCCAGCCTGCTCAGCCTCACGCCGGCCCAGCAGTACCGCCTGAAAGCCAAGTACGCGGCCGCCACCGGCGGGCCCCCACCCACGCCGCTGCCCAACATGGAAAGGATGAGCCTGAAGACCAGGATGGCCCTGCTCGGGGATGGCAGGGAGTCCGCGGGGACCCTGCCTCCGGTCCACCCTCCCCGCAGGTGTAGCGACGGGGGAGCCCACAGTTACGGTCGGCGGCCCCTGCTGCCCCAGGACGCGCTGGGCCACGGCGTGAGAAGAGCCAGCGACCCGGTGAGGACGGTCTCGGAGAGCCTCTCCCTGCCCAGGGTGCAGCGTTTCAACAGCCTCAACAGCTTCAACCCCCCGGTCTTGCCTCCAGCCCTGGAAAAGCGTAACTTAGTGCTGCAGAACTACACGCGGCCGGAGGGCGCTCCGCCCCGCCACTTCCGCACGTCCCCCTGTCCTCCGAGCATCGCAGAGAACGTCACCCTGGAGTCCCTGACCATGGACACCGACGTGAGCCTGAACGATGAGGACTTCCTGCCCGACGACGTGGTGCAGTATTTAAATGCCCAGAACCAAGCCGGCTACGAGCAGCACTTCCAGAGCGCCCTCTCTGATGACAGCAAAGCGGCCCCGGGGCCCAGCCTGGGGAGCGGGCATGGCGACTTCGAGCA
>NW_005357999.1:623866-638375 GCF_000412655.1 Myotis brandtii | reverse complement strand
GCAGCCAGCGCGGGCCTTCGGGCTGTATAACAACATGAGTGTCCACCCCCAGAACCCCCTGGGGAGCGGGGCCGGCCCAGCGGGGGTCTACCAGAGCCTCGGGGAGCACTGCAGCGCCTATGGTGGGCCCGAGCACCTGGCGGTCCACTGTGGCGGGACCGGCACCAACAGAACTGTCTTCCATGAACAGCCCTATAAGGTCCAGCAGTACGGGAACTGCCTCAACCGGCAGCCTGGTGCCCCCGGCTTGCTGGACCCCGGTGCCAGTGGTGCTGGGATGCAGGCGGCCAAGCTGAGAGGCACCAGCCTGCAGGGGAATGGGAGCCAGCCAGATTTTAGCCTGTCCGCGATGCCCAGTGAGTCAGCGGGCAGCACGGTGAATGGTGTGCCAACCCGATACCCGGTGGGACAGGGGTACTTGGCCCATCCGATGCTCAGCGACAGCGTGCACCACCAGGGGGCAGGCCGCCCCGGGCAGCCGACGCTGGGGCAGGTTAGCGCTACCTCACATACCAATGTCTATCAAGGGCCAGAGAGCAGCCTGCCAGGGCCTCCCAGCCTCGGGGGCCCGCCGCCCAGTGTGGCGGCCGTCAGGGACTACCAGCCGTGCGCAGGCTATGGAGGCGGCAGGCGCCAGGCGGTGCCGAGAGGCAGCCTCGCTCTGCAGCCGGGACAGCACAGTGACGCCAGTCAGACCTGCAGGGTCAACGGCATCAAGATGGAGACACAAGGGCAGCCCCATCAACTCTGCTCCAACATGCAGAGTTACTTTGGTCAGTTCTATGACCAAACCCTTGGCTTCAGTCAGCAAGACCTGAAAACTGGCTCGTTCTGTCTCTCAGAAGCCAGCTGCCTTCTCCAGGGGGCTGGCCCCGAGCACTCGGAGCTACTGTCCCCGGGCGCTAACCAGGTGACCAGCACAGTCGACAGCCTCGACAGCCACGACCTGGAAGGGGTGCAGATTGATTTTGATGCCATCATAGATGACGGGGACCACGCCAGCTTGATGTCAGGAGCCCTGAGCCCCAGTATCATTCAGAACCTTTCCCATAGCTCCTCCCGCCTCACGACGCCGCGAACGTCCGTGCCGTTGCCAGCGCTGTCTGTGAGCACCACCAACATGGCCATCGGGGACATGAGTTCTTTGCTGACCTCCCTCGCGGAAGAAAGCAAATTCCTTGCAGTTATGCAATAGGCGTTGGGGGGAAAAGGACTGCCAACAGCTTCAGGAGTTTAAACGGTTACATTGAGTCAGTTTTTTTGCTGGGGTTTTTTTGGTTTTTTGTTTTTTAGTTCTGTATGTATTTTAGCAATCTCATCTCACATCTTGGGATGTGTTTCAAGTATATTCCTTTTATGGAAAAGGACTCTGAAAAACCCTAAAGTATTCTAGGGAGAAACTGTCTTCCATTTCAGTTTGAATCAGTATTGTTACACTCGAAACAGCCCCCTTTTTAAAAAAAAAACAAAAACAGCAAAAAAAAAAAAACCCTGTAAGTCTGCCCCCTTTATTAGTAAACCGGTATAAATGTGTGATGTGCATGTTCTTCTTTCTTTTCGAAGAGAGGTCAGACAAAAGGGTGTGACATGTTCCTCTGTTACTCACAGGAAACAGGAGTGGGTAAGCCTTTGACCAAAGGCTTGATGCCACCTTTTAAACTTTTTCCATATGCCCAGTGTTTGTTTTGTTTCTTGTTTTTTTGTTTTCTAAATTCCCACATTGGGCACCAGAATGGATAGTGAGTTTAAGAATCTTTTGTGGGTGAATTGTCGCATAGATCACAGATTTTTTGACATGCCCCCCCCACCCCTAATTCAGTTCAGGGCACACTTTCGACAGTTGCCACAAGTGGAAATGTGGGGCTCTGGAGCGTCAGTCATTTGCTCACAGTTTGGGTTTAACATTCTTCCTGTCCATCGTGTGCTTTGGGGGGCAGGTCTGTACGGTCAGTTCTCAGTTATCCACGTTGCCTCTTCCTCTGAGCGCTCAGTGCCTGCAGCATCCCAGGGGGAGCAGGAGAGCCCGGGGATGGCACGCAGACACGCTGCTGCTTTCTTCTGTTCTGGTGAGAGGCTAGGTGGGTTGTAGTTGAAGCTGTTGCGTAGAATTAATTAGTTTGGGGAATATTTGTAGGTTTGCCGTATTTGTTGATTAGTTCCATCTCTTTACCATTATCCTAGATAACTGAGAATTGATTATGTGTAGTGCTAAGTACAATCCCACAGCTGGCTGTCGCTAACATAGGGAAGGACTGCTTCTATTCTAAGCACCCTCTTTTCAGGGATTTATAAAATTTAGTTGTAACAGGAAAAGCTCACGTACAAGGATAATTGGAATAAATTCCTTCGACCATTTTTGGTATTTGAGAGACTAGGTGGGATGTGTAGTAGCTGTATGGATGCCTTTTTATACCCGGTCTGTTGAGTGCTGCGTCCATTTAAGAAATTAAATGTTCTATGCAGTTAGTCCTTCCTGTGGGCCCAGTCTGTCCTTTTGTTTTGGATTAAACGATTAGAAGAGTGTAGCTACTTCCCATGTGCCGTGGGTACACATAAAGAACATACTGTGTGTGCACAGGGTACATGGATGATCCAGCATTTTACTTTTAAAAATATGTCAACTATTAAAATTTGAACAACAAATTCAAGTACAGACTATCTGCTGTATTCTTCCCATCAATCCTGGAGTTGGACTTATCCAAAGTGACCCATGGTTCCTTTGTGTGGCTTTTCCCCTTTATTCCTGCCATTTAAATTAGCTTCGGAAAGGCAACATCAGATACAGTCATATATTAGATAACAGAAAGAATGTGAGGACCAGCCCATTTTTCTCATGTTTACGTTCTCTGGTTTGGACCAAGAACCTCGGCGTAGAGGTGAATGAGACAACTGGGTTTGCCTTCACCTGGCTGTCCCCGAGCTCAGCAGAGGGAAGCCGGGATTTCTCCCCCACATCCCACCATCCTCCCACGTGCAGCTCCTTCTTTCAAATCAAAGGATGCATCCGCGTTGGAACAGAGCCCAGAAGCAAAAAACGGCTACTAGTCTGAGCTCACTACAGTCGAGTCTCCCCCTTTTCAACGGGAAAAGCGAGGCCTTCTCTGCCTTCTTCGGATAGGTCCTCCTGATCTGTTCACAAATCAGTGATCCATTCCCAGCGTCTCCTTTCTCCAGGAACCTCAAAACCCCCAGGTCCTGGCCTTATCTTCCATGCCCTTGTGGTGGGGCCCGATCTCTGTTCTCCTCTGCCTGAGTTCTTTCCTCAGGAGTTCCTGGAGGGGACCCAGTTCCTCAGTCCCCCTAACTTCCCTGTCATCTTGGCCCCACGAGGAAGGACGGGCAGCGATTGGGATACACAGAGCCGTCACCTTGTGCCTCTGCTTTTTCTTCTGGCTCCCGGGGATTCTCCGGGTTGCCCGGCTCCTTTACTTTTTCTTTGCAAACGTGTTTTCCTTGCTCCTGCCTTTCGAGGTGCAGGAGACTCGCTCCAGGGCAGCAGGCGGCTCCTCTCCATCCTGAAATCTCAGAGCGATGGATCTGTTGTGACCGTCAGTGGCAGGAAGGTCTCCTGGGGCCATCGAGAAGTGTCCTGTCGGGATGTGCATCTCCGTAGACTTGGCACCTCCTGTGGTGGGAGGCACCCCCAAGCCTCCAGCCTTCTCTCCGCTGTGTCACTGTTGTCACATCCTCCTTGATGCTGCAGGCTCCTGCATGGCATTCCTGTCTCACATCTTTGTTAAACGTGTTTCTACATGTCAAACCATCTTTGTTTCATTTTCTAAAGAAAGAATTAGAGACTAGTTCGATGTGCCCCTGCTCCTCACACGTGGGCTCCGCCTCCCGAGCCACGGAGTTTTGATTCTTGCGATGTATGTGCCTTATTTTGTGTTAATCGTGTCGATGCAAGGGACCATTTGGTGTTGCCCAATCAGAATGCAAGGCTGCATGCGCCCCAGCCGGCGGAGAGAGAGCACACGACTGTTAGCGGAGTCTGAGCTGTCTTGTAACCTGGTTTCCCGTGTTGTTTTGAACCGATAGGAGGATGTTCTCTTCGGACAAGTTGCTGTTGTGTATCCTGCAAACGTGTAAGATAAAGTACAAGTTCATTTTTTCACCTTTTTTAGATTTTTAAAAAATAAAATGTGTAATCCTTTTTTAAAAGAAAGACGTGTAAATACATTTAAGTATTGTAGGCATAGTGTCCGGACGTGGCCGGCCCCGGGCCTCCCTGGCATCGGCCTGCCTCCAGAGCGATGCCCTGCGCCCACCTCCAGCCCCGAGGGCAGCCGCCACAGATGGACTCGACTTTTGCTTTCAGAACCACTTAGTCCTTTTGTAACAAAGAGAAAGAACAATGTTTCTTACAATGTCAATAAAAAAACTCTTTGTACTGAAAATTTGAGTGTGTTGCTTATTTAATTCGTAGATGAATGGAAAGCATGCTTTCCTTGGAAAGATCCAGAGCCTGTGTTTGGAACAGACCCCCACACCCAGCAAACCAGGTGCCCTGGTGCTCAGAGACCCAGATCCCTCATCGCTAAGGTGGAGGAGATGCTGACATTCCTGCTAGCGGGAGGGTGGGTGTGTGCCTGGACGCACCCCTGGTAACCAGGATCATTTTTTCTTAATGTTATGCTTTGCCAAATTCTATGCGGAAGGACCTAAATAGGATTCAGAGGCCAACAGCTTAACTTGTCCCTTTTTATACATTATCCTCTCATTTCAAAGGGTCTACTGTAGGACACACACCAACAGAAAATCTGACACGGTATAAGGCCACTTTTATGTGGCTTTTAATAATTGACTGCAGATGAAGGTAACCAACTTTGCCTCATTTGCCTTTTATTTTATTTTCAATATTCTCCAGATTTCTGTAACAGACTCCAAGCAGGTCCCCTTCCTCTGTCTGAATAGCAGCAGGTGACCTTGGAGCCAGCAACCAAGGGCACTGGTGGTATCTCAAGGCTGCAACGATGGGCGGGGCCTCATGCACTCACCTGCACAGATGACCCGCATGGCCCAGGGAACTGGTGTGGGATGCAAGTCCCTGTCCTCTCCCTGCCATAGGGATGCTTCACGTTTTAATCGCAAGGGAGAACTTTCTCCCATAAACCCCAGATTCTTTGCTTTATTAATTAGATCCCTCACATAAGGTGTCCAAATGAATTCAGAAAGAAAAAAAAAATAGGAATTTGTGCCCAGCCTTAAATATCAATATTCAGTTTAGGAAGATGGCATGCCATGCAGCAAGTCAAAATAAGTAAGAAATGAGACTAATAGAAAGGAAAATGGGGAATGGGGTACATGACACAGCCTCCTGTACGTCTGGGAGCAGGCACACAGGTACAAGTCCGCTTTGCTTATAAGATGCCTCCTGTGAAGGACATGAAGGAGGCAGAGTCTGAGGCAAAGTGGTGCAGCTGCAATGCAAATGGTATCTCATAGGGATGTATGTTGGCCTGGCTGATTTGGCTCAATGGTTGAGCAGTGACCCAGGAACCAAGAGGTCACTGGTTCGATTCCCAGTCAGGGCACATGCCCCAATTTCGGACTCTATCCCCAGTAGGGGGCATGCAGGAAGCAGCTGATAGATGATGTTTCCCTCTCATCGGTGTTTCTATGTCTCTATACCTCTCCCTTCCTCTCTCTCTGAAAGCAATAAAGACATATTCTAAAAAAAATAAAGATGTATTGTAAGTAATTTTTGTAATTCAGAGATACTATTATCTATTGCCCAAATGAGAAATAGAAGAATAGAGGGGGAAATTTAACCCACTGCCAAATTGCCATACTTATCCCTTTTTCTGCCAGGGTCTTCTCTTTATTTTCATGGTGGTGTTTCCCCTTTGGTTTTACTTTATATTGTATTAACTATTCAAAATACAATCTAGGGTTGACCCCATTAATTATCTAATAGGAAAGAGGAGAGGACAGGAGGCAGCTAATATTAAGGAAAATGGAGCAAACATTGGAACAAACCGGATTGTGGGACAGATCACCTGACCCCCTGGTGATCATGAGGGAGGGAGGTGAGCATGAGAGCAGGTTTAGCCAGATGTGTGGTGTGGATACAGGAGGTCAGAAGCTGAGGGGATCCAAAGGTGACCCCAACCTCTGTCGAGGCAGTGGGCCTGGCCTGTGTCAGGAAGGCCAGTGAATTGAACAAGCGAAGAGTGAGGAAAGGAGAGGGTGATGGGGTGGGACAGCATGGAGCATGGAGTAAGTACTCATTGCTATTTCACTAGGGCCGTGGTCGGCAAACTGCGGCTCCCGAGCCACATGCGGCTCTTTGGCCCCTTGACTGTGGCTCTTCCACAAAATACCACGTGGGGGCGCGCGTACAGTGTGATTGAAACTTCGTGGCCCATGCGCAGAAGTCGGTTTTCGGCCTGGGCGAGTCTGTTTTGAAGAAGTACTGTTGCTATCTGGCTCTGTTGACTAATGAGTTTGTTGACCACTGCACCAGGGGATCCAGATTGGACTTACTGGGCACAAGACTCGGGTAGAAGGTTATTTTTATTTTTTCAGGGAAAACAACTTTTAAATATGCCTTTGGCAGTGGTTGTGGGCGGCACATGGAGAGAAGGGGGAATGGGGGGTGCCCTTGGAGTGGCACAGGCTTCTGCCCGGCCCCAGGAGGCAGGCTCCCGCCAGTCCTACAAAGCCCCAAGGTAGTGGGGAGCTGGGGCAGACCAGGTCCCATCACCGGGGCTTTCTGTCACTGGCTCTTCACCAAGTAAGCAAGAAACTTCATTGGACTTCCCAGGGAATAGTGCTTCGGGGTTATTTTGCTTTATGCTACATGACTGTTTATTTAATAAAGTAACAGGGCCCTAGCCGGTTTAGCTCAGTGGGTAGAGCGTGGGCCTGCGGACTGAAGGGTCCCAGGTTCGATTCCGGTCAAGGGCACATAACTCAGTTGCAGGCTCCATTCCTGGCCCTGGTCGGGGCGCATGTAAGAGGCAACCAGTCGATGTGTCTCTCTCATCATTGATCTCTCTCTCTCTCTCCCTCTCTCTCTCTCTCTCTCCACCTCCCCTTCCTCTCTGAAATGAATAAAAATACATATTTTTTTAAAGTAACAGGTTAATGCCTCCGTCTTAACCTCTGCAGACTCTGGTCATACCTCCCTACTGCCCCAGTTTCTCTTCTGCGGGTGCCTTCCCAGCCTGGCTGAGCGAGCAGTGCTGGTGACCTGGCAGGTCTGGGACCAAGCAGCAGGGGGCACCGCCGCACTAAGGGGCCAGGTGCCTGGGGCCCTGGGGCCCTGGGGCGGGGGGAGGGGGCCATGCACTGGCTGAGCCTTGCTGAGCAGGGCCCAACACGGCCTGGGTGGGCTGTGCGTTTTCCCCTGCTCTGCTGAGTCTCACAGGCTTCTTGCTGAAGCCCCATCTACAGAAACACTCCCCAGTCACTCCCATCAGAGAAGCCGGCCTGGGACCCTGCCCTTGTCTAGCCGGGGACTATGTGCTTCACCTGCCAGGGGCTCGCTGGCCATCGCAGCAGTCACTCCTCAGGCCCCCTGTGCCTGAGCATCGGAATAACGCCCCGGTGTGTGTCTGGGAAGGTGTGAGACCCAGGGTGTCACTCCCGTGTTGTGCTAATGCCCTGAGTCACAGCTGGAGAGCTGATGAGGTAGAGGTTCACCTTCTCTGAGGCCAGGGAGAGGCTGCTCTGAGAACCTCAGCCCCGCGAAGGCCCGGAGTGGGGAAGGGAAGGCTGCCCCTGCGAGCAGCCCGGTGGGCTGTGAATCCCGGGCCCAGGTCGGTGTTCTTCCCCTGCAGCTGGGAAGGGCCCGGCGAGCCCCGCACAGCGGTCTGGCTGCAGCTCCTCTGAGCTGGCAGATGCCGGCCTCCAGCCCGGGCTGCAAGGCCAAGTGCGCGGAGGTGAGATTCACGGCCTTCCCAGGGGAGAGGGAGCAGCCAGCTGGCGGGGGTTACTGAACAGTCCAGCCAAGGAATGTTGTTGCTGTTTGGAAGGAGACGAGCCGCTTGCTACCTCCCTTCTCCTCCTCCCCCTCCGCGCGTTGATTGCATTTCCATTTGAAGATGATTCTGACGCCCCCAGATGTTTTCCCCAAAACACACCTCCAGGCAGTTCCCAGAGGTAATTTTTAAATACACAGCAAACTTGCTAGGCCAGAAAAATAAAATTGGCCAGCAAACAAAACAGCCCAGTGTGTAAGCCACACACAGGGGATGTCTACCGTCTCCTGCATAAGGGGTTTCTTCCCCCGCCCCTGGAGTAATCGGCGCCCCGGGGGACTCGCAGTTACAGATTCATGGCACAGCCATTCTTTTTTCTGTGTTTTCAAAGGTTTAGTTACAGTTGACATACAATATTATATTAGCTTCAGGTGAACAACATAGTGACTCGACATTCCTCTAACTTGCACAGTGATCGCCCCCATACGTCTGGGACCCCCCTGACACCATATGCAGTGATGACGATATTATTGACTTTATTCCCTGCCCTGTGCTTCACCTCCCCGTGACCATGTTCATAACTGGCCGTTCACACTTCTTAATCCTCTTCACTGTTCCCACCCGATCCCCGACCCCCTTCCCATCTGGCAAGCGTCATTTCGTTCTCTCTCTACAAGACTTTGTTTCTGTTTTGTTTGCTCATTTACTTTGTTTTTAAGATTCCACACCTAAGTGATCTATCATATGGTACTGGTCTTTCTCTGTCTGACTTATTTTACTCAGTATCATATTCTCTAGGTCCATTCATGGTGTCATAAATGGCAAGATTTTATTATTTTTTATGGATGAGCCATATCCCGGTAAATATATAGGCACTGAGGTTGCTAACTGCACAGCCATTCTCAAGAAACTCGCTGCTCCGTGTACAAACCCCACCCGCTCCCCCAGCACCTCCCATTTGACCTACATCCTTTCAAAGATGAAGTCAGGAAACATCATGATCAAAATATTTCCCCTGCAGTTCATGCAAAAAACAAAGCCCAACTATCCCACCCAAACTCCCTCCCTGAGTAGAGATAAATGTGTCACTGGAGTGGAGGTAACAGCGTGACCCTTCCTCACGCACCTCTGCTCCATCTGCGGGGCAGTGACCAGCACGCTCCCTCCCTGGTCGCCAAGGCATGTGGGGAAAGAACAGAACATTCCACTGACCAAAGACTCGAGGTCGAGGAACAGCCTTTCCTGGGGTTGCCTTGACCCAGGGTGCCTTCACTGGCTGTGCAGTTTTAGACGATTTAGTATTACTTCCCACAGTTCCAGCTGAACACCCAGCAGCTTCCAATGTGGCCGTGGCCCAGCTTGTTTGAAATGCTTCCCGAGACTGTCCTAAATCAACTGGGCTTATCATTCGGCCCAAAGGAAGGGTTTTGAAAGTAAGCTGCTTTAATCCATCGTTGCCGGCCATGCATACGAAGACTCCAGCCTCATGCGGACACAGCGTTTCCCCCACAGAGAAGGACGCAAAAAGGGTAAAGTAGAAGGGGTGCCTGACACCATCCCCAGCTGCTATCCTGCCATTCAGGTTTGGCATCACCCCGAGGACAGGACGGTGGTGCCAGCAGACTCCGAGTTAAGAGCTCAGTCTTCGACTTCAGAAGCCAACCTCAGGTTCAAGGGACTCAGGCCACGCGCACTTCTGACTGACCGGCTACAAATTCAGCAGTTCCCTCAGGTTGATAATTCTCTAGAAGGACGCACAGAGCTCCTCAAAGCGCTATATGTGTGTGCACAGGTTTTTGTTTGTTTTAAATATATTTTTATTGATTTCAGAGAGGAGGGGAGAGGGAGAGATGAAAACAGCAATGATGAGAGAGAATCATTGATTGGCTGCCCCCTGCACACCCCCTACTGGGGACCGAGTCCACAACCCAAGCATGTGCCCTTGATCAGAATCGAACCTGGGACCCTTCAGTCCGCAGGCCGATGTTCCATCCACTAAGCCAAACCAGCCAGGGTTCACAGTTTTATTATATTGGTAAAGGATGCAACTCAGGAACAACCAAGTGGAGGATGGGTAGGGCGAGCTGTGGGAGGGTCCTGCACCCAGAGCTTCTGTGCACTCCCCTCCCCTTGTGGAATCAGGTCCTGTCACCTGCCAGGTGGCTCCACTGAGTCTCACTGGGCTTTCCCATGTGGGCCCTCCCCTTGTGGAATCAGGTCCTGTCACCTGCCAGGCGGCTCCACTGAGTCTGTGCCGAGGTCTCACTGGGCTTTCCTATGTGGACATAATTGATAAAATCACTGTCCAGGTGACTGAATGAAAACTTCAGCCCCCTCCCTTCCCAGAAGCCGTGCCGGCTCAGCCTCAACCCTTGGCCATATGGTGGGTTCCTCTGGTGACCAGCCCCCATTCTGGAGCCACCTAGGGGCCACCAGGAGTCACCTCCTGAACATAAACTCAGGTGTGAGCCAAGGGGCTTATGCATCACAAAGATACCCCCATCCCGGGAATTTCCTAGGGCTGTTACATGTCCCCCTAATGTTTATTATATTCCATGGGCTTCTCCTTGGAAATGTCCAGACTGAGGACAGAGAGTGGATGGGAGCGAGATGTGGCTGGAGCTACAGGTCCCGGCTTATGGAGAAGACCGGGCCCCACCGGCATCGGGCGCGGGCCCGCACCCCCTCCGCTCCCGTGTGCAGCTCCCACGGGCCTCTGGCCTCAGAGTGCTCATCCGCAAGAGTGGCTTCAGCAGTGTCTACCCCCAAGCTGTCCTGAGGAGGGTTTGGGATTGTGGATATAAGACGCCTGGCACCCGCAGCACCCAGCCAGTGCTCACCGAGTGTTTACTTCTGCTGCGAGTTCTTCTCCGGTCCCCAGGCCGTGGTTCCAGGTGACGGGAGAGCAGGAGCGAAGCCCCTTGTGCAGGAAGGGGGCTGGGAGCCTGAGGCCCTTGCACGGGAGGCATCTAGGCCGAGCCCGCCCGCAGTGCGGCCCTTCAGCTCAGACTCCCAAAGCACAAGGACTGTGCACCGGGGTCACGTTCTAGAGGTGAGAACAGAACACGACCAACTTATCTTCATTCAGACCTCAGAGGGGTCAGAAGTCCAACGGAGCAAAACCTGCAGCTGGTCTTTTCCCCGAATGTCCAAGACATAGTAGTTTCCTGTGAAAGATTAATGCTATATCTTCATTCAGACCTCAGAGGGGTCAGAAGTCCAACAGAGCAGAAACTGCAGCTGGTCTTTTCCCCGAATTTAGAATTCTAACTCCTAAAGACTAAATGAGTTTTTAAAAAGACATTTTATATTGTCATGTACACACACACACACACACACACACACATTTGCACAACCCCAATCGATCCTGCAGGCACAGCAGGTCAGCAGCAGCCAGACCTCCTGGTGCTGTGGTGAGAACTGAGCTCAGAGACCCCCTGTGCAGCCTCACCGAGCCCTCTCCCCACCCCCCATTCCTTCTCAGTTATTTTGTTGGCATGGTTTTAAAAGTGGATGATCACTTCTTAACAATTATTTTATCACACATTTTGTCCTTTGGGTGTTTCAAGTAGATAAATGATCATCTATAGAATTTAAGAACATGACCCAGGGGTGAGTCTGGTAATTAGAAATACACTGTAGCTCTGTGCACAAACACTCTTTTTTTAAAAAAAAAAAATATATATATATATATTTTTTTATTGATTTCAGAGAGGAAGAGAGAGGGACAGAGAGACAGAAACATCAATGATGAGAGAGAATCACTGATCGGCTACCTTCTGCATACACCCCCCTCCCCCCAAACTGGGGATCAAGCCCGTAACCCAGGCATGTGCCCTGACTGGGAATCGAACCGTGACCTCCTGGTTCATGGGTCAATACTCAACCACTGAGACATGCCAGCCGGGCTGCAAATACACTCTTAATATTTTGATGTGCTTATCCCCAGTCTTTTTGGTAATGCAGTTTAGTCAAATAAAATTTATTTTTTTATTAGAAAATGAGTACATATTTCTTGTAGGAAATGCAGAAAAACATCAGAAGAAAGTAGAAATTATCTGTCATTCAATCACCTGGAAATAATTGCTGTTAATATTTTGTGTTCTAGCCCAGCCAATGTGCCTCAGTGGTTAAACGTCGACCTAAGAACCAGGAAGTCACAGTTCAATTCACGGTCAGGGCACATGCCCAGGATGCAGCTCAATCCCCAATGTGAGGCATGCGGGAGGTAGTCAATCAGTGATTCTCTCTCATCTTTGATGTTTCTATCTCTCTCTCTTCTGCTCTCTTCCTTTCTGAAATCAATAAAAATATATTTTTAAAAAATTTATGGTCCCCCACCTACTCACTTCAACTGTGGGAACTTGGGTGAGTCAGCATCACTGTGCCTCAGTGTCCCCATCTGTGAAACCAGACGACATGGGGCAGAGTTTACTGTGGCAGTGAGCATGAGGTGTGATGCTTGGTGGTACCAGGCAAATGGTGGATATTATTCCTAATATTTCTGACACCAGCGAAGGTTTCCAAGGACACGAGTAAGATGTTGAGACCAGGTAGGTCGCCTTTCAGAAGATGAAGAGGGGGCAGAGGAATGCATAGGGAATAGCATGAGAAAGGAAAATGGATCCTGGGCGGGTTCTGGGGAGGGGAGGGGGGAAGAAAAGAGACCAGTTTGGCTAGAGAAGGGGTGATAGGGCAACGGCTGGTTGGAGTGAAAACTCAGGCTGAGAGGGACCAGGCCTCAAACGCCGATGCACACATTTTGGCTTCGTCCCAAGGACCGCACCCGAGAAGAGACAACAAGTAAGCGGGAAGTGTGTGCTTTCGGAGAGCATTTCAGGAGAGAAAGGAGGCCCGGCCAAGTTAACAGTGCTCAGTCTAGAAGTTAAAACTCTGTGACCCAGGAAGCCCCATAGACAAGGAGAACAGGCCTGGCCTTAGGAATTTAGGGCCCGAAGGTAGGGTCTGGAGCAATGTTGGCGAGAGAAAAATTCCTGACCCTTTACTGCTCTCTCTAGTTCCCTGCGTCTATGAGAAAACGGTGAGGTGTATTTCCAGAAAGCTGAGCTATCAGATCCATCTCCTAAGAGTGGCTGCCACTTTCCTCCCTCCCCACACATTCCCTTCACCACAGGCGTGGAGGGCCCAGGCGCAACAGCTTGCAGGGATGGATGGCATTGAACAGCGGCTTCTGAGGGCTCAGCTCCTCCATCCTGTGCTGCTACTGCCACCGCGTGGTCGAGGTGGGAATAGCAGGCCTGTCCGCCTCTACCCTCTGGGCAGATGGGGAAAGAATCTGTGGCAACAGGAGAAATGGTTCCCTTTCAGGAAGTGCAGTGCAGAGGCTGGAAACGAGGAAAAAAGAATAGTATCTTTGGAAGTGAGAGCCTTCATTCAAACATGTTTGCTGTCCTAAATGTTAAAGAAACAGCTCTGCTGCTGCTGCTGCAGCTGTGGCTTCCTTTGATCTGAACCAAAGACACTATCACTGCTTTTTACTAAATACAAACCAGAGGGGTTCCCTGGGCTGCCAGGGATGGAGAGGTGGGGGTGGTGCCCACACTCACCACTGAACACAGCGGCCTGTACAGTCGCGAACAGCACCAGGGCAGCGCGCTCTATTGGGTCTCGGAGGGATCAGCTTCAGCGTTCCCCGGGGTGCCCTCGTGTATTTATAATTTCCTTTTAAAAAAAAAAAAACTGTGGTTCCCTTTATTGTGGAAGGCACACGCGGAGAGGGCACCTGTCAGCCCCTCCGTGCACAGGGCTGTGAGCAGCTGCGCGGGGCGCCTGGAAGCCACACCTTTGTGTGTGAGTCCGCGCCCAGGGGTACTCCGCACAGGTTATTGAACAATCTGCGAACCCCTGTTTCCTCGTCTGTAAAGCGGAGATGCTCTCTACTAAGCAGAGGGTTCAAGGATAAAACGAGGTGAGCCTGCTTTTGATTCCATCCACCCAGGCTGCTGAGCAAGGTCCTCTTCCCCTTACTCCACTGGCTGTTTAAACCAGCGGTTCTCAACCTGTGGGTCGTGACCCCTTTGGGGGTCGAACGACCCTTTCACAGGGGTCGCCTAAGACCATCGGAAAACACACATATAATTACATATTGTTTTTGTGATTAATCACTATGCTTTAATTATGTTCAATTTGTAACAATGAAAATACATCCTGCATATCAGATATTTACATGACGATTCCTAACAGTAGCAAAATTACAGTTATGAAGTAGCAACGAAAATAATTTTATGGTTGGGGGTCACCACGACATGCGGAACTGTATTAAAGGGTCGCGGCATTAGGAGGGTTGAGAACCACTGGTTTAAACGACTGGGGCCATGAGCCTTCTATTCATGCCAGCTCATCTCTCCCAACACGGACACCGGTGACGTCTGTGCCGCCAGAAGCATGCAGCTCGCCCTCAGCGAGGAGAGGGTGGGGGGGCTCAAGTGATGCTCACTGTGCCCCAGAAGAAGTCCCGAGATGAGAAAATGAGGGCGTTTGAAGAGCAGAAGACAGGAGAGATCCAGGCCAATGTCTTTGGCTCCCTACCTGGTCAGGACAGAGTTAGGACGGAGCTCAGCATC
>NW_005357999.1:604013-623478 GCF_000412655.1 Myotis brandtii | reverse complement strand
CGCGACAGATGTGCACGTGGTCGGGAACCCGACTCCGGCGAGAAGGCATCTCCCGCTCGGGTGCATCTCTGATGACCTCGATCCATCTCTCAAAACACGAATGCTGCGCTTGTGGGTGAAAGGCAGGAGGAAGACAGGAAAGAAGTGCGACAGGTCCCGGTGCCATGGGCACGGAAGGCGGCATCTCCTTCCAGGGCCCGTTAACCCTCCGCGACTCGGATTCTGGAACCCTCTACGCGGGTCCCCGCCGGGCAGGACACATCTTCCTGCCGCCGAGGATGGCTCGGGCTGCAGCTGCCGCGGCGTCTCTGTCACCACGTTCAGTTTATCAGGGACGTCCTGTCGAGAGGGGCCAGAGCGGGGCTTGGAACCACGCACGTGGGGACCCGCGTGGAGGGGAAGAGCTGCTCTGAGGCGCTGGACCGGAGGAAGCCGCCCGGGAAGCGGCTGGCGCACACCGCCCCCTGGTGTCCTCGGCGTTCATTGCACCTCGGCTGCCGCCAGAGGCTGGGACGGGCCTCAGGACAGCTCTGCGGTGGCTCCTCTCACCTTACAAACCTCCTTCCAGGGGAGGCTGGGTTTCTTGCTGGTGTCCTTCCCAGCAGTCAGTCATGGCGACCCGTTTCCGTGTCTGCCAGCCTGTCTTCACACTGTGGGGCATACACTCTCCCGGAGGAAACGATCACAGGGAAAGCGTGGAAGTGCGGCCTCCTCCCTGCACACCCCCTCCTGCTGCAGCCCGCCCGAGGGCTGGTTTTCTCCTTACAGAGAGATCCAGAATCAAGTCCTGGCACAGCCGCCTAGAAACCGTGTGACCCAGAGAGTGAAAAAGTCACGCGGTCTTGCTACACCTTTCCCCCCCCTTCTTTTAAATATTTTTATTGAATTCAGAGAAGAAGGGAGAGGGTGAGAGAGATAGAAACAGATCTAGAGACAGAGAAGCATCGATCAGATGCTCAAGCCTCAGAGGGAAGGTAGGGGAGGGTGGGGGTAAGGGGGTAGAGATCAACCGAAGGACTTGTACGCATGCCGGGGGGGGTGGGGGCAGGAAGGGGGGGAGGGAGGGGAGTGGGGGGATAAGGACACATATGTAATGCCTTAATCAATAAAAAAATATTTTTATTGAATTCAGAGAAGAAGGGAGAGGGAGAGATAGAAACATCAATGATGAGAATCATTGATTGGCTGCCCCTTGCACGCCCCCTACTGGGGATCCAGCCCACAACCGGGGCATGTGCCTTTGACTGGAATTGAACCTGGGGCCCCTCAGTCCGCAGGCCAAGGCTCTATCCACTGAGCCAAACCAGCTAGGGCCTTGCTCCACCTCCTTTATCCAGTCAGCTGGGCTCTGCACTCCACCTTCCACTGTGCTGGCACGTCAGAGTTGAAAAAGAAATGGATTCCAATGTTCAGGAGCGTATAGATGGTGGAGCACTTGGACGGTAGGGTGGCTTGTTTAATGCTGCACCCGCAGCTTCAGGGCAGGGCGGTTTGGGGGACACTCCATCTGAGGACTGCGAACGGTGCCACCTGTCTCACGAGGGTGGTGTGAAGGTTCAGTCGGACAACATGGGTGGGCAATCAGTGGGGTGTCTGGCACACAAGCAGCAAGAAATGATGGTCATCGGGATTCCCAAGGGACCTTATCCAGTGGGGGCAGCAGTAGGCGCGGGGTCAGGGCGGAGGTGGTGTTCTGTGGGAAGGGCTGTTTAGACCAGCACCATGCATACCAATAGACTGTGAACCCCAAATGCCAGCCGCAAATGTAGTTCTAAATTCTCTAGTGATCTCAAGAAAAAAGTTTCATTAGAGTGAAATTAACTTTATAATAAACTTAGCTCAACATATCCAAAATATTGTCAATTCAGCATATCATAAAAAATTATTAACAAGCTCGTTCACATGGTTTTGTTCACAGCAAGTCTTCATGATCCCCGTCTGTGCTACACTCACAGCAGCACGTCTCACTTAGCAGCCACCGCATTTCAAACACCCGATAGTCCCTGCGCCTATGGCTTCCACGTCGGACAGTGTAGCTCAGTGCAGCATGGCTGGGCCTGAAGGGCCTCTTTGGCCCAGAAGAGGACAAGACGCTGATTGGCTCATGACCCTGTGGTTGAGCTGGAGCTGCTTCTTAGGGCAGCTGCTGCCTGTTTGGCTCTGGGAGACACGTCATCAGCCACCAGGTGGCTGGGAGGTCATCTGCAGTGGAACCACCTGGGCTGCTGCTTAAGCAGAAAACCTGGTTCCTGGCCCCACCCCATCTGAATGGCCTGAGACCAGGAACCTGCACTTTCAAGTGATTTGGGGTTCAGCCCCCCTCTCCTTCCCGATGCAGAGAATTGTGTCCTCAGAAAGACCAGGCTGCCCTCAAGGCAGGGACATAACCTCGGGAGAGGTAGTTTTCTCTGGCTGTGGGCAATTTGAGAACATCGCCTATCTGAGAGCCATTACTACCCCACCTCCGATACCTACAACTCCCAGCAGCTGGGGGAATGGGTGCCTGCCGCTACAAGGGGATCTTGGCAGCACATCATCGTGTCTCCTACTGTCTTTCCCTCGTGCTGTTCAGATTCGTTCACTTCATCCAGTGTGTCCATCCCCATGTAGAGACATATGCTCCAGGACTGTGGTTGGTCTCCTTTCCTAAGGAAACTTAAATGAGGAAGAAATAGAACTACAACACACCCTAGCAGTCTTCAGGTTGCAAGACTGAAGACTCCTTCAGCTCCTTCCATTAACACCTGTTCTTCTTGATTCTCTTCCTCGGCTACAACCTCTGTTGGTTTTGCAGCTCACTGGTGTGCAACTCAGGCCCCTGTCTTGAAGAGGTCTGAGCCCCTAACAGTGATGGCGAACCTTTTGAGCTCAGCGTGTCAGCATTTTGAAAAACCCTAACTTAACTCTGGTGCTGTGTCACATATAGAAATTTTTTGATATTTGCAACCATAGTAAAACAAAGACTTATATTTTTGATATTCATTTTATATATTTAAATGCCATTTAACAAAGAAATATCAACCAAAAAAATGAGTTCGAGTGTCACCTCTGACACGCGTGTCATAGGTTCGCCATCACTGCCCTAGTACCATGACATTCTCAATCCATGCCTTCTACACTTGTCAGTTTTTTGTCAAACGTGGGCTGGTGAGTACCAAGAGACATCTCACCAAATCTTTTTCTTGCACCCATTGTATAATGCAGCCATATCTCCTCTTAAAGCAGTGGTTCTCAACCTTGGCTGCACATTAGAATCACCTGGGAATCTTTTTAAAATCCTGATTTCTGGGCCTCATCCTCCAGAAATTCTGTTTCTTTGTTACTAATGTTGTGGCCCTACCCCATAACAAAGAAACAGAATTTCCGGAGGATGAGGCCCAGAAATCAGGATTTTAAAAAGATTCCCAGATGATTCTAATGTGGAGCCAAGGTTGAGAACCACTGTCTTAAAGATTATGGTCAAGGTTCCAAAATGACAGCGGATTAAATGGAAACATGAAATAAGCCAATCAGAGAAAGACAAGTATCACATGATCTCACTCATATGTGGAATCTAAAGAACAAAGTAAATGAAATAGATCCAGAGACATAGAAGCATGGAACAGACTGTGGAATCTCAGAGGGAAGGCTGGGGTGGGTGGGAAGAGATTAACCAAAGAACTTGTGTGCATATATGCATAACCTATGGACACAGACAATAGTGTGGTGAAGGCCTAGGGTGGGGGTGGGTGAAGACACAGACAATAGTGTGATGAAGGCCTAGGGTGGGGGTTGGTGGGGATTAGAAGAGGTCAATGGGGAAAAGAAGGGGACATCTGTAATATTTTCAACAATAAATATTAAAAAAAGATTATGGTCAATTATACCTACAGGTCTGGTGATTCCTTCCTCCATTGCTATATTTCTAAACCAGGGCCTAAAGTTGCCAGGCTTCAGATATAGCTTAATATTTCATGGGATCCTTGCAATGTTCCTCATGATCCCCCTCTGGGAATCAGGACTTGTAGTTATGTTGAGCCTAGAATTTCATGGATTCTAGGGAAGCACAGATTCCCGAAGTGGATCTTTGAGGATAATGGTAAGCAAGAGCATGCCTATTTTAACCTCTTGGTTCTTGGACTCTAAAAGAAGAGAATACATTCATAAGCTAGAGACACAGTGCTACGAGGTAAGCAACTTCCTGTGTCCCTGGTGAATGCTCTTGATTCTTGAACTCATATATGACTTAGCGTGTATGTTGTAAGTACCATGGAAGTACTTACAGGTACCGCCCTGGAAGTTGCGGTACCATGCTCACAGGGCATCACCACCAAGATGGCACTACAGCTAGTTATGCCATTGCTCTGTCAGGCTGACAGCTTCTGGTGATATGATATATCATAGGAGCAATGATCCCATGGGGCTGTGACCTCCTGACACAGCTCCTTTTGTCACACCTTCTTGGTCTGACACAATGTTACATGGAATGCTATGTCAGTGGATTAAATACTTTGCAAGCCTTTGGAGAGTGGCCAAGGCAAGAAAAACAAACCTATACCTCGAATATCTATTTCCTCCAGTCAATATGAATCTCTAATTCTTTAAAGATGGAAATGGTCTAGAGCAGTGGTCGGCAAACTCATTAGTCAACAGAGCCAAATAGCAACAGTACATTAACCCTGATAAAGCTAGAATGTGCACGATTCTGTCTCCCTGATGACAATTAGGTAAAGAAGACAGAGTAGGTCAGTGGTCGGCAAACTCATTAGTCAACAGAGCCAAATATCAACAGTACAATGATTGAAATTTCTTTTGAGAGCCAAATTTTTTAAACTTAAACTATATAGGTAGGTACATTGTTATTAACTTAATTAGGGTACTCCTAAGGCTTAGGAAGAGCCACACTCAAGGGGCCAAAGAGCTGCATGTGGCTCGCGAGCCGCAGTTTGCAGACCACGGGTCTAGAGTAATCAACTTGCTACCAAGTAGGCAGTTGGTGCCTTTGAGAAATGGTGCCATGGGTGATGGGCATTGGTGTCTATTGCCGGCCGATGGAGGTATGGTCGCAGTAGCTAGTCAGCCTGGGGGAGTGGGAACCCAGCAGCAGGACCATGCACAGCCTCCTCTGCTACTATGTATACACTGGTCCTGAGTCCATTGCACCAGATATGAGGTGGCCAATGACAGAGGTTGGCTGTTGTCAATTCTTAGGGTCATTCAGTCTACTTGGTTGTTTACTGGCTCATCAGTGTGGCTGCTTTCTGGCTGCCTGCTCCGTGGGCTTGCTGACAGGTCTCTTCCACAGACAATCATATTTCTGATCTTCCAATGTTTCTCCTTCCTGGGCCACGGCCACCAGTCAAGGCATCCACTGTTGCCTGTGAGTCTGTACATATTCTCCCCTCAGATCACTTTTCATTATACACAATGTGACTGACCATGGGTGCTACCCAAGCTCTGCCCATTGGGGGGACTTAACCTATCACTGCCTTCTAGGACCATCACCTGAGTCGAGCTGTATCTCAGGACAGTTCATTTCTGGCTTGTACCCACATTCATAGCCAGCTTATTTGTGAAACAAACTTGGCTTCCTTCCTCTTCTGTCAATTAGTCAAGAGCTGCAGTGGTTGACATGATGGTCTGGGTCACGTGCTCATGCGATTTATTTGTGCTGACCCTCCCTCTTTGTGCTAATGTTGTAGATACCACGTCTAATTTAAAATGGATTGTTGATGAGCCCACCTGCCCATATAGCCTGATAGAGCGAACAGAACCCAGCTCAGGATGGACGTTCTGGCTGCATGGTGGTCACTGGATGTGCTATGGTCCAGTACTCTAAGAAATGTGAGCAACAGGCGCTATTTCTCACCTAGTGTATAATTTCGCACTTCAGAAGGCCTTGTTTCAGAACTTTAGGGATGCACATTGCGATTCCCTACCAGTGGTTGCCAGAAACCCTATCCTACGTCTTCCCCACCACAGGTACCACTGCAGCCACAGGGTCGTTGGTGTCAGACAGCCCACATGGAAAGACTGCTTGCACTGCAACGTGAGTCTGTTAAAGACTCCTGAGCTGCTCTTGGCCCCACTCAAAGGACAATGTTATACTCTACAGAATTGCTTCATAAGTGAGCCAAAGATGCCTCGGTATGTGAGTCTCTAGGTTGTTCACTCCTCACAGCAATCTGAGACCAATTAGCTCAAAAGCCCACTGATGTCCAAGTCAAATCTTTACATATACAATTGTGTTGTACACAGCTCAAGTGATTTTAGCCACACAGAGTCTGCCTGCTTTGTGCACCTGCCAAACTACATTCAACATCTGATAGCATAGGTAAGCCTGGGGGTATAACAACCCCAAGCCCTGCTCTCCTTTGGCGCTCCCTGACCCAGAGCCTCTCCGCTGTACTGATGAGAGACGTCAGCTAGACCCACAGATCCCTGCTCCCCCTGCAATTCCCTGGCCTTTCTCCCTCCTGCCCATGCAACATAGGTAGATGGTAGATTTTCTGATCTTTTGTAGCACGTCTATTGTAGTATGTGCACTTCTGTGGGCATTTTGATCCCTTTCTCCACCATTTGACCCAGAAAGTTCTGGCATCTCTACTCTAGTTAGTGCACCCAAGATTCCAAGAACTAACCTCTCAGCATGTTAGCATGACCTGCCGAGGGCCTTGCCACAATATTAAATTTTGTATCACAGGAGAGGGCTTTCAGGTAGACAAACTCCTTCATTCCCTTGATCAAGCAACCTCAAGATCCAGACCCATACATCCTTTCTGGATCCTGCTAGGAGGTGTTGATTAGATCCTGCCTTCTTTCAGGGCTGTTCCAGCTGCGTGTTGCTTTCATTATCGCTCCACAGTTCTGGGAACAAACCGGGCTTAGCTAAGAGGTTCTTGCTCTGGGTTGCTCATGTGGTTAGAGTCACACAATGGCTGGGCTGGAGTCATCAGGTCATTCCATTATTTCACTTGAGGAAATAACCAGAATAGGAAAAAGAAAGAAGCAGAAAACGGACTAGGGGCTGCTTAGAACTAGGGAAAGAGCAGATTGGAGGGGATAGTTAAGGGATACAGGGTTTCTTTTTGAGGTGATAAAATGTTTTAAAATTGATGCGATGGTTAGACCACTCTGAATATACGAAAACGACTGAATTCTATACTTTAAATAGTTGAATTGTATGGTATGTGAATTATATCTCAATAAAGCTGTTACAAGAATAATACAAAGAAAGCGGGGTCAATTCTATGTTTGAGTATCTAAACAGATCTTAACTATAGAGAGGGAAGCCTACAGAAAGGATGGAGCTATAATTGATAAAGCAGTAGGCAAAGCCACTTATATTTGCCAAGAGGGAGAAGTGCAGGAATTTGTCAGTTACATAGGGACCTTGCTTGTCTCACTTTATCATGGTCTCAGAATGACGTTGGTAGCGCTGACTTCCTGTGGGACGTTCACCAGGAGAATAAAGGAGCAGCTGTGACCTCCCACAAGCCCTGCCAGGCCAGTTGTTGGGTGTCAGGGGCTGCATTTGTCCTTTCTCACACGGATTCATTCACGGGAGGTGATGGGGGCCATCCAGTGGGCTTGTGAGCCCCTGATAGTGTGTGCCACATTTCAGAATGACGGTGAATAATACGAAGTCCATAGAATTTATTAGACTCTTTAAAGTGGTTTGTAACCAGAAAAATTCAGAAACACTCATCCAACTTAAAAAGTAAAACAAAAACAAAAGTAAAAAAAACCCTGAAACTCCAGACATGTTGGGAACAGTTAGGAAGCAGGATGCAGTAGGCCCTGGAAGCCATGGTGAGACAAAGAGGAAAGTGGCCCAAAGACACTATGCGTGACGTGAGAGGGCAGCTTGGAGATGGAGCCTAAGCCTGCATTTTCCAGACAGGCCCAAACCAGACTGCTTGAGTTCATGAAACATCTTCAGGGTGAGTCATCAGCGCGGGATACTATACCAGGAGGTATTTTTATATAAAAAAAAAAAAAAAGGCATTCATTCTCCCTTTTCCCTGAATGGTTTAGTCATTGACCTACACAACATACCTTACGGTTTTCGGGTGCTTTGGAGCTGTGCGTTTGAAGAGTCAGATGTCCTGACCCACAGGCAGGGTCAGGATACAAAGGTCAGTGGTCTCTGTGAGCGACTGAGAACGCGAGGCAGAGCCTGAGAGCCTCCTCCCAGCTGGTATCCCAGCCCAGCTCCCTGACTCACCCCTTTCATCCCTCAGTGAGCTTGGGAGCGTGACAATAAATGGAAATTTTAGAAGCTCACGGCTGAATGTGCTCTGAAGCATTCCTCAGGGGAACAGGAAGTCGCACACCTCATAGGTCTGTGTCTCCGGCTTGTGAGTGTGTTTCCTGCTCTCAGCCAGGAAGAATTTGCTCACAGATCTGCTTGACCTGCAAAAAAGCAAGAGATGGGATTTCCTGAAATAGAGCCGTCTCTCCCCACTCCTCTTCGTGGACAATGTGGTCCTCTGTGCCTACCTGCACTCACTTTGGGGAAAAGGAGGGGGAGAGGTTAGTGCTCTCGTGAATGACTACATTTGGGTTATTTCCAACACAACTCAGGGGCCCTGATTATGATTAGTGACCAAGATCCCAAGTGGGAATATGTTACTCGGCACTGAATTTTGTTCCTCCTAAACATAGAACATTAGAAAGCTTCTGTAGAAATAGAGTGGTAGCTAATATTTACTGAATACTTACTATTTGCTAAATATGTACTTTATAAACATCAGCTCACACTGAAGCATGGATAATTCAATGACTATTTCCTATTCCATATATATTGCATAACTATATGCTATTATATAGCATTTTACTCACTTGCCCAAAGTCACACAGCTAAAGCTCTAAGACAGTGGTCGGCAGACTGCGGCTTGCGAGCCACATGCGGCTCTTTGGCCCCTTAAGTGTGGCTCTTCCACAAAATACCATGTGTGGGCATGCACACACAGTGCGATTGAAACTTCGTGGCCCATGCGCAGAAGTCGGTTTTCAGCCTGGGCGAGTCTATTTTGAAGAAGTACTGTTGATATTTGGCTCTGTTGACTAATGAGTTTGCCGACCACTGCTCTAAGGAGGACATAGCTGTTGCATGTTGGGCTCCATGCCTTACTCCTCATTAGCACCGCACAGTGGACCAGTATTAGCCGTTGTGCTGAGTATCAGATGCTCAAGGTCGTAGCTCCCGTAACTGCGATGGTGGCTCCGTCATTTCTGCTTGTCTCTCCAGCCATCAGCACATGTTTGTCTACAGCTGAAGGAGAAAGGGGACAATCCATGACTTCAGCAGAGTTCTTTGATGTTTAAGGACCTGGAAGAGATTGTTGTCAGGGCAGAAGGTGTGTGGTGGGGGAGGTTCCTAGTGTGGAAGGGGCTGGAGGGAGACTGAATTTGCCAAGAATTTCTGATTTGATCCATGGATGTACACAGATGCTTCAAAAACGAAGCATTCAGTGAAGGATGGCATTGCCTCCTGGAGCCCACACTCCCAGGACATCCAGAACTGGACTCAGGGTCAGTGATGAGTAAAGGCATGAGGGCCTGTGGCTCTTTGGCCTCTCCCCTTCTCCCATCTCTCCTCCCCCAAGGCCTCAAGATCATCAGCCCCATGTTGAGTGCCACTGGGTCTCATCCTTTCCTCTGCCCCTTGGCAATTCTGCTGATTGTTTGTCCTCTTCTGGGGAAATATGCTCAGTTGCTCTCAAACTGGAAAGGAATGGATGGCAAACCTGCCCAGGCCCCAGTGGCTTGATTGTTAACGTCTGTCGTCCATAATTTGGCTCTCAATACTTCATGTACTCTAGTTCATTCTCTTCTACAAATCCAAAAAGGTAGTGGTGGTGGTGGGATTCACCAAGGCACATGGGGCAAGGGGGAGTTAGTGACCTGGGGATAGTGATGGAGAAGAGACTTAATGAGGAGAACAATTGCCATGACTGCAGTGTCTGGGAACATGGCAACTCTGTGAAGAGCATGTATGCCTGTCCAAAGCTTTGATCTATGCAAACCCACCCGGCCTTTATTGTTACACAATCTTCTCAGTGCCATCAACGCAGAACGTCTTTTTCGTTGTCTAAGCTAACCCTCTATCAGGACATGTTTGGCGTGTTTAGGTCACAGCAATTAAACACTGAACTCATTGCTTGAATCAAACAGCAACATCAGTAACAACTACATCGATAACCACATCACAGCATCACAGCAGCAAATGCCTAAAAAGCACTTTTTACCTGTCAGGCACTACTCCATGCACTTTGAGTGCGTTATGACCTAATTGAATCCTGCAACAATTTTAGGAGCTGGGTAAAATTCATGCTCCCATTTTATAGTTGAAGAAACTGAAGTTCAGAGAGGTTAAGAAACTTGCCCCAAGTCACATGCTTAGATTGTGTGCTGGAGTCAGAATTTGAGCCTAAGTGGTCTGGCCCTAGAGTGCACGTTTTTAGGCAAATGTGTGCTCTGAGTATATTTAGGCTTTGTCCAGCCACCTGGCAGAATATAATGTTTCTGGGCAGCAGTGCACACTGCACGGTTCCCCCAGGAAGCCAGCTTACAATTTTTGTGAAAGGCCAAGAAAAGCATGAGAGCCAATAAACTTTGAATTATAAAATGGAGGTTTTAATCCTTTGCTCTCCATAAAGTCATATGAAATTCTGGATGTAATTTTTAATTCTCTTGGTCTCAAATTCCACAAATAGAGATAATAATACCTTTCTTGCCTACATCATCAGATTTTGGGAAATAGATGAAACCAGCTTAGGAAAGGGCTTGGCAGACTGTGAAGGAGTGTGGGGATGTAAGTTGTTGTTATGGCTCTGTGGAAACCACCTATCATGGCAGAATGAATGACCAGCAGAGAGTAAGAACATAGTATCATTGTCACGTACAAAGGGCAGCGTATTAATTTTTCTACGTCACTGAGAAAATAAAACCCGGATGCATCCCAGCCCTGCAATGGAGGCCTGGAGGAACGGGCTTGGTTCAGAGGACACATTAGCCCTGTCCCATTGTCATAACTTAATTAAGTTCTCTTTGGGAAAAGACCATAAAAGGCTAATGTACTTGGGGCCGTGACGTCACTAAACAGAATGGTGAATGTCCATCATCTTCGTGTTTATTCTACTACATTCCTGGCACTATATCTCAGGAAGCTTCCAAAGTGCACAGATAGCAGTCGGACTTGTGAGATTTTGCTCCCATGACAGGCAGGGTCCCAGACAAAACTTTTTCTTCCAGAAACCAACATGAGTACCTCAAGGCCACAAGTTTAATTTCAATTCACATCAGTGTGACTAAATCTTCTCCTAATGACTGTTCAAAGGCTGGAGAGGAAGACATTGGTCAAGTTGGGACGCTCCCAGGAGACACATCAGCTTCAAATCCCAGCCACAGCAGACACCGTCTAACTGCTTGATGATTCTTCAGGAGACACATGGAAGACATAAGTCATACAGAGTACATTGGAGTGAAAAAGTAGGAGAAAACATGTTCAGAAGAAAAACTACCCTGAGAAACATTCACTTAAAGACATGTCATTAAAAAGGTCCAAGCATTCTTGGAGAAGACACATACATATTCTATATTTGTCAGATAGAATGCTTCAGACTCGATCCATTAGGATCTCTAGATCTCTGAGACCCATCCCTGTAACTGTTCAAAGAATTGCTCTTCTTACTAGTGATTTGTAGGTTTGACCTATCAGTTTTTAATACAATTGTGTTAAATTCTTTGTTGATTTTTCCATATTTTTAAAATAATTTTGCTAATTTAGGGTTTCTTATTTTAAGGATTTTTGCTTGGGCACATACACATTTATACTTACTATAACTTCATGATGATTTATTATTATATATTCCTAATTATCCTTATTAAGATAATTTGCCTTAATCTGGTATCAATATTGCTATATCAGCTTATTTTGGATTATTATTTGCCTAAAACATATGTATCTGTCCTTTTAATTTTAACTTTCCTGCATATTTTAGTCTTAGGTGCATATCTTGTAAGTTGCATTTTGGATCCTGTTTTATTTTACCTAACATGCTGAGTTCTGCCTTTAAATTAAGTATAATCCATATCTACTTATTGTGATTAATGATATATTTGTATTAATTTCAACCATATAGTTTTATATATTCCATGGAACATTTTTTTCTTTGCCCTTTTTTCTTTTTTCCTTATGTTCTGTTGAACTAAAACTTTTAAAAAAATATGCTCTTCTTATTTTGTGTGTTGGATTGGAATATATGGATTATATTTTTATTTTCTTAGTGGTCACTTTACATTTTCTACATTTCCCCAACAAACCTAAAGTTATTCAATATACTCTCTTCTCCTAGCTACCACTACAAATACCTACACCCATGTTGTCCTCCTATTCCCCAATCTTGTTATTGTTATCTAGAGTTTAATTATGCCTTTTAAAATTTAATAAAATAAATTAAATTTAGTACTTTTTCAATTAAGAGGTAATAATCATAATAAATTAATATGAACAATGAAATAAAGCAACAAAAGTAATAAAAATAGTAAACACAAAATATTAAAAGTTTTAAGAAAATATGTGATCACTGTTATTTGTTAAATTTCATTCCCTATCTCTATTCTTTTTTTAATATGTTTTTTAAAAATATATTTTTATGGGTTTTTTACAGAGAGAAAGGGAGAGGGATAGAGAGTTAGAAACATCGATGAGAGAAAAACATCGATCAGCTGCCTCCTGCACACCCCCTACTGGGGATGTGCCCGCAACCCAGGTACATGCCCTTGACCAGAATCAACCTGGGACCCTTCAGTCTGTAGGCCGATGCTCTACCTACTGAGCCTAACCCGTTAGGGCTAAATATGTTTTTATAGAGAGAGGGGAGGGGAGAGGGAGAGAGAGATAGAAACATCAGTTGGTTGCCTCCTGCTCATTCCCTACTGAGAATTGAGCCCAAACCCAGGCATGTGCCCTGACCAGGTATTGAACAGGTGACCAACCTCTTGGTGCATGGTCTGACACTCCACCATCTGAGCCACACCAGCCAGGAACCATATCTCCATTCTTGCTTTTCTTCTTTCAGAGGCACATTCCCTGGAAGTGTTTTTAGGGAACTCTGTGGATGGTACACTTCCACAACTTTTACAAGTGTGAAAATGCCATTATTTTTCTCCCACTCTTTAATAATAGTTTAGCTGGGTATAAACTCCAAACCTGATGGCTGTTTTTCCTTTCTTCTTGGAAGACATCTTTGGGCAGACTACTGTCTAATTTTTATTCCTTTCTAGGTAATTTCTTTTATCAGCCTCAAAATCTTTATGATTTTATTTTTATTTGATTTTATTTCCTTTATCTGTTTTATCTTTATATGCTACAATACTTATCTTTCTGGGTGTGAATTCATCTCTATTCTTGGTATTTAAAATCCTTTTTTAAAACTAAGGACTTTATGTTTCTTAATTCATGTCAAATTTTTTTTCTAATACTGCTGCTTTGCTACCATTTATTCTATCCTTTTTTATGGAACTCCTTTTAGACTTATGCTGAGTATTTAAATTATCCTTGATGCCACTGAACCGGACTTTCTTTCCTTATTGCTTTTTTAAAATCTTTGTGTCTTTCTATCATGTGTCCTTGTTTAAATTCTGTTAGATGCAGAGGGCTCTTGTCCCCTTATAAATATGGCATCAGTGTCCAAAGACTGTGGTGTTTTTCACATGAAAATAAAGCAGATGTCTCCATTGAACAACTAAAGTCGTAAGGTCAAGATCAAAATCCCTTACTTAAGCAAACATTGCATTACATTTGGGGCTCAAGTAACTCTTTAGCATGCCACGCAGCCACCATTCCAACCTGACCTAAGGCCTCCAGCCACACGTCTACAACTTGCATGCACTTCCTCCTTTTTAGTGTAAAACAGACAATGTTTTTTTATGACTTCCGGTCTTTTCACTTGCTATTTCTTTCCTCCTGGGGTGCCTGAGCATCTTCTGAGGCCCACTTTAAAAGTGACAATTCTGTGGAAACTTTCCCAGTTTCATCAGAATAAACAGTTCTCTCCTTGCCCCCATGAATTCTATAAAATTACAATATATTGTAATTTCCTGCTTATAAATGTATTTTCCCAGGGAGACTTTAAGAGCTATTTGAGGGCAAGAAATAACCGTTTCTGTATATCTAGCTTTTAGTTCATTGCCAGTCAAAAGTTGTCATGGAAATTTTTTTGGATGAGTTTTCAATGGCAGAGAATTCATTCTGGTTTAAAACTAACCTCTCTCTCTCTCCTTTTTTTGATTTGTATTCTGGACCACCCTCCACAGACAAGTTGAAGCTGCTTTTGATTTTTTACTGCTAATTTTTTTTTCCTCCCAGGAGATTGCAGTCACATCCTGCAAAGAGGAACCAGCAAACCCAGTTCTTTCCTCTCATTATTTGGGCTCTGACACTTCCTTTGCAAATGACTGGATTCAGCAAGTCCCCAGCCCTTCACCTGGATTATTATTGGCCTAAAACATATGTATCTGTCCTTTTAATTTTAACTTTCCTGCATATTTTAGTCTTAGGTGCATATCTTGTAAGTTGCATTTTGGATCCTGTTTTATTTTACCTAACATGCTGAGTTCTGCCTTTAAATTAAGTATAATCCATATCTACTTATTGTGATTAATGATATATTTGTATTAATTTCAACCGTATAGTTTTATATATTCCATGAACCATTTTTTCTTTTTTCCTGATGTTCTGTTGAGCTAAAACTTTTTTTTTAAAATATGCTCTTCTTATTTTGTGTGTTGGATTGGAATATATGGATTATATTTTTATTTTCTTAGTGGTCACTTTACATTTTCTACATTTTCCCAGCAAGCCTAAAGTTATTCAGTATACTCACTTCCCCTGCCCCATTTTGATGCCAACAAGTGGTTTTGATCGATTAACACTCAACTCGTCAAAAATGTGTTGTGCAACACAGAACCCATGTCTAAGAGGTCTTGCGAGATTTCCAAAGCTTTTCCCACACACTTTTTCTTCTCACCCTCGAAAAAAAGAAACAGTGTTTTGCCAAAAAAACAAATTATCCCAATTCTCAAAAAGGACTGTTCTTGCACAGGAATCTTCAACCCACAAGAGTTCATTTTGGGCCTAATCTTGGCCAACACTTGCTTCCATGAAGCCTGTGCCTCTGCCTCTAAGTAACCAAACTGAGCAGCATCACCCCGTCCCCATGCCTCCAGGATGCTGGCCTGGGGTCAGGATGGAGACAGCCAGGGGCCTGAGTGGGCAAGTGGCTCCGGGAAATGTCACAGGATGTACAGACTGTAAATGCTGCCCAGTGGCTGGTGGGGATCAAAACCTCCATTTGCCACAGGCCAGGGAAAGGCTGTTTTCTTTTTTAAGCAAAATGAGGACTGGCTGGACTTTATCCTACATTTTATCTTGCGTGGAGAAAAAGACAGAAACACAATTCCAGAATAAAAAACTCCGTTTATTAACTACTGGAACAATTTCATGTAAAACCTAAGGTGTTCGATCAGTAAAATGCCTTTAAAATGGTTTTGTAGAAAGAAAACACACAAAAAAAGTAAAATTATTTCAAAGAAAAAAACATATGCAAATGTGTATGACTTATAGAAATAGGAGAAGTAACTTAGTTGTATGATGAGTTAGTTATGTTTTAAGTGTAATAATTAGGATGCTCAAGGCTTCTTTTACTTGAGGAAGGTCCAGCTGAGGGAAATGTACTGTGTCTGCCCCATCACGCCAGCATCCGTGTCACTGCCAGAGATTGGTCTTTTCTGGAACATTATAAGGGCCTCCCAGAATCTGATATGCGCCTTCTCAGAGGCATCAAGCCTGCCATTGTCAGAGAACTTTATATAAAGTGCAGACTTGCTCCTGCCAGTCTGTTACCAAAACTTTTTAATAGGGTCCCACTTAAAGTATTTCACCTTGACCTTAACAGCCCATGATGACTTGCTGCAGACAGCACAGCACTCCACACCCAGCCAACCTATACTCCTTACGATCCAGGCTCAGGGAAATAGCTTCTATACAAGATTATTAACAAGCCAGTAAACATTATTAAAGAACAAAGGAAGGACTGTAGAGATATCATCGATGTTTCTAACTTTCTATCCCTCTCCCTTCCTCTCTGTAAAAAATCAATAAAATATATTTAAAAAAAAAATAAAATAAAATAAAATAAAATGGTTTTGTAGAAAGAAAACACACACAAAAAAGTAAAATTATTTCAAAGAAAAAAACATATGCAAATGTGTATGACTTATAGAAATAGGAGAAGTAACTTAGTTGTATGATGAGTTAGTTATGTTTTAAGTGTAATTACCATGTTTCTCTTTTATTAGTGTAGATGAGTTAGTTATGTTTTAAGTGTGATAATTAGGATGCTCAAGGCTTCTTTTACTTGAGGAAGGTCCAGCTGAGGGAAATGTACTGTGTCTGCCCCATCACGCCAGCATCCGTGTCACTGCCAGAGATCGGTCTTTTCTGGAACATTATAAGGGCCTCCCAGAATCTGATATGCGCCTTCTCAGAGGCATCAAGCCTGCCATTGTCAGAGAACTTTATATAAAGTGCAGACTTGCTCCTGCCAGTCTGTTACCAAAACTTTTTAATAGGGTCCCACTTAAAGTATTTCACCTTGACCTTAACAGCCCATGATGACTTGCTGCAGACAGCACAGCACTCCACACCCAGCCAACCTATACTCCTTACGATCCAGGCTCAGGGAAATAGCTTCTATACAAGATTATTAACAAGCCAGTAAACATTATTAAAGAACAAAGGAAGGACTGTAGAGATATGTTGAAAACTGACCATTAAAAATAGACAGGTATTGATAGTACCAGAAATGAAAATCATAGTCATTGAAATTAAGCCCTCAAGAGACAGTTTAAATGGCAGAGATCAGTGAATTGAAAATAAAGCAGGGAAGAACCTCACAAAGAGGTGAAGAACTGAGATGCTGAGAGATATGGGAAAGAGAAGATCAAACATTTGTCGCGTCACAACTCTCAAAGGAAATAGTATAGTCAGAGAGAGGCAAATTTGAAGAGATTATGATGGGTAGTTTTCCTGAATTGAAGGAATACGTAAATCCGGAGCTTGATCAATTGAAGCTTGAAAAACACAAACCCAGGCAAATTAAAAAAAAAATTTTTAAGCGTATACCACTGTAAAATACAACTGTAAAATTACCAAAGAAAAAATCCTAACAACAATCAGAAAGAGAAGACAGATGATTTTGAAAGGAACAAAAATTAGACTAACAGAAGGCTTCCCATCAACAAATTAAAGAGAAAATGTCTTTAATAATTGTCATTTTAGAATTATGATTTAATGGCAAAGGTAAAAAATGTTATTTTTGGACAAAGGGGAATTTACTACTCACAAGTCTATTATTGGATTACTACAGTAAGAAGTTAAATTAATTTTTTAAAGGGGATGAAAAGTAGAGATGAACTGGAATGTTATTTTAGAGATAGGATGCACGTTGCCTAACTATCAGATTAGGGCTCCTGACAAAGAGGAAATATGTTGTTGCAGGAGTTTGTTAGAAGTTCTGGCTTCAATTTTCTCCTATCATTTCAACATTTTCTCAGACTGAAGAAAATATTTATTTAGCTTCTGCCACACTAAGTTATGATTTCTAGAAGCTAGGTGTCTTCAATACATCGTGGAATTTAACAGACACTTTGTTTCAAAGTAGAACTTGGAGGGACTTTGATTAAATTCTAGGAATATCTTAGCAGAATAATTTTATGGCAAAAACACTGTTTCTTCATCTTTAGTTCTGTATTTGTAATTTATAATCCACTCCTAAGTTTCATAAGAATTACTTTAGGGACCATTTTTATCATTGACAGGAATGTAGAAAGAGCATGACACAGCATAAGCAAGGCTGTTTTTAAGTCCCCACATATTAGCAAGTTTATAAACTTGGGCAAATTACTTACTTTAGGGACCATTTTTATCATTGACAGAAATGTAGAAAGAGCATGACAGCATAAGCAAGGCTATTTTTAAGTCCCCGCATATTAGCAAGTTTATAAACTTGGGCAAATTACTTAATTTCTATGAACTTAATCTTTCTCATTTGTAATATGGAGACAATAATCATTTCCTCTCTGAAACGTGATAATGATTAAGGGGACTATTGTATGTGTACTTTTCCCAGATACATGTCATATGAGAGAACCCAACACTGCCTCCCAGGGGAATTGTTCCCTGGGACACAGAGCTCTACCTCCCCATGACACTTGTGTGAGTGCACAGCAATCCCCAGTCATCCCCCAGCACCCTGCCCATTCCCTCCACCTCTTCCAGGAGCCTGAGACTTCAGGTCATGGGAAATGTGTCCCAGACCACTTTGCTTGGCTTGATGCAATCTAGGTCAGATGATGTGGTTACTGAGTGTATCAGAAGGAAGTCCTCATCTAGGATGAGTATAGTCAGACAATTTCTGCTCATGAGCATCATGCATTCTAAGCTACTGAGTTTCCCAACAGGAATGTATCATAGAAGTGTGGCTTTCCTCCCCACTCTGGTCGGTTTCTACCATAGTGTCCGTGGCTCATATAAATAAAACAAAAGTTCCTCTCATGAGAACTAATGTTTTTCTCACGACCCTCACCTATACTTTGCCTAACCCAATGATGTATGAATTTAGCTTTCTGAAGAGAAGCCACTTACGTACTAATTTAGTTCAGGAGAAAGAAATTCTGTGGCATCGTCTTGCAGTAAAGTGCCCTGTACAGTGGGTTCTGTGGCTGATATATGAATGAGACCTGGGTGGTCCATTAGCCTCTCCAGTTTACTGGCAAGATAAGAGTATTTGTTTATATATTCTTAGGATGTAAAATGACATGGAGGAAAGAGAGGGAGAAGGAATAAAGTGAAGAAGCCTTGCTTACAGCCTGAGTTAGGCACAGTGGAGATCCTGTGAAGGTGCTATCAGGCTCCCATTTCACAGATGAGAAATCAGCCACGCAAAGAGGAGATCACTTTAATGCTATAAATCCAGTGCTTTTTCTACTACACCATATTGGGATATTAAAATTCATTCAGCTCTCAGTTTCTGTTGTAGAAGAAGCTCTGTGAGCCACAGTTTGGATACTCAAAGTACATAATCCCTGTCCTTTAAGCACTTATGGCCTAGTAGGAGTCAACTATTATAAGTGCTGATTGGTGAATGGATAACAAGCCAGTGGTTCTCAAAGGTGGGCAGCCTGGCCTTCCTAGAGCACATTTAGAAATCTTCTCCTTCTGCTCTCTGCTATGGTGCAGGAACGGCCCTCCTTCCAAACAGAATCTACTGCTCCCCTGCAGCTGGATGCTTCTCACCATCTCAGTGGCTCTGACTTTTGAGTCTTCCCCACTGTCTCTGGTTTTGTCAGGGATCATCCTAGCACAGGGGTGGGCAAACTTTTTGATTCGAGTCTTGGAACGGGTTCTTAAACTGGA
>NW_005357999.1:509532-603993 GCF_000412655.1 Myotis brandtii | reverse complement strand
AGATCCGGCCCGTGGGCCGTAGTTTGCCCACGGCTCTCCTAGCATCAAACAAATATTCCTCACTATCTCCCATCTTGGAAAAACAACACGTGATCCCAAAATTCCTGAAGCTATAGCCCTACTACACTGAAATGCTTTGGTTAAGTTGTTCCTCAGCTTAAATGTTATAAAACTAAAGGCCACCTTTAAAAAAATTTAACTTGAGAGAGAAAAGAAGAAGAAGGAGAAAGAGAAGGAGAAAGAGAAGGAGAAGGAGGAGGAGGGGGGGAGGAGGAGAAGAAGAAGAAGAAGAAGAAGAAGAAGAAGAAGAAGAAGAAGAAGAAGAAGAAGAAGAAGAAAGGTAGCGAGACATCTATTTGTTGTTCCACTTATTTTTTATTCATTGGTTGATTCTTGTATGTGCCCTGACCAGGGATCGAACCCACAACTTTGGTGTATCAAGACAATACTCTAACCAACTGAGCTACCCTGCCAGGACTCCACAGGCCTTCTTTGTGTCCTTATATAATTGACCTCTCAGTTCAGGCTGCAGGCATCCTTAGATACCATAGAAACAGCAATATCATTTTCTAAATGGGCCATGATATACCAAGTGTTGGGAAGCATCCATCAAGGTGAACAACATGTTTCTCTAGCAGCACACAAAGTCATCCAAGAAAGAGATAAAGTGCAGTGTTATCTGGGATTCCATCACCAACAGACACCTGGTAACAGGGAGCCCTCAGGGAAACCCCAAGATCCCATTAGTACCCTTCCACTTCAGACAGTGGTCTCATCTCTCCACATCTGCAATAATCATCATGATTGACACCATCATCACCATGCACTAGTTGATGTGCTGATTGAAAAGCTATACAAGGATCTATTCTATGAAAGCAAGTGAAAAGTGCAGGATGATTATGGAGATGTCTAGCAGCTTGGGTCCTGGTAAAAGAACATGGAGGAGAAGGCCAGTAGTTTGCTTCTGGCAAAGTCGAGTCTGGGCTTTGAGAAGGAAAAAGTGAATCAGAGCGGATGATTATGGAGATGTCTAGCAGCTTGGGTCCTGGTGAAAGAACATGGAGGTGAAGGCCAGTAGTTTGCTTCTGGCAAAGTCGAGCCTGGCTTTGAGAAGGAAAAAGTGAATCAGAGTTTTAGAATTTAGAGCTGGAAGGGAACTTGGTTGTTATCTAGCCCTATATTTCTAAATGTTTCTCAGAATTTCTGTCTCAAGATGCTCAATTACAAAAAAATTCTCTAATCAATTATGTTTGGAAAATATAGAAAACCACATCCCCCTGAGATTTTCCAAACATAACTTGGCAATTAAATGCTACTTGTCATCTGACAGATCTAATATTATGGAGAATTCATTCTGAGAATCAATGATCTAGTCTTATCAGTACGTATCACAAAGAGTAAACTGAGGTTCGTGAAAACCAATTTACCCAAGGAGAGATGCAGAGCTAAAGACCTGACTCCCGATTTCAGTGGACTTCATAAAGTGACCTATATCACAATGTAAATTAAAAAAATACTAATAATGATCATGCATAATAGAATTAAAAGTATATATCTAATTACTATTTACTTATCAAAGCATTAAACCTATACACTTGAGAAAAATACTCAACAAAAGGATTTTTGAAAACTCTCAGTCAAGTAGCAACTCCCATTACTGATCCCATTCTGGGTATTGGTGATTACTTTTTCTCTCAACCTATACTTTCAGCATATTTAGTTTTCCATTTGCTTGCTTGTGATATAACAATTAATAATAATTTAGCACATATGATGTTCTAGGCACTGTGTTAAGGGCTTTGTATGCATTTTCTCCATTAATTTTAATAATAATTCTGTAAGTTAATTGACATTATCACTCCATTTGAAGCTGAAGATGCTGAAACTCAGAGAAGTGAGGAGCGTGGCCAAAGTTACAGCTCATAGGTGAAGGAGCTGAGTTTCTGACCCAGGTCTGGCTGATTCCAAAGCTTATAGTCTTAACCAGTATCTTTTAATAATATTCAGGAAGCTATGTGGATTTAGAAGTTTCCACACTGACATCTTAAGTGCTCCAAATCATCAACCCCCAGTAGAAAAACCAAGTGATTCAATGGCTAAAGAATTCATACTAAGGCACTGACATGTTGAGCAAGGCTCCGGGCTGTTATTTATTCTATGACTTCTATAAATCATGCAGCCTTAAGAAAGAGGTAAAACTTTATATAGTCAGTGTTGAAAAAGACCACAGAAGCCAGAGTTGCATCATCAGTAGGTTAGGTCTGTGACCGACCACCTACTTTGTCATCACTTGACCAACTGAGTAAGAAAGTTAGGAGATGAGAGAAAACATCAAGGACCTACATGCAAACATAAAAGCATGCTATTCTTTGCTTCTCTTTTCTTGGTGAGTTTTTTTGGAATGCTGTGGGAAAGCACTCAATTCCTGAAGCTCCATGGACTACTGAGACAAATATAGATATTTGAACTAACTCTTGCTAAGAAATCATAATTCAGAAAGACACAGACCCTAATATAATTGTACTTGTGAATTTAATTTGGTTTTCTTTTATTTTTTCTAAGTGAAATTGCCTCAGAAAATTGGAGAGCCATCTCATTTTCCATGTGTAGAATTTATTAGGTATGAAAATAATTCCTCCAGTTATAGGCAGAAATGTGTGGCTAACCTTTAAGGGGAACTAGTAGCAGAGTTATTAAATCTTCTACTTGCAGAGTGCTCCATCACCGAAAACCATGATCGCATCCATTTCCTCTTTTTGACCCTCACAAGAGCCTTTGAAAACTGGCAGGGCAGCTAGTATGAGTACTTTTCTTATTCATTCATTCATTCACTCATTCATCTATTCACCAGCTACTACGTATTGAGTGTCTATTTTGTTCCCTCTCACAACTGAACCTGGCAGGACAGGGCCAGTTGGGCTTTCCCTGTTCCCTTCCCCACTGCAAGACTTGGAGCAATAGATCAGGGCAGCCCTCTCCTTGGGCTGGCACCGACCCTTGGGCGGGGAGACAGCTGCTTGCTTCCTTCTATCTCTGCAGCGCACTGCCAGAGCCCTGATGGAGGGCTCCAAAGGGGATGCATCAAATGTCCTAGTGCTGAGTTGTGCCCCTTGGCTGCCACAGACATGAGACTGGCAGGATGGGGCCAGCAGGATTTGAGAATGAAATCCAATCTGCCCTTTGATTGGGTTGCTGTGGGCCTTTGGATCTTGGGAGGGGAGCTAGCTGCTTGCCTTCTTGCTCAGTGCTCCCCCCACACCCTGACCCTGAAGGGAGGCTCTGAGGAGGTTGTGGGGAGGGGAGCTAGCTGCTTGCCTTCTTGCTCAGTGCTTCCCTCCCCTCCTCCCCCAGACTCTGAAGGGAGGCTCTGAAGGGGTTGTCCCAGATGTCCCAGTTCTTTTGTGTGCCTTTTCTCTTGAGAGGCTGCACCAACAGGAAGGTGTCAGTGGGGCTTGAGGAATAGATCAAGCCTGCCTCCACCACTTGGCTTGGTGCTAGCCCTTCGGAGAAGAGAGAGCTGCTTGCGTCCTATCCCTGCAGCACACGGCCAGAGGCCCTGATGGAGGGATCTGAGGGGTTCGCGCCAAATGTCCCCGTTCTGAGTTGCACTTCTTTCTCCATGTGGAATTGCGCTTGGCAGGCCGGTGGGAAAAGATTTTAGGAATGTGGATCCAGGCAGCCTTGTTTTGGGGGTGGTGCAGTGCCACGGGAGGGGTGCCAGTGCATGCCTCCCCCTAGCTCTGCAGCTGCCTGCTGTCTGAGACCCTGACAAGGGAGCCTTCCCTTGGGGTTGGTGCCCGCCTAACCTGTGGGAAGGGGTGAAAGACTGGCCCTTGTTCACAAGCCACTCAGTTCAATGATTGCCTAAGTCTGAATACAGTTTCTCCAGGAAAAACATACCTCAGGTCCCGGTTGGGTGCAGCCAATAGTCCTTTATGTCACACTTGAGCTCGGCCGGCCGGGTGGTGTCACCCATATTTGGAGGACAGTGTTAGTGCACTTTCTCCAGCCGGTGCTGTAAGAATAGATGTGCTGGGCCCTGGGAGATGGCACCTGAGGGTGGTGTGGGATGTTGGGTCAGGACCAGGACCTCAGAAGCCTACCTTCCAGATGTCCGAAGCTAAGCCACCCAGATCTTCTGTTTATGGCTTCTGTATACCCTGAGTCTCCTTCCCTCTACCAGAGCCTCCGGTCAGTGCCCAAGAGTGAGTCTCTGTGCATTAGCCCTAGATCACCTGGGATTCAAGCAGACGCCCTCTTCTTTCCAGTGGACAAAGTCCTCAGGTATTTTTGCTGCCAAATGCTATGCAGGCTCTTCCTCCGAGCCCTGGTGCTTGGGTTCAGGGTCCCAGCCTGGGACTGAGACCACTTTCCTCCAGGAGGGACTCTCATCGCTGCGATATTTCCCCGGTTTCACAGGCAGTGCCCCTGAGTGCAGGGACCAGCCCTTCCCAGTCAGTCTCCATCCTTCTTATCAGTCTCTGTGTGGTTCCTTTTTTTTCCAATCCTTGGATATAATACTCCTGTTCAGGTGTAATTCTGTTGCTAATTCAGGTTTATTGCTGTATATTTTAGTTTAACTCTGTTTTAGTTTAACCTACGGTTTATTCTTTCCAGTGTATATTTTATTTCAGCTGTCATTTTTCGTTTCTGACTGGTTGTTTTTCATAATTTGAATGTCCTTTTTCATGCCGTTGAGCATTTTTAAAACCATTTCTTTATACTGTTTCTGTTAAATTGTTTGCCTCCATTTTATTTATCTCTTTTTTTGGAGATTTTGCCTGTTCTTTTTTAAAAATATATTTTATTGATTTTTTACAGAGAGGGAAGGAGAGCGATAGAGTTAGAAACATCAGTGAGAGAGGAACATTGATCAGCCGCCTCCTGCACACCTCCGACTGGGGATGTGCCCACAACCAAGGTACATGCCCTTGACTGGAATCGAACCTGGGACCTTTCAGTCCGCAGGCCGGTGCTCTATCCACTGAGCCAAACCGGTTAGGGCTTGCCTGTTCTTTTATTTGGGTTCTGTTTCATCATTTTTGCTATTTATTTGTGTTTGCTTCTGTGTATTGACTAGGACTGCTCTGACTTCCTGTCTTGGTGGGGTGGCCTTCTGTAGTTGGTGTCTTGTGGGACCCAGTGGTGTAGTCTCTTTAATCTTCTGAGCTGGGTGCTCTAGGAATGTCCCTTGTGTGGGTTATGTGGGCCCTCCTGTTGTATTTGGGTCTTGATTGCTCTTGTACCCTCCGTGGGTGGGCTCAGCCCTTGGGCTGGCTGACTCTGGGGCTCAATCCTGACCACATTGTGCCAATTGTTATACAGGTGCTTACAGAATGAAACAAACAAAACAGAAAACAACACAAAAACAAATAAGCCACCAACAAAGAAGACTGAAAAAAAAGAAAGACAGGAGACCAAAATATTTTGAGACAAAACCAAAAAAGAGTATATGAAAGAAAAGAAGGAAGAGGGAAAAAAGACTAAAAAGAAAATAATAGCAAATAAAACAATAATTTAAACAAGTAGTAATCTATCTATATAAAACCCTAATATGCAAATAGACTGAATGGTGGAAAAACTGGTTGCTGTGATGTGCGCTGACCACCAAGGGCTGCGCATGGAACATAGTGGGTGTCGGCCGTGGCAGGATGGTGGAGCAGGTGAGTGGGGGCACCAGACCAAGGCGGCGCACCAGGTGCTGTCATTGAGGCGAGCCTCTGGTAGTTACTGAAAATTCTTTGCTCCTGTGCACTGCGGTCCCACCCAGTGCTTGCACCCACTGCCAGCGCTGGAGCCACCATTCACACCCGCTGACAGCACTGGCCCTGCTCACACCCATTGCTGGTGCTGGCCCAATCGCTCCGTGCCATCAGCGGGTGCTAGCAGGGCCAGCACCGTCAGTGCATGGGAGCTGCGGCAGTGGGATTGGGGCTGCCAGCAGACAGGTGACCGGGGGCTGCAGTGGGAGGGGCTGGGCAGAGCATGGAGGATGGGCCAAGACCAGCACCTGTGCACACCGCAGCCTCGCGGCCCACAGTTCCTTTCAAGGTGCACGAATTCATGCACTGGGCCCCTAGTAATGAATAAAATAACATGAAATGGGAAAAGGAAAACAGAAAGAAAAATAAAAGAGGAAGAGGAAAAAATAAAATAAAAAGAGAGAAATAAGAGATATGAAATTTTAAAAAACCCCACAAAAAATACAAAGGAAAAAATAAAGAAATGGTTTTAAAAAATAGACAGGATGTCCCCCCAAAATATATAACCACTTTGAATGATTATAAAGTCAGTGTTTATAACATACAATTCATTTTCAAAATGTAGCCAAATCTACAGAAATGAATATATATTTTTTGTGTCATTGCCTGTTTTCAAACTAATACCATTCTGGTCCAGGCACCACTGATAAATCGAACCAATAGAATCACCCTCAATTTACTGACTGCTGCTGGCTTTGTACTGTAAACTTTATCTTTTATGTATTCCCATAAAAAATGGCTAGTGTTACTTTAGGGTAAATTTTCTTTGTTCAAAAAATAGCCTGGCTTCACCCTTTATTTCAAATCAGTTAAACCTAAAAACAAGTGAAAATTGAGTGAGTTACCAGCTGTTAAAGTGTGTATTTGGTAACTGGAGTTCCTCTCTCCATATTTTGTGCCTGCTGCTTTGGAGATGCTATTTATGATGCTCGTAGAATTTTGCTTTGATGCTGTTGGAATCTGGCCACTTGTTTGCCAGTCCTGGGCCTTCCAGAAGGTTCTCTGGTGCAAGCCCATGTCAGTTGCTGTCCCTGCTTGGCCAGAGCAACCTGACTGAAGCTTGGCAGGGCAGAGCCTCAAGTAGTACAGAGGCTGGTTCTGCTTCCGGTCTTGCACCTTGAATGACCCTTCTCTCAGGTGCTCTCTTCACCTAAGGAACTGGACTCTTTGGGGATATCTGAGGCCCGGCTGGAGTGTTTGGGGTGGTTCCCATAGCTTGTAATAGGGGGCCAGGCACTTCCTCTCCTCCCCAGGGACACACTGGCTGAACTCACAGGGAAGTTTGGCTTGGTTCCCCATATGCAGCCAAATGGCCAGGGACATGACTGTCTCTCCCCTGGACAGAAGCCCACCCCAGAGATACGTTCGCAATGCCTCAGCTCTGCCCGCCCCCCCCCCAACCCCCCCCCCGCCACACCAAGTTGGAGGGGTTAAAAAAATATTAGCCCCTCTTGGCACTCAAATATTTCAGAACATAAGCCCCCTCTGGACAGGGCCTCCACCCAGGCTCCAACCCAACCAAATGGCCAGCTTCTCTGCACCATCAGGCCTAGCCATACAGGTGCCATTTCCATCCCAGAGCTGCTCCCCTTTGTCTGGGGTTGCAGCAGGACGGGCAGACCCAGTGTTCTGCAGGTGGCGGGAGGGGTGCTGCCCATTCACTCCAGGTGGGCAAGACCAATCCTCTTTCCCAAGCCGCACTGTCACGCCCCCTTCCGGCTCTCTGCCCAAAGTTCGTCCAGCGGATAATGGGCTCCTCAAATTCACTGCTGGGTGTGCCAATCAGACCCCTCCATGGGTCCTGAGTGTGGCCCCTCCCACAGACACAGATTGGAGCAAACTTCCCAGGCTTATGTAGTAACAAAGAAATCCAAGACTTACTGATGTTTTCAATCTATTAGTGCTTCATCACTTTCAAGCTGAATAATATATGGATATACTACATTTATTTATCCATCTATCAATTGATGACATTTTGTTTGTTTCTACTTTTTAGCTATAAAGAACACTACTGCTATGAACAATTGTGTATAAGTTTTTGTGTGGACATATGGTTTTACTTCTCTTGGGTAGTGAGTGGAAGTACTAGGTCATACGGTAACTCTGTTAACTTTTTGAAAGATGGCCAAATTGTCTTGCACAACTGCACCATTTTACATTCCCACAACAGAAGTATGAAGATTCCCATTTCTTCATTTCCTCACCAGCACTTAGATTTTCTTTCTTTCTTTTAAAAAATATTACAGCTATCCTGTGGATATCTCGTTGTGCTATTTCATGAGTGGTATCTCATTGTTTTGATTTGCATTTTTCCAGTGTCTAACGATATTGAACATCCTTTCATGTGCTTACTGGCCATTTTATATCTTTTTTTGGAGAAATGAGTAAGTCTTCTGCCCATTTTAAAATTGGGTTGTCTTTCTTTTCAGTTCTGGATACTATATTCTGGATACTATACCCTAAGCCAGGGGTGGGCAAACTTTTTGACTCGAGGGCCACAATGGGTTCTTAAACTGGACCGGAGGGCCGGAACAAAAGCATGGTAGAGTATTTTGTGTGAACTAATATAAATTCAAAATATTTTTTTTTTTTTTTTTTTTTTTTTTAGTTTTATTCATTTCAAACAGGCCGGATCCGGCCCGCGGGCCATAGTTTGCCCACAGCTGCCCTAAGCAGATGTACGTGTTGCAAATATTTTCCCCAATTTTGTTCCTTGTTATATGTAAAATTATAAATCTGAACTAACAGTAGAGCATATATATTTGTCTGCACATCGCTTCTTCCTCCTTCTTTATCTGACAGCACTCTCCTCTTCTCTTGAATCTATACATTTCTAGCTAATCATCCTTCAGTCCCTCCCTCCCCCGCCCAATGCCCCATGCCCTCATGTCCAGAATGAGCATGTGACCCAAGATAGGCCAATCAAAATCCATTACATAATTTTTCACTCTGGTTGGAAGTTAAAGATTCTTTTCCTCTCCGCTGGCAAACCTGTGAGCATATAACAACAGAACTGCTTTCTTCGTGTTCCCCACATGACAAAATTCTTTTGCCAGAAGAGCATGAAATCCATAAGCAGAGAAACAAAGTGAAGAGGAACAGGAATGTAGCTGTGTCAAGCTCCCCATTGCATTTGCTCCCAGCTATACCCCTACCCTTCCCTGTTATGAGAACAAATAAAGGTCTTTTAAATTTTGATTGAATTGGAGTTAGATTTCTGTCACTTTAAATTTAATGCTTCCTGACTAATGCAGTTGTATGTGCCTTACAAAAGACATTACCAGCAAGTCTTGCATAGGAAGGGTTTGTAATACTTAGTCTGTGGGAAGAAATGCAAGGAAAATACAACTGGACCAAAACTGAAAAAATACAGAATAACCCATCATGAGAAATGGGATGAAAATGTTTGAGTTTATGGGAAAGAGGCTTGTAGGAAAAAGAGTCATTGCAAATAGTTGCAATGAATAGTAGATGGCAATGAATCATACCATATGAATTGATTATATGAAATGACAAGTAAAACAGTCCAAAGGTATGGAAGACATGGAGTCAGAGGTATTGTGAGTCATAGGCATTCATCTAAACATATTTTGCAGAGCCTTCCATGGAGACCAGCTGTCAGAAACAGTTGGCATGTCTCACCCATGAATGTGGCCAGTCTTGTCTCCCTTCTGTGTCATCTTTCTGTTCCTTTCTCTATCCGTCTTCCATCCTCTCTCAGCAGTCTATCCTTTGGACTTTTTGTTTTAAAGATTGAAAAGACCATGTAGATATTAGGGATCCCTATAAGTGAGATTTGGAATTTTAGAGAACCAAAACATAGTAGCATTTATAAGTCATACAGACAGAAAACAGCAAGTTCTGCCTTGGTACTGCTCTCTATGCTATGACCTGAGGACCATTTCTGACCTATAGCCTTGCTGCCTCTTAGAGTTCCTTATTTTTCCTTCTAGAGGTAATAGCTCAGGACTAATAATCTGGGAGATTAGGTAAGTAAATGATTAAAAAAAAGGAAAAAAAGAATGGAGAATAGGAAAATTTAACAACACTAGCAGTTAAGCAGTTATATTTTTAACTTGAAAATGACAAGTAAATATTCTATGGCTAAGTAAACAAATCTTACATGAGTTTTAAGTGTTCTTACAGTGCTTTTTGTATACTCTGTGCTTCTGGGTGAACTTCATTCCAATCTGAGAGCAACTTCTATTTTCTCTCCTCAATCAAAAGTGTTTAATATTAATGTCTCCTGAACTGGAGTACTTCTTGAGAAAAGGCCAGATGGACCATATCTATGTTGTTTTCATGATGTTAGTTACTTACTGCTGTGTAAGAAATTACCCCAGAGTGGCTTAGAACAGCAAACATTTACCTCACAGTTTCTGTGGGTCATGGGTTTGGGTGTGGTTTAGCTAGTTCAGGGTTTTCCAAGAGGTTGCAATCAAGATGTCTCCCAGGCTGCAGTCATCTGAAGACTTGAATGTGGCTGGGGATCTGCTTCCAAACTCCCTCCTGTGGCTGTTGTTGGGAGGTCTCAGTTCCTCATCTGGGACTCTTAGTAGGTCTACTGGAATGTCTTCCCAGTATGGTGACTGGATTTCCCTAGAGCGAATAATCAAAGAGAGAGATCAAGATGAAATATCTTTTATGATTTACCATCACAAGTCACACTCATTTATTTCTGCCACATTGTATTTGTCAGCATGACCCCATTTTTAATAGGGGGAGGGAATTTAATGTCCCCAACTCTTGAAAGGATTAGTATAAAAAAATTGTAGAAATATTTCAAGACCATGACAGATAGTAAATATTAAAGACTAGTGACCCAGTGCACAGATTCGTGCACATTGAAAGGTAATTAATTAGAAAGTGGCTGGTGGGGCGGGACTGGGCGAGATGGGCCAGACACGCCCTGGAGCCAACCTGCTGTGGTCCCTTCCCAGTGTCTGTGGAGTGAGCAGGGTCCCTCCAGCAGGTGGGGTCCCTCGGCCTGGCCTGCAGGGATCGGGCCAAAACTGGCTCTCTAACATCACCCAGGGGTCCTGGAGTACAAGAGGGCACTCTGCAAAGTTGCTGTGGTACAGGGTGTGGAACGCAAACGCAAGTGTGCAGTAAACCAGATTTGGGGCCGACAGTGCCCCAGCAACAACATAACCCACGGCTGAAGGTGGAATTGTGTAGCCCCACGAGGAATCAGGCTCCCTCCTCTCTGGTTTCAGGGTGTGTCACCAGAGAACGGACACTACTACTGCAGCTCGGCAGCTCCTACATTGAACGTCTGCCCCCTGGTGGTCAGTGTGCGTCATAGCAACTGGTAGGACAGTCGAACATTTAGCATATTAGCCTTTTATATAGAGAGAGTTATAATGAGAATACAAAGATGACAAACAATATTTAATGGAATGTAAGAATTAAAAGGAGCAGGATTTTATTGGTGGTAATAAAGGAAAAATTATATCTTTAATTATTTAAAAAATATAAGGATTGGTGTACTTTACACAAACTGTCTTCACAGCTTCTTTTCTCAATCACCGTAAATAGTTATTTTATTAAAGAATTATTTGCTTTGTTTTTTATTGAATATATGCACATTTAAAATAATTAAATAGTGCAAAAGTCTCATAATGAAAACAAAAGCCCCCAGCTCCAAGCTTCCAGCTAGTACTCTTGGACTCTAGAGGTAAAGACTCTAGTCCTTGTGATTATTTCTTATAAAACTTAACTCTACTTTCAGTTTTGGCTCAGTGGAAGCCAAGGTGAAATTTTCTTCGGTCATCTGAAGTCCAGGTTCATCTGACAACAACCCCCTCCACCATGACACCTAAATTCAACCACAACAAGATCAAAGTTGGGAATGTTGGTGCCACGTCTGCCCTGGCCCACACTTATTAGCACCCTGGGTCTGTCTCCAAATCACCAAAGCAATTGGTGATTGGAAGGTTCTGAGAATTACAGTGAAACTGACCATTCAGAACAGACAGGCCCAGATGGAGGCAGTACTTCTGTCTCTTCCCTGATCATCAAAGCCTTCAAAGAGTCACCAAGAGACAGAAAGAAGCAAAATAAAAAAAAAAAACACAAAAAAACAGCACAACAACATTAAGCACAGTGGAAATATCACTTTTGATAAGATTGTCAACGTTGCCTGATAGATGTGGCACCGATCTTTAGCTAGGGAACTCTCTGGAACCATTAAAAAGATCCTAGGCACTGCCCAGTCTGTGGATTGAAATGTTGATGGCTGTCACCTTCATGACCTCTAGAATCATAGATGACATCAACAGTGATGCAATGGAATACCCAGTTGATTAAGAACTACTAAGGAAAATATTTCAATTAAAGATCATTTGACAAAAAAACAAAACAAAACAAAAAACAAACCCGCAAAAAACCAAAACCAAAGACCTTAACTCCTTGTTTCTAAGTGATAAGTCTCTATGATATTTGGTTTATCAATTTGAGACATATTCTGTTTCCTAATTGCTACAATAGATGAGGCTCTAGCTCGCTTACACTTCAGCCTTACTTGATTCCTCTGAACTGTCTATGTATTGTAGAAACTTTATTACCAACATAAGCAGGATTGGCAGTTGATCTTTTAATTGAAAAACTGGCTTAAAGCAGGTAATCATAAAAATTACATGTAAAATTTCTTAAACATTTTATGTTAACTGAAAGCATCTGATCTTTTGACGTAAGCCCAAGCACTTCTCCTTGAGTATGGCTCTTGAAGAAACAAACCCGGAACATATCTATTATGATTAATTTCCAGTTTGGTTTCTTTAAAGTTGTAGAAAAAATTAAAAACATTTGCAAGACAAACCGAATACAAAATGCTTCTAGAGTTTAGACTTTTCTCCCTAGACATTAATAATTTTCTTTCTTATTTTTCACAATATTTTTAGTGATCTGTCATGATCAAATCTTTCAACATTGCTTCATTAAAGAAGAACTCTTTGCCACACCCTTATTGGATTAGTTTTTTGTAATATGAAGCAAAACCAAAGAATCTTCATAACTAATAGGATTAAACAGATGCTAAAAAACCCTTTTGTAAAACGTTTTGGATTTTGGAAAGCATTGACCTCACCAGAGGGAGCCTCAGTGCACAGCATTGGATTCGGGCTCCTCGTCCTGCTCCTGTTCCCCTGGTGCCAGGTCCTGCTCTCGTGCTCATACATAGTAACCTATTTATAACTCTTAACAGTCTTGGGACATAAGTTCTAGTATTATCCCTTTAAGAAAAAGCATCTGAAATTTGGAAATACCCAGAAAAGAGAGCTTACTGAGTGTTCTTTCAGTACATCCTTAAGATTTGATGTTCTGTTAATGAAGCTCCTTTACAACCATGTAGTGGGAAGAGATTAATATATAGACTTTTGCCTGAGATGCAAATTATTTATTTTTGAAAGAATAAATAACCCCAAAGTTTATGGTTTATGACTATGTTGGACACTACCAATTTTGTGTTTAATCCAGTGCTCTTATTCTAATCTTATTTTAATATTCTAATCATTAAATATATAGGTATGTATAAATTTATATGTAAATATCCTCAAATGTGCTTTGAACTGTTTAAATATCTTAGTGCTTTATTCATTACTTAATGAGTTCAATAAAATTTTTGATATATGCTTATTTTATACTTTTATGAGAGTCACGATTTTGTCTTTTTGAAAATTACTAGTATACTTCAACATCCCCATTTTACAGATAAAGATAGTGAGGCAGATGGAATGGTTTACGTTTGTCCAAGGAAACACAGTGTTAGAAAATGATACACTAGGGGCTTGTATTCAATGTCTATGGGAATCGGAGAGCGCAATTAATATGGCAAGTCAAGTACATTGAGGCCAGTTAAGAGAATATCTATTATAGCTAAATTACTGTATTACTTGAATTCATAAATGATATTTATAGTAATATGAGCATAAAATACTACTTGCTCCAAATTTAATTATATATCTTTGTAATATACAGTTTATTTGCTCTTTTTGGAATTTCTACTTAATTTTCTTTTCTTTTTACATTGACTCCTATTATTACATCAATTTATGACCAAATCTTTCTAAGTACCTATGGGGTGCCAGACAGGCAGTAGGAATACCTCAGTAACCAAAATAAGCAACTATCTGACTTAGTGGAACTTATACCCGAATAGGGGGAAAGCAGATAAAATCATAACAACTAAGTATAGTTTGTGCAAAAGTAAAAGTCCTTTAGAGCAGAAAGATAGATTTGCCATCAGCTGTGATGAGAAGATTGCAGATAGAGCAGGCCTTGACATCAGAAGATTGGCTTTGGACATTTTAAGAAATATATTAGGAAGTTGTGCTACTGTGAATAGGGCAATAAATAATTCAAACCAACCTATCATCAAAGATATTTTTTAAAAGCTTGACAAAATATTAAAATATGTGTGAAGGCACCAGAGGGAAAATGAGATAATGAAAAATTATTGGGTCAGGAGATGGGAAAACATAGCACTGTAACCGTTGCTAAGTACTTTTTAATGCAAAACTGATGTTAGTGACAGATTTTTAAGCATGTAATTTGTCTCCACTTGTGTCATTTTATTGGTAAAAACTCCCAGGACTAAAAAATGAAGTTTCAAAAAGTTATTTATTTTGTGTCCTGGTAGGGTAGAATTGATATAAAATAATCATCCAATAGAATGGTGTGATGGCCTATTGGAATCAGAAGTATACCATTGTTATAGAGGGGAAGTAAAAGATATTTCCTCTACACCCCCCCCCCCCCCCCCCCCCCCCAAAAAAAAATGAGCCTGACTTGGGAGCATTTGCTGAGGACATTTGCTAATTCCAGATGGGCAACTGGAAGCTGAGGAATTTTGGATTCTCTCAGAGTTAGTGGGACAGGGATAGAGTCCAGAACCCAATGGAGAATCCTGAAGACAGAATGCATAGTTACTTAAAGAGCAAAAAACTTTCCTAAGTAGTCATCTTGCCTCAACAAACTTTTAGAGAGGGAAATACATATTATAATCTGATTTTCCTTTCATTTTATTTTCTAAACACCTTTATTGAGATATAATTCACATGACATACAATTCACCAATTTAATTGGGACAGTTCAATGATTTTTAGTTATTCACCGAGTTGTGTATCCATCATAACATCTATTTTAAAACATATTCATAATTTAAAAATAAAAAAGCCATATCCATTACTCCCTATTTTCCTTAAGAGGCTTTGTGTGTTTCTGCTTGCTCTCCTGTACCCAAGCTAGCATACTAGTTCAAGAAGAATAAGAGACATGGAGAGAAAACACAAAACCAACCTGTAGTTACAGCCAGGTAACTGAGCTCAGCCCAGATCAGCCAACTCTCAGCCCACTCACAGGCATCAGAGAGAATAACTATTGTTACGGACTACCAGCATTTATAGGGTTTGTTATGTAGCAACAGCTGACTGATACAGGTAAGCAACAGACTGAAAATATTTATAAAACACAGATTAGAAAAGTTTTATTAACACAGATAATAAAGTTTTAAAGCTCATGTGGGTGCACAGCTTAACTGCTCCCATGCACACAGGCCCTGCAGAAAAACTTCAGACTGCTTGGCAGCTGCAGACAGGTAGTCCAAGGCCAATTACAGGCAGCATCTGATTTGACATTGACCTGTACTGGAGTCCCTCCCAAGAGGCCCCAGAACCAACACAACCACTGGCAGGCGTTAGACCACACCAAAGCACAACCCAAGTAGCCATGCAAGTGGTACAACCAAAGGCAGATCACAGGAGGCACCAGACCCTGCTGGGGCCAATTTCGCTTCTGGGGTCAGCCCCCAGCACAGCAGCTCATCCACTGTGGTTGTGCTCGATTCGCAAAGTCAGTGTGCAGGAGGCAACCAATCAATGATTCTCTCTTATCATTGATGTTTCTCTCTCTCTCTGAAATCAATAAAAACATAATTAAACAAACAAACAAAAAAAACACACCAAGGCTATAACAAGAGATGAAGAAGGTCACAACATAATGATAACTAGATCAATACAACAATAAGGAATAACCTTTGCACACATTTATAGAGCCAGTGGAGGAGCACTTAAATATGTAAGGCAAATATTAACAGTTATAAAAAAGGAGAGATCAACAGTAATACAATCATGGTAGGAGACTTTAATACCCATTGCCAAAAATTCCAGACAAAAAACCAACAAAGAATCATGGGCCTTAAGTGACAAATTACACCAGATGGATTTAATGGATATTATTCAAATATTACTCTCTAACACCACAGTATATAACATTTTTTCAAGTGCAGATAAAACATTTTTCAGGATAGACCACATGTTAGGCCATAAAGCAAGCCTTAATAAAGTTTAGAAGTTTGAAATACTTTTTCTTTATTTTTATTGTTGACACTATTACAGATTTGATCATCCCCCACCATCTCCGTTTTCATGCCTCCACCCAGACCAGGTGCAGGAGGCCCAGACCAGGTGCAGAAGGCCACCAGGGCAGAAAAGCCCCAGGTGCCTAGCAAAGGACAATTGCAAGGCAGGACCTCACCCCCAGGGTGACCTTTCTTCCCCTAGCCTGGCATATCGCTGGTGTGGGTTTGGACTCCCTGACCTTTCCTCCCTAGAGGTATGTCTAGGCCTCAGTGGGCCCCAGAAAAACAACAAAACCAGGCCAGGGACCCTGTGGCTGACCTCAGGACCAGCTCATAGGAGAACCAATCAGTCAGTGGAGACCTGGACCCAGGCCAGGGACCCTGTGGCTGACCTCAGGACCAGCTGCATAGGAGAATGACCATCAACCAATCAGTCAGTGGAGACCTGGAGGCTGCAAGGACACACGTGGAAAGCTTCTGAATATCCTATTGAGATCTTCCCCTGGGACCTCCCCTGAAATCTCCGCCCTTAAAACCCTTAGGGAGGAGGACCCGAAGGCTCTCCCTCCCTGGAGCAGGCCAGCACTGCCTTTCCTTCCCACGTCCCCTCCCCCAAGCACTTTACTATTACTCCCAAACTCCAAGGGCCCTTCCTTTACCTCTATAATTTGTTTCCTCAGCCCATTTCTTTTAGGAATTACCTTTTCTACCTCCGATTTTCCAAATAACTCTCCTCTTACAGTTTGGGTCTTGGCTCTGAATATTTTCCCAGCCAGAACTCAAGTACCAGGGTTGCTGAACCCAGGTCCAGTCTAACCCCGTTGGCCTAACACCTGGTGCAGTTCCTGCTGCCCCCTACCACACTAGGACGAACTGCTGCTGCCCTGATTGGGGTCCCTGAGAGAGGAGATGCATGCCTGTGGGGAAACAAGGTGAGGGGGGAGGCATGGGAGTGCTCCTGGGAGGAAGATCGTGCTCTGGATTTTCATTTTGAGGGGTTTTAAAGGCTGGGAGTTTTGGGGTTTTTTTTTGGGGGGGGTGTGTCTTAGGAAAGGATTCAATAGAATATTCATCAGTTTTATGCTGCCATGCAAAAATGAGATTTATTCTCAACGTCATCTGCCCTTGGGTGTGGTAGGCAAATAGCACTGATTGGATTTCTGCTCTCTGTCTCCCTGAGTAGGGTGATTTAAGCTATTTACCCTCTGGTTTGGAAGGAGAAGTGAAAACCATTTACTCGGAAGTGTCTTTGGATTGGGAAGATAAGATTTACTAGATGGCTGCAAACTGCTGTTTATCTGTCTGTTTCTCTGTTCTGACTTGTCCGGGCTTACTAGCCTGTCTCACTGGACCCCCTCCCCTTTCCCCAAATCCATGATTCTAATCCAATCATCGCGTCTACTGTTTGGTCTCACCTGCACCCACTGCACCTACAATTTCTGTTTGGTGTCTCCCCCCTCCCCTCCCACCCATTTGTACTCACCTCAGCCATAGTTAACTCTAACTGTGATTCTAGAGAAAGTGCTTCCGTGCTTCCTTTGGTCTGAGGGGGAAGTCAAAGCCTCACAGGCCTTAACAGCTCACAAAAGGAGAGCTGGCTCTGCTTGCTCCAGCCCAGCTCAGCTTCTCAACCCGTGGCACTCACACCACCAGCTTCGGGAAGCTCACTCCGTTTCCCTGCCCCTAAATCTTAGCACACACAGTCCCTTCTGACCAAACAATCCTCCTCTTTCTTATTTGGTTCATTTGAATTCATTCTCCAGCTCTCCATTTAAATACCTAACTTCCTCTAAAAGGCCTTTCTGAATCCCTATCAGTCTTTGACCTTTTCCCCTATTCCTTTGGATCCCTCACCTCCTGCTGTCTCTTGTAATGGCCCAGTTGCTTGGCAGTCATCCCCAAACTCTGAGAGGGCAGGCACCAGGCTTATATTGTTCTGTGGGATTTCTAGACTCTAATACAGAGATAAACACATAGTAGGTGTTTTATAAGTATGTCCTGAAAAATGAGGGAGTGGATTACATGCAGTGTCTATAAATCTCCCAGTGACCAGGTGCCATGAGGAAAGCCAGAGCCTGGTACTTGAACCCTGAGTGCAGCAGGGAGGGATGTAGTAGTAGTCAGGCTTCTGCAGAGAAACAGAACTCCCTGGAGAGAGAGAGGGAGAGGGAAAGCCTGAGATTTATTATAAGGAGTTGGCTGGCACGTCTGAATCCTCAGGGAGGAGCTGATGTTGCAGCATGTGTTTGAAGAAGTCGTCTACGGCATGTGTAGAAGACATTGGCTTAGGAAACAAGTTATGGAGGTAAAGGAAGGACCCTTGGAGCCTGGCAGTGAGAATTTCCTTTCCCTCTGGAATTTCAGTCTGTTTTCTCTTAAGACCTTCAACTGGTTAGATGAGGCCCACCCACATTCTGGGGTCAATCTGCTTTACTCAAAGTCTATTGATTTACATGTTCATCACACCTACCAAACACCTTCACAGCAATATCCAGGCTGGTGTTGGACCAAATATCTGGGTCATGTGGCCTAACCAAGTGGATGCATAAAATGATCCATCACATGAGTGGTTTAAGTGAGTTATTTAATGTCTGCTAACCACTGTTTACTTAACATTGATAGGGATAATGTAGCGCCTTCCTTGCAGGGTTGTGGTGAGAATTAGAGGAGACCTTGTTGATAAATAGCCATGACACAGCATAGTTCATAGAGGACAACAGTTTTGCCTTCTTGCCTCACTCTTATTCCCACCACGCTCTGCAACAAAGCGGGGCCCAGGTGGTGGCGGAGACCCTAAGTGCTGTTCATTTTCTGCTCCTTCCTCCTCTCTCAGTGGAGGGGGTGACCCTGAGGAGGAGGACGCTTTTCCCTGTTCCTAGAGGCTGGCTACTCGTGGCTCCTTCATTCCACTCGCATACCCTGTGGAAAAGGGGGATTCGAATTGCTGAGATCAAGTGATGTTTGGATGCCTGAGTGGAAGGAGGGGTGAAACATAGATCGGAACTGGAATTCTATGCTCCTAGTAGTGAAAGGAGTTTTAGGGGTGAAATAGGCAGGTTTAGGAAATTTTAGAAATTAAGGGGTCCATGGATAAAGCACAGGAATACAGAGCTGCAAAGGGTACATTTCCATGACAAGGGACCTGGGAACTGCAGAAGTTACATTTCTGTAAGACAAGGGAGCTGGGAGTAGCAAAAGGTGCACATTTACAGAATAAAAGGAAGGAAGCCCTTCATTCAAAGAGGAAGAAAGAAAAGTCCAGAGGGAATAGGAGAACAATAAGGGAGAAGAAGGAGGGAACCTCACATACTTCAGGTGAAACTTGAACTCAGGAGTTGCTACAGTGACCAAATCAAAGGGGAATAGTGACCAATCAGAAGGGATATCGAGGCACAAAAAAAGCAGCCTTTATAAGCTGTGGAAAAAAGGGACTCAGTGGGACTCTTTCCCCCTCTCCATGTGGGAGTCTGTACTTGCTTCTCAATAAATTTCCACCTTTTGCTGTACCATTTGCCGTCTGTGGTTTCATTCTTCAACTTCCCTGGACAAAGAGCCTGGGGAACCATCTGCCCAGGGGAACACTGTGTGTTCCAGTTCACATTTCCTGTATCAGTAGATTTTGTTACCACCTCTGCAATCCTGGAGGCCGGGACAGAAAATTTCATTTTCACCAAAGGGCCCCTGAGCACCTTCCCTTTGTTCACAAACATCACTAGTGTATGTGCACATATGCTGCTGTGTGCGTGGCCTTTGTTCTCATTACCTTGAGATAAAGATAATTTTGTGTGATTAAAAAATGCTTACATGCAAGACCCATAGACCTCCATCTATTTTAAGTAAAATTCGCTTTTTTTTTCTTGTAAAAAAAGGAAGAAAAAATATTGCCCATCATGTGTGTGGCCTGAACATAACCCTCAAAACATCTTAAAGGTTATCCATCAAGGTTTTTAAAAAGGAAATATATTATTCTTAATTGTTCTTATCTTATTATTATAAAATACTTTTTGGATTTATTTTACAACCTATAATCTTATGCCAGAAGGGGCCATTATTTAGGTTTATTTTTATTTGGAGCCTGAAAAAAATAATTCAGTACTCTGTATACTATTTTAAATTTTATTCTCTTTCCTTATTCATTTTCCTTTCAACTTGAAAAGGAATTTTGTGTCCACGGTGCTCCTTTCTGGCCAATGGGGAATGTCTGCGAGAAGTCTAGGCCAGCAGGCGGCCATATATTTCTTCCTTAATCCGGTGTGCATGGGCAAGGGTATAAATAAAATGTTCAGACTCCACATATGGTATTTGGGGTTTAAAAATCCTCCGTAAGATTTTTCCATTCCGATCAGCAGTTTTATTCATTATGGGATATCCAGCAACTCTCCTTTTGGGATTATTTGAGAAGCAGCAAAGGCTTCTTGTGGAAAGAGCATTGTTTGCTGTAAGATTCGTGCAAAGATTTAGTGCGTGTGAGAGAGGGAGACCTATATTGCCCATCTGACATGTTTGGTGGGGTTTCCACCGTCGTTGGCTTTCATGTTCTCAGGTTCCCAGATCCTTTAGTAGTGCAGCCCTCATGATGGAAAAATGCGTTCCCCTTTCTGTCTAGTGTACCAGGGAAACATCCAGGGCCAGTGAATGGGTTTGCTCCTTCCTGCCTGCATTCAGCGATGCTTTTACTAATGTGAGGGTCCAGAGCAGGAGATCAGGACAAAAAGCTATAATTTCTAAATTTTATGAGACTGACGTGCTGCCCACTGTGCTAAGAGGACAACTTATAATTTCTAAATCTTAAAACTGCATCATACTCAGTGTGTCCCAGAACTGAAGTTATGCATATCTTTCTGCCTCTGTGTAAGACTGGACTTGGGCCAGGTGGTGGACAAAGTATACCTGGGAGCAAAGAGAGCCAGAAAAATGTGTGTGTCCTTAGAGGCAGGGTACCTAGACACATCCTCCTGTGTGGCCTCATGCGTAAGGACCAAAAGAAAGGTCCCATACTTGTTAAGTTACCGCAGAGGCAGTCATCCTAGTGGCTGAGGTTGGTAAAAGTGGTGAATGATACTTTAAAATCATGTCCCACACTCTCCCCTCTGCTTGCCAGTAAGCCCTGCCTGGCACATCCTAACTGGATGTGTTCTGGGCGGTGGGAATGACGCCAGCTGTCTGGCCAGTTGGGGTCAGACTAAATCTGGGTTCAGGAACCTCGGTACTTGGGTTCTGGCTAGGAAAGAATTTAAAGCCAAGACTCAAACTCTAAAAGAACATCTATTTGGTAAATCACAGAGGTAGAATAAGTAATTCCTAAAATGGGTTTGGGAAATGATTATGGAGATAAAGGAAGGGCCCTTGGCGCTTGGGAGTGAGGAAGCTAAGGAAAATGTGCCTGGGGCAGGGAGGGGGAAGGTGAAGGGAAAGGCACAGACTTGCTCCCGGGAGGGACACTCTGGGTCCTCCTTCCCAAGGGTTTTAAGGGTGGAGATTTTAGGGGAGGTCCCAGGAGAAGATCTCAATTGAACCCTCAGCAGCTTTCACTGTGTGTCCATTCAGGGTTGTGGTCTCCACTGATTGGCCAGAACCGGGCAGGGGGTCATTATTCTATGCAACTGGTCCTGACATCAGCTGTGCCTGGTTTTGTTGCTTATCTGGGCCTGGAGCTGAAATACAACTGAGGCCCAGATGTTATCTCTAGGGAGGAAAGGTCTGGGGGTCCAGACCTCATGAGCAGTGATATGCCAGGGGAGGAAAAGTCTCTCTGGGGGCGAGGTTCCGCCCTACAGTTGATTGTCTGTTGCTAGGCACCTGGGGCTTTCCACCCTGGTGGCCTTCTGTACCTGGCCCATGGTCCTTGCTCTGCTTTTGTCTGTCTAACTGCCTATCACAAATGCTGAATGGTTAGAGAAATCAAGATGGGCAAGCACCAGATCGGATGATACCACACTCTTTTCTCTGTTACAGTTCATCTTTAATGATCACCAAATCACCCTGGTTCTACCTATTTTTGTTGTTGTTTTGTTTTGTTAGTCCTCACCCAAGGATATTTTTCCTCATTTATTTTTAGAGAGAGTGGAAGGAAAGGAATGGGGAGAGGGAGAGAGAGAGAGAGAAACGTCAGTGTGAGATTGACACACCAATCAGTTGCTTCCTGCACACACCCTGACTCCAGCCAGAATCAGGCAACCCAGGTATCTGCCCTTGAACAGGAATTGAACCTGGACCCTTTGGTCTGTGGGTGGTGCTCTAACCACTGAGAAACCCACCAGGGCTGAGTCTACCTGTTAATTGCCATTCTCATCTGTCTTTTTTCTACAACTGTGCTGCCTCTGCATAGATCATTCACTAGTACTCCAGATGGGTGTCTTCAGCTACGGTCATATTGTTGTGGTAAATAGCCAGGGAGGCCAAGATGGTGCAGGGGGAGGTTCTCACACCCAGGCACCAAAAGCTAGAAAAAGAATTGAATAGAAAAAAAAAAAGCCCACCCCTTCCTGTCTCTTTAAGAACCACAGCTTGAGCAGGATGAGCCAGTGGTCTTTGCAGTACTTTCCAAATGCAGTGAAGTTATTGCTGGCTGCCATCCGGGTGCAGCAATGACTCCTAGCAGCACTCCCCTGGCCCACTGTGCCGATGCACCCAGGCTGTGGCACGCAGTAGACACGAACGAGTCCTATGAGATATGACACCGGCTGTTTGTGCAGAGCGAAGGAGAAGCCAAGTGTAAAAGGTACAAAGTAGGAAGCTGGTCTGTGGAAGTTTCTTCCAAACATTTGGTATTTAAAACTGTAAGCAGAGGACTTCGTTTTCAATAACAACTGGTCAAAATGTAAGTTCTCTGTTTTGGGGAATCTAATTAATATGTCATGCTATGTGTACCATTATAAAGGCACCATGCCATCTTTTTCTCTTCCAATGAGAATTCTGAAAAACAGATTAACTGAAAATTTCATGTTTTAATTTGTGTCAGTGGTGCTTTCTTTTTACCATTTTCCAATTTATATTTTGTTGTAGTTTATTTTATCATTCTGAACAGGTGTTCACTTTTGTAACCAGTTACATACATTTTTTATTTTAAATTTATTGGCTTAATGAGGGCTTCCCGAAGTCTGGATAAGCTACTGACCATCCTCTACATGAGAAACATCAATGTGAGAGAGACAGATCGATTGGTTGTCTCCCACATGTGCCCCAACCAGGGCCAGGGATTAAGCTTGCAATGGAGGTATGTGTCCTTGACCAGAATCAAACCTAGGACCCTTTGTTCCACAGGCTGATGCTCTATCCACTGAGCCAAACTGGCTAGGGCTAAGCTGGTCTTCTTAAAGCCAAAGTCTGCCCAGGTAATGGCTCTCTAATTTGAACCCTTTGATGACTCTCATCACTTCATCTGCCCTCCTGCCTGGAACTCCCTGCCTTATGTGCTCCTCACCGTTTTGACAATGTGGTCCCCTCTAATCATAATGGCTACGTCCATAGTTTTGTTTGTTTGTTGGGTAAAGTCCTATTCACTCTTCACAGTGCAGCAAGGCCGAAAATCAGGCAGGTGAGTTGGAAACCTGCCAGGACTACAGTTGGGGAGGGTGGCCTAATGGCTGTCTGGTCTGGATATGGGGCTCATTCAGTTCCTCTCCCTGTCACTCACTCTCACACCCACGCTTCTTGACATTCCTGTTTTGTCACTTCTTCCAAAATCAGAGCTATGCAAATAACCGGAAGTCACTTATTTCTCCATTATTCTTCATTTATATAAATTGTCTCACCATTTTGCCCATTTTTAAATAGTTTGCCAAGAAAATGGTTTCTATAAATAGATATCGTCTTATATTTGTGGCTAAAAGGTCCAAATCACATGTGACAAAATGGAGCAGGAAGTGTAGTTATAGATATTCTTTAATTTTATGTTGTTTTTAAATGTTTATCACAATAAAGCAAAGGCTGTTGACATTGACTGAAAGCCTTTTTAGGCAAGCTCTTATTTATTATTGTGTACTTGAATTAGTCACAGAACTGTTAAACTAAAATAAGCTGGAGTTTTTATTAAGGTTTACAGATTATTCTCTGTTCTTTATTTATTTTCCTGTCATCTGTCTGTGTGAGTGTGTCATACAATCTTTCCTTTAGTTTAGGGATTTACAGGTAAGAAAGATTGTGCCAAGTTAACCTTATGCTCACCCCAACACCCCCCAATGGGCACTATGTATCCAGAAAAGATACAGGGAGACTGGGAAACTTCCAGGCCAAAGAAAGCAAATATGAAATTTATCATTCTTTAAACATGCCCTTGGAAAACTTTTCAAAGCTCTTTTGTCTTGTGATTAGCTTTTTGGGGAACAATGAAAGTATTTCCTTTGCATCCCAAATTTATGTACTGCATTTCTTCTTCTGGGTATTCAAGTGGCCAGTATGAAGCCCTCACCCCCTTACCCCTGACCTGGACAGGAAAACAAACCTCTGTGCCTCTCCTAAACCCCAAGAACTGCAAATCTATGTAGGTAAATCTGTTCTAATTTGCTGTCTGTGATGCTACTTTATTTAGATCAGCGAGGAAAGGAGTCATAAGGACAAAGTCCTCAAGGAAAGCAGAAGTTCACCATTGTTCTGTCAACTTGACCCTGAGGAGAGAGAATTAGATAGGGATACTGTCCCCCACACTCCCACTCTTCCACCCTGCCCTTCCTCTCCAGATTCAGAGCTTTACACATGAGATCAGGCTGGAAGTTGAGCCACTTGTTAGGGTGAAGAAGTGCCAAGGACTGTTTGGCATTCGTTAAACGCCTATCAGGTGATGGGGGCTTTGGAGCCGCTGGGACTAACCTAAGATAGATGACAATTGCACAAATGTAAGTTCACTCAGCTGGACTTGATACCAAATGTCAAATACCAGTGAACCATAATAACCCAGACAGTCATCAAATGTAAAATGCTTTCAAGGACATTTACTGTTATTCCAACAAAAATTCAGTCCAATTTTCAGCTCTGCAAAATTCTGATCTTGCTTTCATCTCTTGTAAGTAATAAGGGTTACTGTAGGATCAAGAATGCAGGCTGGGAGTGGAAGATAAATGACAACTCACCAGGCCTTCTGGGGAATACAGAAAAGAGACTATTTATTTTATTCAAAAATTGTTATAACTCTTACATGTGCTCAGCAGATCTACTAGTATTTTGCCCCTACTGATAAGTAGCCTTCCCCCCTCCTTTCTGGCAGATAATTAATAGTTTCTTATCTATCTCTCCCTTGTCCAACCTTTACTGACAGAATCAAAGAAAAGCCTGAGCATGTTAATTCTAGGGTTACAACATTGTAAAATGTAACCCAAATACAGTGGCATCAAAGATTTTGAAATCTGTGCCCAAAATGAATCATGGAAGGATAGTCGCGGCAAAAGGTTCAAGACGTGACCATTTCCATTTGTTTTTTTATTTACCCATCATTTCTTTGAATAGAGCTGGTGTTATTCTTTTACTTTCTTCTACTTATCTACTATTTCAATTTATATATCAATTGCCTATTCTCTGTGAGACGAAGGGAGTGGGCACATAACCATGGCATGGATATTGTGAGGCTAAGATGTAAGTGGTGCTTTAAAAAAAAAAGCAATAAATATGCTAAACACATAAATACACTTGTTGGCCCATGGTTTTAGCGGGTCCACATAAGCCTGCATTAGTTGTTTAGTCGCTGTCCTGGACTCGGAGGTACAGAGAGCCAATAACCAGCCTGAGAAAAGGCTGCCAAGAGAAGCAGGCGGAAAACATGAGCCTGAGAATTTTTTACTGTCTTACCTATGAGGGAAGGAAAGCCCGATGAAGAGGCAAAGGGAGATTTTTCCTGCTTCCAAGTTTTTCAGTAACTTAGCTTGGACTTTAAGCCACTTCCTCCTACAGGTGGAGCAAGCTCTTCCTGTCTTTCTTTCTCTTGGGTTAAACACCTGCCAATGTCTTCAATCAAATCTAATGATTTCATTTTCCCAGTAAGTCTTGTTGCTTCCAACAAATTGTCTTTTTTTTTCTATCTTGAAAAAGGGAAGTCTGAAACAAAGTTTATATTTGATATTTATTTATCTATTCGTTTTTATTGCAAATGAATGAAATAAATACAAATAAACACTCTTCTGCCCACTTTCTAGAGCAAGTCTCCCAATCCTGCGTCTTAGAATCAGGCACTGCATGTACACACAGACTTGCAAGCCCTTTCCAGCTCTAGGTCGGGGCCCCTTTCTAAGAACAAGCTGGCACTCGCTCACACCGGGCAGGTGGGGTGCTGTGGGCTGCGGTGCAGACTTCCCCTTTCCCAGTGCTGCCACAGTGTCAGCTGCCTTTGCTGCACGTTTACATGTCTCCTCCGGAGCCTTCTCTAGAGCTTTTCCCTGCTCTACTTCACCCTCTCCCCTCTTTCCTCCCCATCCTCCCTTCTTAGCTTACAACTGTGTTCCAGAATCTTTCTACCAAGGGCTCAAGTCCCACTTGTATCTGCTACCCAGCCCTGGCCTTCGGCAGAGCATCCTGCCAACCTGGCTGCACGTTGGGTGTGGCACAATAAATACTACATATGATTTTTCCAAATGACTGACCTTTGGCAAATTGTTTTGTGTGTTTTTTTTTTCTGTCAATCACTTTTTTCTCTAAATTTGTAATTCCTGTGTCTTTTAAGAGGAAATTTAATCTGCATGTTTCTGGTTCATTTGAAATTACAGCAACTCCTCAGAACCTTGTGTTGTAAGACGTTTTTGATGTTCGTGAAGTCTTATGAACTTTTTCATAGTTCTTTAAAAACATTTTTCCTTGAACCTGGAAGTGGCCTTTGGCCAGCTAGCTATAAACTAACTTCAGCGTGACACTGTGGTTTCCGTTCAAGGCCTAGATTAGCCAAAAGGTGTTCCTCACCCCCATTAAACGATCCTTAAAGTGGCCCTGGTTATTGCACCCCCACAGGAAGATATTTAATTAGGATTGCTTGTGCCTGGGGGACAGTCTCTCAGTGTGTCCACAGTTATGCATGGGCTGGGGTGAGGTGGGGAGGGAAGCCTCGAGTTTTACTCCTTAATGGTAAATCTTGAACATTAACATGAATATGAACATAAATGTGAAGAATCTCAGATCCAATCATTCCTATTCCTGACAGGAAGTCTGACCTTAGGGAGGTTCTTAGACACACACATATACACCAGTAGAACTGGATGGTGGCACAAGTGGGGAATGTGTATAAAGCAGGTCTTTGGGGACAGAAGTCACTGTAAGTGGAGCCATCTGTGGGAATGGTGTGTAGAAATTCAAGTGAGGGCTGCAGTTTCCATTTAAGAGAAGTGAGAATAGTTTTAGCAGCTCCTGCTGAGCTTCGGAAGGGAAACTGCACACAGACTGAAGAGTACACTGGGCTTTGAGGAGTCTAGACTCCCTGGAAGGGCACAGAAAGGGAAATGCTACCGAGGAAGAGTTGGTAGGAAATGTCCTTCTGAGTGTGGTCAGCATGTTGTCCCTAATGGTGCTAATGTGGTGCACAGCCATGGCACCCCAAACAACCAGGACAGGGGTGGAAACTGGAGTTTGGCTGTTCTGCCCTGACAGCCGTGCAAAGCAGCCAGCATGTCTCAGCACTAGCTGGGGTCCATTCTGACTGGGCAATGATCATGACTTCTTGGTGGTTAATTATTTGGCTTTCTTTCTTGATTTAAACTTTGTAATCTCATTTTATAGATAAGCTTTATAAGAGCATAGTTCGGGCTCCAGAGCAGTGACAAGCAGATGGTTCTTTTGACTACAAGGTATGTCCAATATGAGGTGTGTCTTCCACCAGACAAAGTTATACAGAGGACATGGCAGGAATCACACCAGGACAAGTTATGAGAAAAACAACACCACAACATATTAATGGAGGAGAGATATCCAGTTTTATCCTGGTTAGGAGAGCCACTCTTCATGTACCCCATCTTATTCTACAGCGTTGAGATTTGGATCTCCTGTGGCCAAGCATGATCCTCCTCTCCAGGGAATAAAGGTCGCTGTGTGTGGCCAACATGATGAAGAAAGAGGATGTTTGGAGAGCTGCGGACTCCCTCCCAAAGGAAGCAGCACAGTTTATGTCATCATCTGAGCTTTCTTCTTCCTCACCACGTTTCTAAATCCTACACACCCCTCCAAGTCCAGCACAAGCCCCATCTTTCCATGAAGCCTTCCTTGGTCCTTTCAGTCCATTTGGTGTCCCTGTTCATCTCTTTGCCCTGAACACCCACAGTCCATAACATTTTATTAACATTTCCTTGCTTTACTATTCTCCTATTTATAGATGTCTGTCTGGTGTCCCCCAGTTGCCTTCTCCAGGACTAGGGTTCTAGCTGCACCACTTTGGTTTGCTCAGAACACCTAATATAGAACCTCCCTAAGCCAACTGTATGGAAAGCTGTGAGGCTCCCTGAAAAATCTAGATACTGTTCTTCTATTTGTAGCTGTAGATCTTCAATTCTGTCCCATGGATCTGTCTATTCTGGTACCAGGACAAAATATTATTACTAAAATTTTTCATTACATATTTTAGATCAAATTTCTCCTATTCCCCCCCCCAATATTTTATTTGTTATCCTTGCCAACTTGTTCTTCCAAATAGATTTTAGAATTCATTTGTCAAATTATAAGAAAACACATTCTATTTTTATTTTATTTAAATTGAATTCAGTTTATAGCTCATTTGGGACAAAATTGACAAATTGATGCAAATATCACACTAGTAGTTTAACTAATATTAAACAACTCCCTAATTCCTATAATTAAATCTCCTAGCTCACTTTGCATTATTCTTTTAATATACTGTTGAAATTAAAATGCTGACTATTTGATTTAGATTTTTTACATGTAATTGGCAAATGGGATTGGCGTCTAGTCCTAGTTCTTTTCTCTCTCTCTTCCCCTCCCCGCTCCCTTTTTACATCATGGTCAGATTTTACTATTACCTTGAGAAAATGAATTGAGAATGGTCTTGTCTTTTTCTATGCATTATAATAGTTCAAATAGCCTGGACATTATCTGTTCCTTGACACCATCTGACATTGTTTGCCAACTTTTAAAAGGTATTCCATTTTGGTTTATTTAGTTTTTCTACTTCTTTATGAATCAATTATTTAAGTAATGATAGTCTTAGGAAATTATTTCTTCAACTTAGATTTTCAAAATTATTAGCATAAAATTGAACAGAATTATCCTAGGAGTTGGAGAATGAGTAATTGACTGGAAAGTGGCATTTTTGGAGATAATAAAAATGTAAATGTGTCAAAACTCATTGAAATTTGCACTTAAAATTAGTGCATTTTATTGTATACAAACTCATATGTCAATAAAATTAATGTCTAAGGTAAATAATAAAGTTGATGTCTTTAAATTTATTTTCAATATGTCAGTCATATAAAACATGTAGTTGTATTTTTCAGTCTTACATTTGTGGTAAGAATACTTTATCTTCTTTCATTTTCTATTTTTTCTTTCTGGCTATGGTTTCTATTCTGCTTCTTTTGTTTCTAGCTCTTACTATACTAGTACATGTTTTTATAATTTTTATTAGATAATTAGTGGCCCGGTCCATGAAATTCATGCACAGGTGTGGGAGGGTGTCCTTCAGCCCGGCCTGCACCCTCTCCAATTTGGAACCCCTCAGAGGATGTCCGACAGGGATCGGGCCTAAACCAGCAGTCGGACATCCCTCTCACAATCCGGGACCACTGGCTCCTAACCACTCACCTGCCTACCTGCCTGATCGTGCCTAACCACTCTGCCTGCTGGCCTGCTCACCCCTAACTGCCCCTCCCACTGGCCTGCTTGCCCCCAACTGTCCCATGCTGCCTGCCTGCTCGCCCCCAACTGTCCCCCCCTGCCGGCCTCATGGCCCCCAACTGCCCTCCCCTGCCAACCTCATGGCCACCAACTGCCCTCCCCAGCTGGCCTGATGACCCCCAACTGTCCTCCCTGGCCAGTCTCATGGCCACCAACTGCCCTCCTCTGCCAGCCTCATGGCCCCCTCTGCCCTCCCCTGCTGTCCTTATGGTCCTCAACTGCCCCCCTCTGCTGACCTGCTTGCCCCCAACTGCCCCCCACTGCCGGCCTGCTCTCCCCCAATTGCTCTCCCCTCCTGGCCTGATCGCCCCTAACGCCTCTGCCTTGGCTCTGCCACCATGACTTTGTCCGGAAGGTCTCCCAGTCTAATTAGCATATTACCCTTTTATTAGTAGAGATTAGAAGGTATAAATACAGTTTTCAGCTCTACTAATGGATACCTGTTGGGGAGTACACGAGACTTGGTTGTAAAGTTGTAAGGAGGACATTTTGAGAAAAGGGAAGTGTGTGGAAGGCCACCTGCCCTGTTTATTGGAATTCCAACTTAGGGGAGACTTAGGGGAGTGTCTAAGGCAGCGCCCCTGATTATTCCTTTACCTTTCCAAACAAGTCTGTGCATATGGAGACCCCCGGTGTTTACTGGAATCCTTACGCTTAATCCCTGGATGCCCTTGCCTAGAGGACAATGTAAACATGTGTCCTCCCAAGATTACTTACCCTACTGATTGTATCTAAAAGATAAACTTTATCTCAAACTGCTGTTACAATAGAAGGCTAAAGAGGCAGGCAATCACTGCCTGGCTCCTTCACCCAGGTCGTCCCTTAGCCTTCTCTTTCACAGTGAAACTGTGTCGGAGTAATATGTTCATCCCTCGTTCGGGGGCTGCTGGGAGCCCCGGCATATATGTTCAAGTTAAGAAAAACAAAACAAAACACCTGATTTCCTTAATTATCAATGTCAAGGATTAAGCAGTTCAATGTCAAGGATCATCTGTTCTCCCTGATAAAGATAACTTCTTTCCACCTTCTCCATCATCACTCCCTTGATTTAATGTACAGCTTGCTCAGAGCCAGGAAATATTTGAATAAATAAATAGTTAGAAAAGAGACAGATGTAATTAATTAGTCCTGCTCAAACACAACTATATAAAGTACGTATTCATAACGCAGCATCTTTGGGTGGGTGGTGGGTTTCTCTTCAAGCAAATGGCAAGTCCACTATGCAATGCACTCTATAGTGCCAGCGCTCAGAGTACTGCATGTGTGCTTATGTAGTGAATGCAAATTTTTAATGAGAAAAGAAGTCTTCCATTTAGTTAGTAGGACACCTGGGCATTTTTCTGAATAAAACAAAAACACGAATTTGAAAAGCTAAATGCACCCCTATGTTCATTGTAGCATCATTTGCAATAACCAAGATATGGAAGCAACCCTGCTATCCATTGTTAGATGAATGGATAAAGAAGATGTGTGTATATATATATTATTCAGCAATTTAAAAAATGAAATCTTACCATTTGTGACCACATGGATAAATCTAGAGGATATTATGCTAAGTGAAATAAGTCAGACAGAGCAAGACAAATTCAGCGTGATTTTACTTTTATGTGGAATTTGAAACAAAACAAAACAAAATAAAACAAACAACAAGCAAAACAGAAGCAGACTCATAGATACAGAGAACAAACTAATGGTTGTCAGCGGGGGAAGAATGGGGATGGGTAAAAAAGGTGATGGGTACTAGACATCCTGTGATCACATTGAAAGGTATATAAATGTAGGAGCACTATGCTGTACACCTGGAACTAATACAATATTGTATGTCAATCATACTTAAACAAAACAATAAAAAAAGAAATCTGTTGCTTGTTGTGCAGTACAAGTGAACGGAAACTTTTAGCCAGCCTGACATTGACTAGATAGTGTCTGTTTTACAAGTGTGCAGATTAGGAAACACAAAATGATTCTTATATTTAATGTAAAAGAGGAATTACATTCAGTCTCTTGCCAGGAACTGAGGGATTTCCCAGGATGAGGGGCTTTCAGTGCCAAAACCAGGGAGGTCTTAGGCAAACCAGGGAAGTCCCAGACAAACTGAGATGAGCTGGTTACTCTAAGTGTAGAGCTGAACACATGTAGCATGTTTATCACATAAATAGTAAACAACCTATTACACAGCAGTGAAGAAGTAATGAGACCCAGCATTAACTTGAAATTTTAGAGAGCCACGTTATGAACTTACTATAGCATAGTCTCCACAGCAGATAAAATTTACACATTAAATGATTTCTTAAAAAACGGTGTAGCAGTGTTTTGACAAATGGTCTAATTCGGCCGCACTGGTAATATTTATAGACTTGGAGGACAGGGTGCCCACGTTGCTCAGTTTGCCATAGTGATTACACATCATCACTCAGGTTTATGAGACCATGTTGGAACCTACAGACTCTGTGTGACTCTGCTCTGCTGTCATCAGAAACACCAAACATTAACCAAAAGTGCCAAGTCATTGCACCCATGGGGTTAGTTCATTGTGAAAACGGAACTGGACTTTCTACCAAGAACCAGAAAAACATTGAAAACATAAAACAACAAGAAAATCTGTGGTGTGTTTGCAAAAACCGAAGACTCTAACCCTGATCTAAACCAGACTGTTTTCCTCCTGGCTCCCTCCCCTTTTTCCTTAATTAAGCTAATTGTAAAAGAAAGGATTTCATCAGACCAAAACGGCAATCTTTCTACCCTAATCTCTAGGACAAAACAGAGAACCTGGTCTGGAATTAAATTTGAAATATAAAAGAAAAATGACTACCAGCTTAATGCTGTCATTGTTGGTGTTTATTTTTCTTTCTTTTATGTCTGATGCAAAGGAGAAAATAATGTCATCTGCTGGAAATTTAAGCATGTTTGCATTCTGATATAATTAGAATTAATGTCGGAGGGCCAAACTAGCACCAAACAATCCCTGTGCTTCCCATGTGTGTAAAACATTTTGTAATGACTTTCACTTAATCTGGGAGCCTGGCAGACTGCCCCAAACCACCTAGATCCAGGCGCCAGAGTTTCTTTTTCAAAAAGAAAAATTTATACGTTGGAAGTTAGAAATTAGGGCCTGGGGAAAACGGTTAGAGCGCTGCAAATTGCTTTATCTGTTTGGATCTTTCTTCCATCTCTGTTTCTTCTTTTCCAGCTCGGATGGCAATGTTTCTAGCATGCGCAGTGGTGCTCCCTCACCTTGCAGCTATTGTAAAGGCAAGGCATCCTGAGGAAGGGATGGAAATGAGTTTTCCTGAAGGAGCTGTAACTCGGGGAACTCGGTGCTGAGCCCTCCTCTGTGAGATTCATTCAGGGAGAGGCCCAGACACAAAGGCCATTTGTTGTGGGGCAGACAGTAGTTGACAGGGTGTTTGACTTTGCAATAGACTGTTTTGCCAACTGTACACAGAGTCAATGTGATTTGTGCATAAGAATCTCTTGCATAAAATCTTTCAGTAGCCTCTCAACACCCACAGGGTAAATTCCAGATTTCTAAGCCTCTTGATGACAGGAAAATGACCTATTTTCTTGCAATGGGTCATTGTTCCCTCTCTAGTTTCATTTTCTTGCTGCCCATCCCGCATACAACAGGTCACAGATATCAAATTCCTGGCAATTTCCTGAACACATTGTGCTGTTCTAGGTACACATGCCTCCCTCTATTTAGGAAACGTCTACTTAACTTCATGCATAACTAAGCACAAAGCATGTACTAGGTGCTCAATAGAGGTGCTGAATGAATGGATTCCAAAACTCAACTTCAATATCATTTCCTTTGATGCCCACGATGGAATAAGGACTCCATTCTCTGTGCTTTCAGAATTCCTTGAATGTGCTTTCGGCACAGTGGTTCACAATCAAGCAGGATTTTGTCTCCCAGGGCCACTTGACATTGTAGTTGGTAGGTACACTGGCGGGATGCTACTGGCATTCACCGGGTGGAGGTCAGGGATGTTGCTAAACCTTTCACACTACACAGGATAGTCTCTCATAGAAAGGATATATCTGCCCCAAATATCAATAGTGCTGAGGTTGAGAAACGCTGTTTAGCAGAACTGGTAGTTTGGACAAGTCATCACGGGAACATCTTTCTTCTCCATTAGATAGGAAGCTCCCTGCTGTAGGGCCTACACTTAATTATCATTGTATACTCACTGTCGATGTCTGGCATATACAAGATGCACAAGGAATGCTGGGTGAAATAAGAAAGGAGTCGTGCAGAAGTGGTAAGTAGTGATCATTCTCTAAGGATTTATAAAAAATAAAGATATGGCTGTTCCCACTAACACGTAAGTTCAAAGAAGTTGCCCAGTATTGAGGAAATCGCATCGCTCCACTTTCTCCATGCCAAAGGCATTTCTTTTCACTGGTGCATCACCGCAGCAGCAGTGCCCTGTTGGAAAGTATCTTCTGTCTCAGGAGAAGCAGCATCTACTAAAAATATCGCACTGAGGTTAACATTGTATTTCCATGCCAACTCTCAAAAGCAAGGTCTCTTTGTAGTTGGTGTCAGCTACAGCGCTTCAGAATGACTCATCGTGAGCCCCGTCCGGGAGCTTTCTGGAAGTGCTCTTTTGATACCTCTTCCATGCCTATTCACTTGGACTCCAACCATTTGTCAGAGAAACCATTTGAAAACACCGTTTGGAAGCTCACCCACATGATCCTGGCGCCTCTTTCTTCTTGTTGATGGTAGTAGACTGAAACTGGTCTGGTTATGACTTGACTGATCCCTCTGACTAAATAACTGGATGGTTTAGAAAAAGAGCTTAAAGCAAAGTGGTCTAACTTCGAAGTCTGTGTTCTTCAGGAGCCCTTGCAGGAACATCCTCTTGGCATCGCCACTTCTCCGTACTTGTGTTTTGTTTGGAAGCACTGCAAGCACATTATGGTTACAACTGGTGTTTGCCATAATGAAAATGTGAGGGGTATGATTTTCACTTAAGGGTTGTCTCCCCAGGAGTGTTTTCCCAGCAGAACCACCCTGCTTTGCCGAACATTGAAGTTGGGGTTATTCTTACCAACCAAATAAAATCATAAACGATTCTGTTTAGAGTCCCACAGAATTAAGTTCACTCCACATGGGCAAACATTTTCCATTTTTCTTTCAGAGAACTCTACCCAACATTCTTCTTGAAATGTGAATTTGTTACAGTGAAGACTACACATTTAACTTAACAAAACAATGTACGAAGCTTAATAAATATGTTTCGCAATAGCCCTCTGTTTTATTGAAAAAATTAACAAATAATGATTACGTTTTATGATGTGCAAGCAATAGTTAGGGGTTCAAAGAAATGGACATTCTGGCTAAGAGGTTTTTATCAGGACCAGGAGGCGTAGATGCAAAAGGCCTCCACATGAAACCTGGCAGTGAATGGTCGATAGATGTTATTTAAGTGGTAGAGAAATGAAGAGTTCAGAAAATACGTAGAAGTGCGAATTAAAGTTCTTAAAGGATCTCCATCAATGAGGTAGAATGGGTATTTTTTCATACTCTCTTCCAGGCCTCATGTTGTTCCTCTATTTTGTACCCTCAGACCTGTCTTGTGCTAGAGTTGTTTCTTGTGTGTCTTCTCTGTTCTCTGACATGATCACCTTGCGGGGGGCAGAAGACATGGCTAGTTGTTTGCTACAGAGATTCCGGCAGACATTTGTTGAAGAGAATGTGACAACTATTCTGATGTTACTTTCTTATACACCCTGGGGGGAAGTGCCCATGCTCAGACATAACGAAGAAAGCCAGGCCCCACACAATGTGTTGTGCTCCACAGTGTCAAAGAGGCGGCACAGTTGACCGCGGAACTGCAGGTGACTCAACACTGTCTAGTTCTTTTCTTCACTGGACCAAAGTCCAGTTGCGTTCGCCCCTTCTGGGGTTATAGAGGATGAAAATTGGACTTGTGTTCCCACTTAAAATAGTTTAGTTCCCACTTAAAATAGTTTATTCTCCAATTGCAATTTCTAACATGACTAAGTTCAAAGTAATTTAAAAGCCACATTAAAAATAAAATCAAAATCCACAAGTCACTTCCTTCATCTCTTTCTTCATGGCCTAATTCACAATTTCTTTAGAGTCTGAAATTTATTCCAGGGCAATGCTGCAAATATTCTGTATTCAATTGCAGTCTGTAGTTTAAATCATTATTCGTGCTCATGAATTGTATTGAATTTACACATGAGTTTTACTTGTCTAATTTACTAATTACTGAGAAGGAGTAATGTGGCGGCATCATAATCTAGGAAAAACATCTCAAACGCTTCTGCACACGTTTTACATTTGGCATAACCTAAAACACATTTTCCCACAAAGCTTTCCCCCTTAACTCTTAAACCCCTGAGTATTTTAATGGAAACACAATACTTTTTATCTGGATTCATTTACACTCTCATTTACTCATCAGCATGGTGTTTTGTAAGAGATATTTAATATTCTCCAAGAGCCCTTTTTTCTTCTGCACATTTCAAAGTTTTCCTGTAGGAAACACTGTGTTCCAAGCCATAAATTGAGTCTGAATCCAGAGAACAGGAGTTGGGGGAAGCCATAAATTCCAAATGAGTTCCAAGTGGTACTGATCTTAACGGCCTGTTATCCATATAATGTGGTTACCAAAATGAGAACGGAGTACCCCAGCAATGACGACTTTTTACGTCCGGCGGCATTGACTTTGAATCAGTGCTCCTGCTTAGGAAAGACTAACTTGTCCCCTTCTCACGTTGTTGATTCTGGGACGGCTTCCTCTTCAGAAAACAGGTGTCACAACGGATGAGTCCTCTCTGGGAGTAATCAGCTTTCCAGAGTGACTTTCTCCTCCTGGAAGTGAAGGGCCAGCACCATGAGCAAGCTGCCTGTCACAGTGGCCAAAGGACACGCCCACCCATGACCACTGAGTAACACCACAGCAGACCTAACCGTTTCTGCAACTGACGCAGGCTTAGAGCTAACGCTCCTGTCGAATTTCTTTTTATAGAATATGTTAGAAACCTAATTTTTTGAGCTATTTAAAAAATACATGTATTGGATGGTTATCATGGTATTCCCTATGCAAGGAAAAGTTCAGAATCCACTTCCTTAAGACATATGGCCAAAGGCACAGCGTAAAGAGGCTGCTGGGAGTCCAGTACTATGAGTGGATCAGATAAATCACAGAACACAAAATCCCGCCTAGCAGATGCCCAGATGGTGTCTAGCAGTACTAACTGTTACAAAGTAATAATTCCCCACGTGACTACCCTTCAACCTAGCTAGTCCCTGGTTTGTTCTTTTTATTCTTCTTTTCTTCAATATGATGATTTTTGCCTCCATATTTTCTTTGGTTTTAAAAATTACTTTATTCTTATAATTGATTATTTTTCTGTAGAATTAGCTATATTATTAGAACTTTCAGATTTCACATTAAAAATTTACTGTAACTTGCAGTGCATAATCTGTTCATGGCATCTCTGAGACTTTGGGTTCCTAAGACGATGAAACAATTTCTATAAGTGACTCAACCCATTCATGAGGAACAAGCTTCAGTGTATCACAATATGATCCATCAATTCTCTCTCCATCTGAATGTTTCTAACCATTGGACTTTTTCTCCATGCGTTGTCACACCTGAGAAACCTGGTTCGAAACACATCTGAATGTTTCTAACCATTGGACTTTTTCTCCATGACAAGCACATTGTCACACCTGAGAAACCTGGTTCGAAACGGATCAGATAGTTTCTGTCTTTCAAATATTTAGTTTTCAATTAAGAACAGTTTTTGAAGTAACTGAGCACTATACTTTCTCAAATGAAGCCAGCACATAATTATTAGATAATTCGATGGTCATAAATTTATATTTTAATAAAAATTAATGGAATGTATTTAAAAATTGCTGGTCATCTATTTAGAGTTACTTAAATTCATGCATTTTAAGTATGGTAGAATTTTTGCTGGGATTTTCAGATGGCCAGTGATGCTGAAGGCTCAGATTCAAGGTTTGTAATGAGTGAACGTAGAGGTTTTAATGCTACCTGACAATCTTAAGGCAAGCAAGGACACCCACACATCTGCTTATCAATGTACCATGCTTCTCAGCCTCTGTGCATAAAGCTCACTCCTTGCAAGCTCAGCCCTTGTCAAAATTTTATCCTTCATCTAAAAAGCAGGTCTATTCAAGGGCTGCAAATAAAGACAGCCTTAGTGACGGTAAAGCCTCCAGTTTGCTGTCTGTTAGTCCAAAGTGCTCCTTTTTGAGAGTCCTCATGTCCATGTTCTTAAGGTTGAAAAATCCTTGCAGAGACCAAAGTCACTAGTGTGTCCTTTCTCTTTTCTCTCATTTTACGTTGTCAAGAGAAAAACCTATTAACAGAGCTCACTCTGATGACCTGCCAAATGCATGGACCCAATGCTTTCCTTTAAGAGGAGATCTATGAGCAGTGCAAAGGGACACCTTTACCCACAAGGAGCAACATATACACTTCAGCAAGCACCTTCTTCTTAGTTGTACACAGTTTCAAAAATTTAAACACCCAGGAAGACAATATTCAGAAGGAAATAAGCAGTACATGTTGTGGTGGAGGGCATTGAGGCAACAGAATATCGAATCTATTCTCTATATGGTGCTACCCATTCCCACAAAGTAACATGGGTCTGAAAGATCAGACTTTGGTCACATAAGATTTTGAATTTAAAGTGCCTTAAAATATGTTTCTCATCAATTATGGCTTTTTGCATAGAATCTTAAGAAAGATATGGTTTGAAAATACTTATTATCATAAAACAGTAAGGTGAAAGGGACCTTAGAGATATAGCAGTGCAACCCTCATTTTACAAAGAAGTTGAGAACTAGAGAATTGAGTGTCTCGAAATGGCATAATCTGTCTATAGCAGATGTCAGACCAGAATTGGATTTTATGACTTCTAACAGTCTTTTACAGTTTGGGATCAGAGTGTGAATTGAGGATTCACTGATTTGAGGATTTATAACAATAATTGTCAATTCCACTGTCAGATGCTGTCATGTTCTCTGTGTACTGAGATTTCACAAAGGTTATGAGGAAGAGGAAGAGGATTTCTGCCTTCAGTGATATGTGACCTAAATAATAAGAACTCATCACCCATAGAAAGTGTAACTTTAGATACTATTCTGCATAAAAGGTTGTAAATGAATTTTAACAGTTTTATATGTATTTGTATTTGAATACAAAGGATAATTAAATACTTGCACGACTAACCTTGGAAAAAAGAAGCCATTTGTTCAGTCTCAGTTTCTCTACCTTTATTATAAAGAAAACAACCCCTACTTGATATGACTAATGTGGGAATTCAATAAGATAACATGTGCAAGGCATTTAGAACTGTGTCAGGAACATACTAGTAGTATCTACTTAGTGAATGCTGGTTTCCTTGAGGAATATGAAAATCCTTCTCATCTTTATGACTTGGCTACTTCAAACCCTTTTGAATGAAACAGAACATAACCTCATTGATACACAAAGAGTCCAGGAATGAATTCTAGGACTGGTTGAAAATACGCATTCAATTATTTTTACTTTTCTTTGACCTGTGACTTCAGATCTCCACCTTTTTCTTTTCTCGCCTTTATGAGCCCGGTTTTCAGTTTCACTGGGTAACAAAGAACCCAACATTCACCTCTCTGTACTTCCATCCTTCCTTCAAATACCCATTTGAATGATGTCCCCCAAAATTCACAACTACCTGAAACTAGTGAATGCAACCTTATTTGGAAAGAGTCTTTGCAGATGTTATCAAATTAAGATGAGGTCATACTGCATTAGGGTGGGTCCTAAATCCAGTCTGACTATTGTCCATATAAGAAGAGAAAACAGACACAGAAAACCAGAAGGAAAATGGGGCATGTGAAGATGGAGACAGAGATTGAAGTTATTCTGCAACAAACTAAGGAATAAATGACCATTCTGAGTTCTTGATTTCAGAGTAGTTTTTAGACCAGTGAGAGGACACATTTTTATTGTTTTAAGCCATCCAGTTCAGTAATTTGTTTTAGCAACCCCAGGAAACCAATAAGGTAGTTCCCAATGATCTGTGGGGGATATGTTTTGAGACCTCCAAACATGTGTGGATGCCTAAAACTACAGATAATACTGAACCCTATATATATTACGGTTTCTTCTATACATACAATAGCTATGATCAAGTTTAATTTATACATTGAGCACAGTAAATAATTCACAACAACAACTAACAGTAAAATAGAACATATACTGTAATAGAAGTTATGTGAATGTGGTTTCTCTTTCCAACTATCTTATTGTATTACTAGAGGCCCGTTGCATGAAGAGATTCGTGCAATAGGCCTTCCCTTCCCCTGGCTGCTGGCACCGGTTTTCCTCTGGCACCCAGGACCCAGGCCTTCGCTCGGGCTGGAGCCTTCAGTCTTTGCGGCTCCGGACAGAGCTTTCAGTCTTCGCTCCGCTGCTTCACCCCTATGTATGCAAATTAACCGCCATATTTGTTGGGTTAATTTGCATACTCTCCTGATTGGCTGGTGAGTGTAGAGGAGGGATGGTTAATTTACATATTTGTCTATTATTAGGTAAGATAGTAACCCTTCTTCTTGTGATGATGTGAGGTGATAAATTGAGCACTTTCACCTTTTCACTTACAGGAAGCACTTCTTTGGTATATCTGAATTGCCAGCATCACTACTCTTGCACTTTGGGGTCTTTATTCAGTAAAATAAGGGTTACTGGAACACAAGCACTGCAATGCTATAATAGTTAATCTGATAACTGAGATGGCTACTAAGTAACTAAAGTTGGGAAGTGTATACAGAGTGGACATGTTGGACATAGGGATCGGACGCAATGGGAGTGCACGCAATTTTATCATGCTATTCAGAATGGTACACAATTTAACATTTATGAATTCTTTATTTCTGGAATTTCCCATTTAATATTTTCAGATCACATATGACCACAGGTATCTGAAACCACAGGTACGGTGGGACTACTGTACATCTGTTCATACAAAGGTAACAGGCATTTGTCATGGATTATGTAGGCTATCCTCTGCACTATACCAGTTAGACTACAATTCCCTTAGTACAGAAAATCCTCGATTTTGCGGGCCTTGATTTAATGAACTTCAGACTTAATGGACAAAATTTCTGGTACTTATGTCATATGTGAAAATTAACACTCTGTTAATTTTAAAATGCTTTTAACCAAGATTTTCTTATAATTAAATTAACAGGCTATTCTTTTGTTATTAAATCACATTCTTTTGTTATTATTATTTTTTAAATATATTTTTATTGATTTCAGAGAGGAAGGGAGAGAGAGATAGAAGATAGAAACATCAATGGTGGGAGAGAATCATTGATCAGTTGCCCCCTGCAAGTCCCACACTGGGGATCAAGCCCGCAACCTGTGCATGTGCCCTGACTGGGAATCGAACCATGGCCTTCTGGTTCATAGGTCTATGCTCAACCACTGAGCCACGCTGGCTGGGCATCACTGTCATTTTTAACAAATTTTAGCAAATAGGCTAGACGTTGGGAAAAAACACTGTAGTAATTTCGCTGACATAAATATTTATTGATTTCAGAGAGGAAGGGAGAGAGAGATAGAAGATAGAAACATCAATGGTGGGAGAGAATCATTGATCAGTTGCCCCCTGCAAGTCCCACACTGGGGATCAAGCCCGCAACCTGTGCATGTGCCCTGACTGGGAATCGAACCATGGCCTTCTGGTTCATAGGTCTATGCTCAACCACTGAGCCACGCTGGCTGGGCATCACTGTCATTTTTAACAAATTTTAGCAAATAGGCTAGACGTTGGGAAAAAACACTGTAGTAATTTCGCTGACATAAATATTACATATCCACAATATAGTCTACATATTTAAATCCAAGAGTCACCACTGAGAATGATTAGCACGCAATAACACCACATCATGCACAGTAATTTGTTCTGTTGTCATGTGGAGTGACTTTCTGCAGCAATTATTTTTTAAAACTTATCTTTATTGTTGAAAGTATTTCATATGTCCCCCTTTATTCCCCCCATCAACCCCACTCCATCCCACTCCTGTCCCCCACCTCAGGCCTTCACCACACTATTGTCTACAGCTGTTTTAACTCATGCAGGCTGATGTTTCTACCCTCGCCAAGCCATGCCCCACCTGTGTGCATTTGTACTCACAGTGACAGGTGAATGCATTCATTTACTAGACCTATTCACTATCAATTTAAAATTACTGTAATACATATAGAAAACTTTTCTGTGAAATTAAACTTTTCATACTTCATTTTAATTACACAAGTGTCTGTATAAGTAAAAACAGGTAAATTAATTTGTCAATTTTTTGAACATACATATTTGGAAAACCTTGCTCAACCACTGAGCCACGCTGGCTGGGCATCACTGTCATTTTTAACAAATTTTAGTAAATAGGCTAGATGTTGGGAAAAAACACTGTAGTAATTTCACTGACATAAATAAATATCACATATCCACAATATAGTCTACATATTTAAATCCAAGAGTCACCACTGAGAATGATTAGCACGCAATAACACCACATCATGCACAGTAATTTGTTCTGTTGTCATGTGGAGTGACTTTCTGCAGCAATTATTTTTTAAAACTTATCTTTATTGTTGAAAGTATTTCATATGTCCCCCTTTATTCCCCCCATCAACCCCACTCCATCCCACTCCTGTCCCCCACCTCAGGCCTTCACCACACTATTGTCTACAGCTGTTTTAACTCATGCAGGCTGATGTTTCTACCCTCGCCAAGCCATGCCCCACCTGTGTGCATTTGTACTCACAGTGACAGGTGAATGCATTCATTTACTAGACCTATTCACTATCAATTTAAAATTACTGTAATACATATAGAAAACTTTTCTGTGAAATTAAACTTTTCATACTTCATTTTAATTACACAAGTGTCTGTATAAGTAAAAACAGGTAAATTAATTTGTCAATTTTTTGAACATACATATTTGGAAAACCTACCTTATTATGTAATGGACTTTCAGCTTTAAGGTACACCTCCTTTTCTGAATTAGTCCATTATAGCGAGGTTTTACTGTAACCCTCATTTTGGCCTAGACACAGGCGTTGGATTTCTGTAATACAAACCATTCTTGTTATTTCCTTCAGAAAAAGAATATGGAAAAATGAGATCACTTCTAGTGTTCTTCCCCAGGAGTCCAGACTTATTTTCTCCCATTGAACCTCACCACTCTCTGAGTCAGATAGGTTTTCGGTCCTAATGAAGCAGAGAACTGCAAAATCCAGAAGGCCTCAGGGAAATCTCATTAGTGAGCAACCTCTGACAACTGGGAACTTCAGGCAAAAAAATATTTATGGTTAATTGACCTTGTAGGTAATAAAGAGGGTTTTAGGATTTGGAACTTCCTCCCTGTTGACCCTGTTTTATAGCTGTTGCAAATAGAACATGATGTGTGAAATGGGTTTCTACTCATGGAAGCATTTTATTCCCAAGGGATTTTTCAGTAAATGTCAGACCACGCACATGTGTTCACATGTAGGTAAGAGTCTGCCTTCATTCATACAGTGTTACATTGGAATACCAAGGGCAATACATTAAAATATAAATAAAACTCCTCAGAATTTATTGGAAGTAAAAGAACATCCTACATAATAAAGGCTAATGTGCAAATCGACCGAACTGTTGCAAATAGAACATGATGTGTGAAATGGGTTTCTACTCATGGAAGCATTTTATTCCCAAAGGATTTTCCAGTAAATGTCAGACCAAGCACATGTGTTCAGATGTAGGTAAAAGTCTGCCTTCATTCATTCAGTGTTACATTGGAATACCAAGGGCAATATATTAAAATATAAATAAAACCCCTCAGAATTTATTGGAAGTAAAAGAACATCCTATATAATAAAAGGCTAATATGCAAATCAACCGAACTGTGGAATGACCAGTTGCTATGATGTGCACTGACCACCAGGGGGCAGACGCTCAACACAGGAGCTGCCCCTTGGTGGTCAGTGCGCTCCCACAGGGGGAGCACCGCTTAGTCAGAAGCCGGGTTCATGGCTGGCAAGCGCAGTGGTGGTGGCAGGAGCCTTTCCCACCTCCATGGCAGTGCTAAGGACCCCCCGGGGAATGTCTGCCTGCTGGCTTAGGCCCACTTCCCATGGAGTGGGCCTAAGCCGGCAGGCAGACATCCCCCAAAGGGTTCCAGACTGCAAGAGGGTGCAGGTCAGGCTGAGGGACCCTCCCTGCAGTGCATGGATGTCATGCACTGGGCCTCTTGTACATACATAATATAAAAATACTAATTAGTATATTTCATTTGACTCTTCCTTTATAACTTTCACTCTAGACTATTGCAATAATCTTCACATTGGGCTTCTATATCTTGCTCATTCAAACTGTTCTTTCAACAAACCGATCTGTTCCAGCCCTGAGCTGGAATGGAAGTTACAAAGATGAAGAAGGTAAGACTTCTATTTTTGATAACTCATGTTTCTTTAGGGACACACACACAATTTTAAGATAAAATGTAAAAAGGACTATGGTTATAAATAAAAAGATAAATTAATTTTCTGAGGGTCAGATCTGGTGGTCAGTGCGCTCCCACAGGGGGAGCACCACTTAGCCAGAAGCCGGGTTCATGGCTGGCAAGCGCAGTGGTGGTGGCAGGAGCCTTTCCCACCTCCGTGGCAGTGCTAAGGACCCCTCGGGGAATGTCTGCCTGCCAGCTTGGGCCCGCTTCCCATGGAGCAGGCCTAAGCCGTTATAAAACATCAGTATCTGCATTGACTCCCTGCTCATTGCTTCTTCAGTGAAGTCCTAAAGCCTCAGCTAGAATGTAAGCCCTCCTATTATCATATTTCAAACGTTGGGCTTCTATATCTTGCTCATTCAAACTGTTCTTTCAACAAACCAATCTGTTCCAGCCCTGAGCTGGAATGGAAGATACAAAGATGAAGAAGGTAAGACTTCTATTTTTGACAACTCATATTTCTTTAGACCAGACTGCAAGAGGGTGCAGGTCAGGCTGAGGGACCCTCCCTGCAGTGCATGGATGTCATGCACTGGGCCTCTTGTACATACATAATATAAAAATACTAATTAGTATATTTCATTTGACTCTTCCTTTATAACTTTCACTCTAGACTATTGCAATAATCTTCACATTGGGCTTCTATTGCTCATTCATTCAAACTGTTCTTTCAACAAACCGATCTGTTCCAGCCCTGAGCTGGAATGGAAGTTACAAAGATGAAGAAGGTAAGACTTCTATTTTTGATAACTCATGTTTCTTTAGGGACACACACACAATTTTAAGATAAAATGTAAAAAGGACTATGGTTATAAATAAAAAGATAAATTAATTTTCTGAGGGTCAGATCAGTCTTCAGGGACAAATGAGTGGAGATTAGAAAGAGAGCAGGTGTGAAAAAGAGAGAGAAAGGAAGATAGAACAAAACTAAGGGTCTTAAATCCATGTCCTGTCTTAGAATCATTGTGTTCAGAACACGTTGATCTACCTGCAGCATTGCTCTAACCATGTCATGCCTACTTATAAAACATCAGTATCTGCATTGACTCCCTGCTCATGGCTTCTTCAGTGAAGTCCTAAAGCCTCAGCTAGGATGTAAGCCCTCCTATTATCATATTTCAGTCTTATTCTGGTTACTTCTCTACCTTATCCTCTGCTCCTTCTGCATAGTATTTCCTAGGACTTTGCCTAAATGGCTCCAGGCTTTCCCAATCCTATTCCCTTCACCCTTCCCATCCCCATTGCCAATGTTCCAAGTCTATGGGACATGGCAAAAGTGGTCCGGAGAAGGAAGTTCATAGCATTAGAGGCCCTCCTCAAGAAATAAACATTTCTCATAAACTCTCTAACCCTACAACTAAAAGAACTAGAAAGAGAAAAACAAGAAAATTCCAGAGTAAGTAGAAGGAAGGGAATTAAAAAAAAATCAGAACAGAAATAAATGACATAAAGACTAAAAAACAACCCCCCCCCCAAAAAAATACAAAAGATCAATGAAACTAGGAGCTGGTTCTTTGAAATGATAAATAGATTTTATGAACCTTTAGCTAGACTCATCAAGAAACAAAAAGAGAAAAGACCCAAATAAAAAAAAAGAAAGAGGTGAAGTAACAACTGACACCACGAAATACAAAGAATTTTAAGAAAATACTATAAACAACTATATGCCAAAAAAATGGACAACCGTGGCAAAATGAACAAATTCCTAGAAACATACAATCTTTTAAAACTCTATCAGGAAGAATCAGAAAACCTGAATATATCAATATCAACTAATGAAATCGAAGCAGTGATAAGAAAACTCTAAGCAAACAAAAGTTTGGACTGGATGGCTTCACAGGGAAGTTTTTCCAAGCATACAAAGAAGAATTAACATCTATCCTCCTCAAACTATTGCAAAAAGTTCAAGAGGAAGGAAAACTTCCAAGTTATTTTTATGAGGCCAGCATTATCATAATTCCAAAACCAAATAAAAACAGTACAAAGAAAAATAATTACAGGCCAAGAACCTTTAGCTAGACTCATCAAGAAACAAAAAGAGAAAAGACCCAAATAAAAAAAAAGAAAGAGGTGAAGTAACAACTGACACCACGAAATACAAAGAATTTTAAGAAAATACTATAAACAACTATATGCCAAAAAAATGGACAACCGTGGCAAAATGAACAAATTCCTAGAAACATACAATCTTTTAAAACTCTATCAGGAAGAATCAGAAAACCTGAATATATCAATATCAACTAATGAAATCGAAGCAGTGATAAGAAAACTCTAAGCAAACAAAAGTTTGGACTGGATGGCTTCACAGGGAAGTTTTACCAAGCATACAAAGAAGAATTAACATCTATCCTCCTTAAACTATTCCAAAAAGTTCAAGAGGAAGGAAAACTTCCAAGTTCTTTTTATGAGGCCAGCATTATCATAATTCCAAAACCAAATAAAGACAGTACAAAATGCTCCCTTCTCTGCTTCGTTCCAGCTGCAGGAAGCCCTATTCTTGCAGGAATCTTCCTGCAACGGGCCTCTAGTATTACATAAAAAAGATGAAGGATAAAAATCACATGATGGCAAGCAGGTGGGAATGGCCGACCTCTCAGTTCTTCCCCCCAGCCAGCAGGCTCCGATTGCCTGATGACGAATGAGGAACTGGGGGTGGGGGGGGGCAGGGGGGCAGGGCCGGCTGCGGGCAGCTGGGGAAGATGGGCCTGATCGCAGGCCAGGCCTAGGGACTGTACCTGCGCACAAATTGCATGTGCCGGGCCTCTAGTAAAATATCTACACTAATAAAATACAAAGATGCTAATTGACCATACCTTCGCTATGCCCACCAGCCAATCAGATTGACTATATGCAAATTAACCCAACCAAGATGGCGGTTAATTTGCATATACTGGCTGGGAGCGAAGACTGAAGACAACGTGGAAGTGTGGAAGTGAAGAGCTGCAGAAGGGATCAAAGTAGGGGTGGCGGAGACAGGAACGGAGCCAAGGTGGTGGAGGCAGGAGGCGGGAGGCGGGAGGGAAACCAGCCGGGTGTCGGAGCGGGAGCGAAGCCTGCCTCAGCGGGTTTTGCTCCCTTCTCTGCTTCGTTCCAGCTGCAGGAAGCCCTATTCTTGCAGGAATCTTCCTGCAACGGGCCTCTAGTACATAAAAAAATATAGCCCTGGCCAGTGTTGGCCTCTAGTATTACATAAAAAAGATGAAGGATAAAAATCACATGATCATGTCAAAAGACAGAAATATCATTTGACAAAATCCAACACCCATTTTGATAAAAACTCTTAGCAAAGTGGAAATAGAGGAACCATACATCAACACAAGAAAGGCCATATTTGACGAACCTACATACTCATTGGAAAAATACTAAAAGTGCTTCCTTTAACAACTGGAACAAGACAGGAATGTCTGCTTTCACCACTCTTATTCAACTTAGTACTGGAAGTCCTATTCACAGCAATCAGACAAGAACAACAACAAAAGAAAGACATCCAAATTGGAAAGGAGGAAGTAAAACTGTCATTATTCACAGATGACATAATATTGTACATAGAAAACCCTAAAGACTCCACCAAAAAACTACAAGACTTAAATGGATTCATCAAAGTAGCAGAATACAATGGCACTTTTATACACCAATTATGAACTCTCAGAAAGAGAAACAAACAAACAAAAAATTCCATTTACTATTGCAACAAAAAATAAGATACCCAGGGATAAACTTAATCAAAGAGGTAAAAGACTTGTACTCAAAAAAGTATAGGTCATTAAAATAAGAAAGAGGAAAATACGAACACGTGGAAGCAAATACTGTTTTCGTGGATTGGAAGAATTAACTTCATTAAAATGTTCATGCTTTCCAAAGCAATGTACAGATTCAATGCAATCTCTATTGAAATATCAACAGCATATTTCACACATCTAGAACAAATACTCCAAAAATTTATCTGGAGGAAAAAAAGGCCTGAATAGCCTCAGAATTCTTGAGAAAGAAGAACAAAGTTGGAGGAATCTCAATACTGGATACTAACCTATACTACAATGCCCTTGTAATCAAAACAGCCTGGTACTGGCACATGAACAGGCATATAGATCAATGGGACAGAACAGAGTCCAGAAATTGACCCGAGCCATTACGCTCAATTAATATTAGACAAAGAGGCAAGAGCATACACTGTACTTGCCTCTTTGTCCAATAAATGGTGTTGGGAAAATTGGACAGATACATCTAAAAAAAAATGAACGTAACTAGTGAAACCATAAAAATCCTAGGAGAAAACATAGGCAGTAAAATCTCAGACATTTTACGAAACAGAATTTTCACCAATACATCTCCTAAGGTAAAGGAAACAAAGAAGAAAATACACAAATGAGACTACATCAAACTAAAAAGCATCTGCACAACAACAACAAAAATCATTAGCAAAATGAAAAGGGAACCCATGGTATGGGAGAACGTATTTATCAATGATACACCTGATAAGGGGTTAATTTCCAAAATATATAAAAATCTCATATAATTCAACACCAGGAAGACAAACAATCCAATTTAAAAATGGGCAAAAGACCTGAATAGACACTTCTCCAAAGTGGACATATAGGTTGCCTAGAGACATATGAAAAAATGCTAACATCACTAATCATCAGAGAGATGCAAACTAATACTACAATGAGTTATCACCTCACACCTGCCAGAATTGCTACCATCAATAAACCAGTGAACAACAAGTTTTGGTGAGGATGTGGTGAAAAGGGAACCCTATTACACTGGGAATGCAGACTGTAATACATATAGTGCAGCCACTATGGAAAACAGTATGACATTTCCTCAAAAAATTAAAAATGAAACTGCTGTTTGACCCAGTCACCTCACCTTGGGAATATATCCTAAGAATCCTGAAACACCAATCAGAAAGGATATATGCACTCTTATGTTCATAGCAGCATTATTTATAATAGCTAATATCTGAAAACAGCCCAAGTGCCCATCAGTAGATGAGTGGATAAAAAAAAGCTGTGGTTTCTTTATACAAGGGAATACTATGCAGCTGTACCGAAAGGATCTCTTTCCCTTTAGACAGCATGGAGAGAACTGGAGAATGTCATGCTAAATGAAATAAGGCATTTAGAGCAAGACAAATATCACATGATCTCACTTATCTGTGGAATCCAATGAACAAAATAAATTGATAAACAAAATATGTCCACAGACATTAAAACATCAAACAGACTGACGAATCTCAGAGGGAAGGGTGAGGGGGAGTGGGAAAAGATTAACCAATGATTTTATATGCATTTATACATAATACATGGACACAGACAATAGGGTGGGGAAGATCTGGGCTGGGGCTGGAGCTGGGTAGAGGGGGGCAACGGGGAAAAATGGGGGACTTCTGTAATACTCTCAACAATAAAGATAAATAAATAAAAACATATACTCAGGAGAGTATTAAAAATTTTTTTTCTGAATTCCAAATTGATAATGCTATTTCACTATTAGTTTTAATATCTAATTCAGGTTAACAAGGCAAATCAACAATGAAATGATTGAGATACAGAGCCACTATTTTCTGAGTTACTTGGAAAGTCATTTGCATTCCTTCACCCTTCAATTTTGCTCATAGTGACAGGAATGAAGCCAGTCTTCCTTTCCAAGTCCCTTCCTCACCTCTTGCTACCCATTGTCTCCAGAAATCTGCTCAATTCTGATCTTATTTGTTTTGTGGTTCTACTCTCCTCAGACAACCATTATTATTATTATTATTATTATTATCATTATTATTAATATTATTATTACTTATATTCAAGAGAAAAAAGGAGTAGAGGTTTTAGGGGGCCAACAATGAAACTCTTATATATTTGACTTGATACTAGAGAAAATAAATTGGATGGAGCTGTGAGGAGTAAGGCACTTCAGATTCTATCTCACTCTTTCTGACCACAGAAAGGGTTGTAGGCTCTTATACATTAAAATGCATGACTATTGTAAATCCATTGCATCCAAGGGCCATGGCACCAGCACCAGAGTGTCATGGTGTAGCCTTGCTCCCTGACAGAACACACTGCGGTAGGAAGAGCACAGCTTTGGGACTGGACACACTCATGCTTGAATTCCAGTTCTGACACCTGTTAGATTTTGTACATTCATGCACTCAGCCATGTATTATACTTCCCTAAAGTACCTGCTACATGTGAAGTGCTGTGGGATGTTGGATCCACACTGCTACAGGAGATAAATGCCTGCCCTTAAGCAACTCTTAGCATAGTAGGGGAAATGAACATTGAGACAAATAAATAGAGTGCAGTGCGACTAGCACAAAGATGGAGATATATAGGATCTTATTATCCACAGCGGGGAGGAATGCTCTTCACTGAGGCAGAAATAGAGGATGAATGTGAGATTACTGGTTGGACATTGGACTGAATGGAGGACACTGGATGTGTGCTAACTCACAGAAGAGTGGAAAGGCAAGGTGCATAGGAAGCACATAGTAACCACAAACCAAAGATCTACAGGACAGGGCAACTCAGTAAGAGAGAAACAAAGTAGAACTACAAAAACTATCAGAAAGTAATTAATAAAATGGCAATAACTACATATCTATCAGTAATTACTTTAAATATAAATGCATTAAATGCTCCAATCAAAAGACAAATGGATACTGAAGATGTACTACATATATACAATGGAATATCACTTGGCCAAAAAATAAAATAAATTCGTACCTTTTGTGACAACATGGATAGACATAGAGGGTTTTAGAGCAAGTGAAATAAGTCAGACAGAGAAAGACAAATACCATGTGTGTTTTTTAAAAATGTGGGATCTAAAGAACATAATAAATGAATAAGCAGAACAGAAACAAACTCATAGATATAAAGAACAAATTGATGACTGCAGATGGAATTGGGTTGGAAGAACGGGTGAAAGACATGAAGGGATTAAGAGGTACAAATTGGCAGTTATAAAATAGTCATGAGGATGTCAATATTATAATAACTATAATATGGTATCAGGTGGGTGCAAAACTTATTGGGAGAATCACTTCATAAGTTAAATAAATGTGTAACTACTAGGATGTAAGCCTGAAACAAATTTAATATTGAATGTCAACTATAATTGAAAAATGGAAAAACTTTTTTTTTAAATTAAAAGAAAAGAAATTCTTCCCCTGCCACAACATGGATGCATCTCGAAGACAATGTGCTAAGTGAAATAAGCCAATTACAAAAGACAAATATTGTATAATCCTACTTATATGATGTACCTGGAGTAGTCAAATTCATAGAAACAAAAAGTAGAATGGTGGTTTCAGAGGATTGGGGAAAGGGAGAAATGGGAAACTTTAGTGTTTAATGGATGAGGATTTTCAGTTTGGGATGATTAGAAAGTTCTAGAGATGGATATTAGTGATGGTTATACAATAGTATAAATCTGCTTAATGCTACAGAACTAGGCATTTAAAATAATAAGTGTTAACAGTGTATATTTTATTACAATAGGAAAATAGGATAGGAGGCTTTTCTATTCAGAGACAAGGAAGACAAAAAAAATGGCATCTAGATACACATACACAGACACACACATACACTACTTGAAGCTAATGGCTCAAAAAATACTAGAAATGTTTAGTTTAAAAATCTGAAGATATAGTCCTATCTTCATGTTCATGTCTTGGGATAAAAGATGAGAGTATTATAAATGCCAATTCTTTTTTTTTTCCTTTCCTGTAATAACTTTTGTGTTTAATGAAATTTTATTTTAAATGTTAGCAAAGTGAACCCACCATTCATCTAGAAATAAAAAATAAATAAAATAACAGTCAAGAAAGTGTTGAGAAAAAAAGAGAAATTATATAGTCACCTTACTAGTTACAGTCTACACTGTTTTTAAAACTACATTGATGAACATAGTGTGACTCTGAGGCATGAGGGGATAATTGGAAGAATGAATAGAAACATGGAAGATAACAACATGGAAAAAGATCCTTAATATAGAGTTACTTCTATTTAAACATCTATAATAATAAAAGCATAATATGCTAATTAGACCAGACATCCTTCTGGACGACCTTCCAGATGAAGCCGGGGCTGCGAGGGAAGGCCGGGTCCCAGGTGCCAGAGGAAAGCTGGTGCCAGCAGCTGGGGGAAGGAATGCCTACTCTTGCAAGAATTTCTTGCATCGGGCCTCTAGTTTACATATAAAAGAAAGCATAAAGATATTAACAGAAATTATGTGTAGCTTGTGGATTGCTCATGAGTTTCATATTCTTCTGCATATTTGCATTTTGTAAATGTTCAGCTACGACCAGTATGGGTTTTAAAATAAAGAAAAGGCATCATTTCCTAAAAAGAAAAGAAAGACAGAATTTTGCCAGCCTAAGAACATGAGTCTGCTTTTTGGGAATGCCCTTCCATCAGTCTGTCCTGCCCCAACATCTTTCTGCTCTTTTCTTTCCACTTTTGCTCCCACGGTCAGCTTGATGTGTGGGCAGAAACAGAATAAAATGCTGCTCTTGAGGAAATACTATGAGATACTATCGGGGAGATATGAAGAAGTAATTTTGAATGAGGATAGGAGAACTTGTCAACAAACTGGAGGGAATCCAGAGAAGAACCAAGGAATGACTGAAGACCTGGGGCTGAAGGCTGGACTTATGAGTAGAGATGAAAAGGAAATGTGTTTAACTTGGCTGGGCTCTAAGTAGAGATTGGAGCACCATCAAACTGCCATTAACAACTGCCAGGCAGATCCCCATCCTAAGTGACCCAGAAAGGTCAAAACAACTTCTTAAAATTTCCAGTGCTTTATAGTTCAACCTGAGGTTAGAGACCATATCTTCCACACAGCACAGACTGCTTTTGCATTATGCCTTGTGTTTGATGTGCATTAAAGATGCAAATATTGTGGAGGGGAAGTGGGTCCCTAAGGGCAGCTAAAAAGGGTCCCTGTGACAGCAAAGTGGACCAGGGGTTTTCCACAGGTGTGCATGGCACAGTGCTCTAATAAAGTGCTTTTATTCTTTCCGTATTCTATTTTGGGGAATAAACACAAACAGGGACACTTAGAAAGCGTGATGGCAAAAGAGAGAAACAGAAAAGTGAGGCCAAGAGAATTCCTGAGAGAGATCCAGGGAGGCCCTGAGAGGGAGAGAGTGGCTGATATGCAGCCAGAAAATTGGAAATTAGATTACGATAAAAGACCGAGCAGAGAGAATAGAACAGGCAGCTAGAAAGCCGAAGAAGGATTGAGTACGCCCAATGGTCTTTCCTGGGGTGGGGAGCAGATGACTCATCAGTTCTTGTCAGACCATTGAAAAGAAAGCAAAGATGGAGGCCACGGCGGCACTATTTATTTATTTACTTATTTATTGTGTAAAGGGCACTATTTATTTTTAATATGAAATTGTATTTTGGCCACAGAAAGGAAGAAAGTAAAAGGGAATATAGATGGAGCTCGCAAACTCTGCATAGACTCTTGAGTGTCTCTGTGAAAGACCTAATTTGCTGTAGCTCGTTTGGCTCAGTGTCTAGAGCACCGACTCACGGAGTGAAGGGTCTTTTGAGGGTTCAGTTCTGGTCAAGGGCATGGACCTCAGCTGCAGACTGGATCCCTGGCCCTGGTCTGGGCACATACTGGAGGCAACCAATGGATGTGTTTCTCTCATATCGAGGCTTCTCTTTCTCGGTCTCTCCTCCTCCCTTCCACTCTCTCCAGAAATCAATAGAAAACATATCCTTGGGTGAGGATTAGCAACAACAACAAAAATACCTCATTGCATCATTGCAAAATGAGGCAATGAATATAGGGGTGTGTCTATATATTTATGCTAAGTGAAACAAGACAGACAGAGAAAGACAAATACCACATGACTTCACGTATATGTGGAATCTAAAAAGACAAAGCAAATAAACAAACAAAACAAAACAGAAACAGATTCACAGAAACAGGGAACAAACTGATTGCCAGAGGAGAGAGGTGGGTGTGTGTGTAAAAAGGTGAAGGGAAATAAGAGGTACAAGCTTCCAGTTATGATTAATAAGCCACAGGATGCAATGCACAGCACAGGGAATACAGGGAATAATATTGTGATAACTTCGCCCATTGACAGATGGTTACTTGACTTATTGTGCTTACATTGTAAGATACATACATCTCAAGTCACTATATTGTATACCTGAAACTAATGTAATAGTGTTTGTCATCTATCTATAATAATAAAAGAGTAATATGCTAATTAGACCAGATGTCCTTCCAGACAACCTTCTGGATGAAGCCGGGGCTGCGAGGGAAGCCTGGGTCTTGGGTGCCTGCCAGCAGCCAGAGGGAAGGAAGGCCTACTCTTGCATGAATTTCATGCATTGGGCCTCTAGTACTTTAATAATAAAAAGGAAATGCAAAACCAAAGGCCTGTGGCCGAGTTGGGGCTGCTCTTTCTCATTCCTATGGATAAACCTTTACAGTGGGGGAAGACATTGTTAGGCTTTATCAATCAAACTTGGGAAATTATTCCTCTGGCTGCTCCACTCTGAGGCACTTTACCTCTGCTACAAGGGCACATACTTAGGAGGCTTTGTAAATTTAGACGAAAACTCCTCAACCTCGCCTCACACTTAAAGATAGTGCAAGACTCCAAGTCTGATGGGCAGATGACCTGATTTCTCCAGCATTGCACAACGGCATGCATTCATGGTTTGTCTTGCTTCATTCTTGTCTTGCTTGTTTAAGAACATGTCGCTAAGTAATAAAAACAAAGTAAATATTTTTACTTATCTTTCTATGGTTTGATTATAAAATTATAAAAATCTCTTGAGGAAGGTTAAAAATTCCCCGACTTACCTTGATTGACTTTTTCACTTAAATATTTACATTCCTCTCAGAAATAATACCATGTCAAAATGACAGAGATGCACTGCACAGGAAAACAATATGTCATGTCATAGAAAAAATACAGATCTGTGATGTTGACTCTAAGCATGGTATACCCATTCTCTTTACTGGAGATGCCCAGACCTGAAGATCTGCTGATGGGGTAAATTCTTATGGACTAAAACATTATTCTTTCAAAATATGAAACAAACATACATAATGTTCAATAAAATAAATATACCCACACTAGAGGTGTGCACTCAGTGATAGGGGTGAAAGACCCCAAGTATTGAGTACCGCTCCTGTAGATTGAGTATATGACAGGAGTTATTTGAGCACAGCACTTAGGAAGAGGAAAGTCAGAGAGACCACGCCTAGACCAAACGGGTTTGCACATCAGAATCACAAGAACACTTAAAATAATACCACTTCTAGGAATATATCCCAAGAAACCAGAAACACCAATCAGAAAGGATATATGCACCCCTATGACTACTGAAAAAGGATAAATGCTAAATTAAATTCTTCCCTTTATTCTCTAATTTTCAAAGTAAAGAGGCACCCAAATGATGACAGAGCTTTTTTCTAATTTTCTCCTTTGTTTTTTATCATCTCTAAGTTCGGATTTTCATAGAATTGCTGTGTTAACTATATTCTTTTTTTAAATCCTGACCCAAGGATATTTTTTCCATTGATTTCTAAAAAGAGAGAGAGAAGGCGGGGGGGGGGGGGGGGGGGGGGGGGGGGGGGGGGGGGGGGGGGGGCGGGGGGGAGGTCAGTGGGGAAAAAGAAAAGAAAAAGAGACATATGTACTACTACTTGTAATACCTTAAACAATAAAAAAAATTAAAATAATAAAAAGAATGCAGACTTTTGGGATTGACACCAGGACCATTGAGTCGAAGCTGCAGAGTGGGATCTAGGCTAGCATTGTGAAGAGTGGGCTGGAGCCTCTAGATGCTGAATTTGTTTGAAGTGCGATTACGAATTTAGTATAAAGAGCTATGCTAGTCAGAGCTAATCACATCTTTTAGTGGCAACTAAATTGATTTCTCCCACACTGAGATGATTTCTCTTGACATTTGGATCACCAATTCTATCTAATAACTCTAGAATTTATGCAGCTTGTAATTTACACAGTAGATTCAATTTAGGGTTCTGTTGGAAAAAAATATGCCACATGGATTCTACTGGTGTTTTTCACCTTGTCAAGTTTAGCAGGGTAAGTTAATATGCAAATATATCTCATTTTTCAGATGAACATTATTCTAAACATTTATAAAACATGGCACTTCAGCAGCTCTCTCGAGGCCACAAGCTAGTCAGGTTTCATGGCAATTGCTATTGCATAAAAACACATTTGCTAACTTTTCCTTAGTACATTTATTTTAGGGTATTATTAGGTGTTCTGTGACAGGGCAGGGATATGGAAGAAATGAAGAAAAAGAATGGGGGAGATGTCTGGGGGTGGAAAATTTTCTAAATAATGCTCCTAGTCAGTGGGCCTAAGTGGGGGTTAGTGCTCACACTAAGGGTTGGGAGCAAAGGAAAGACGGCAATTGACTCATTGTCACCAACTGTGAGTAAGACTCTTGACCTTTTGTGTCTTGGTGAATAAACCCACATGGAAAGAAGCAGTGGGGAAAAGAAACATGGTCAAAATGGCCATGAGGTCTCCTAGGTAAATACATGATGATACTGCAGTTAAAGTTCTTATGACCTTCTGTGGTTCCTTCGTCTGGGGAGTTATTATATTTGTAGCAGACAGCCCTGTCATTGTTGTTTTGTGGTGAGGAGGAGCAAGCCTTTGATGTGTAACTTTGGGATTACTGTGGGAGCTAAGAAAAGAGTAGTCATTCTCACTCACCCACCAGGTCCCCTTTTCTCTAGAACAAGCAGCAGAGAAGCTTCCATGTGGGCAATTTTTAAAAAATCAATTTGATTGTACCCATTTAAAATAGGCAACTAGAAAAAAATTTGACAAATGTATATACCTGTGTAATCACCACCGCAATCAAGATATAGACTCTTCACCTCCAAAAATTCCCTTGTGCCACTTCCCAGGAAATCTCCCTCTGCTCCCAGCCCCAGGCAACCCCTGACCTGCTTTCCATCACCATAATTTAGATTTGCATTTCCTAGAGTATAAGATGCATCCACACAGTATGTATTCTTTTATGTCTGATTTTAAAACTCAGCTTAATGATTTTGAAATTCATCCATGTATGTGGAGAGTACAAGATGGCAGCGTTGGAGGAAGCTGCTCTCACCTCCTCCCATGTCGCATAAAAATTCCAACTGAATTATAGAAAAATCAACCCGTATACCATCTGAAGACTAGCTACACAGGAGACTTATAACTCAAGGTATATAGAAGAAGCCACCTTAAGACTGGTAGGAGGGGTGGAGACATGAAATGAGTTGGCCCTACACCCATGTGCAGCAGTTGAGGGGTTGAGAACCCCCGTTCCTCCCTCCACCACAGTATTAGCCTGAGGAGCTACACTAGCCCCACATTGACAACTCCCAGAGGACCTGCTTTACCCAGCTTGCTCATGACTGTGGACTCCACTGGTGGCTGTCAGTCTGGGCCCTCATAGCAATCTTTCTCAAAAAACTTACAAGAAATCCTGGGGAAGCTTGGGGAATGCCAGAGATATACAGGGGAAGATACAGTTGTAAGAGTGAGGGCTGTTTTCTATATGTGCCTGACGGGTGCCATGGTTTCTGTGTGGGGCTCCCCACCCAAGGGCATTAGGCTGGGGAGCTACACTAGCTCCATTCTGATAACTCCCTTTGGCCCCACTCTACCCAACTCATGTACAGCTATAAGAGTTGCCAGCAGCAACCACCGTAGGCTCACTTACAGTCTTTCTTAAAGAACTCTTAGGGAGCTCCGGGCAGGCTTGGGGGTGCTGGAGACACATAAGGAGAGACTGAGTTGTGTGGCTTTAGAGCACGGGCTGTCTTTCTGCACACCCGATGGGCACCACGGTTCCTGTGCAGAGCCCTCCTTCCACATGGCCAAATCTGAATCTGCTTTAGCTTGATGAACTCTACTGGCTCCACCCTATTGGCTCTCTGAGACCCAATCCACTGCAAAGGTCTGCAGGCCCCGGTGGGTGGTTGCTAGCCTCAGTATATCTGAAGACTTTTGTTGAGTGGCCTTAGACCCAGCACTGGACTGAGTTTAAATCTCTATTAACCTGGTAAACACTACTTGCCTTTTCCTGGTGAATCCCTGAGGACCTACCTCATCAACTTGCATACCACCAGAGACTTTTTCAGTGGCTGAGCCTGAAGGGCAACCAGTAGGTGATAGCAAGTCTCAGTATGGTGATTACAAGACGAGAAGGGGGTAAGAGAGGTAGAAGAATGTAAAGGGAGGAAAATGGTAATGGAGGGAGCTTTAACTTGGGGTGGTAAAAACATAATACAAATACAGATGATATATTATAGAATTGTATACCTGACACCAATATAATTTTATTAACTGATGTTACCTGAATAAATTCAATTAAAAAGTTACATGGGGTAGATTAATGGGTAAGAAACCATGACCCATGTATATGTTGTCTATAAGAGACCCATTTCAGCCCTGGCCGGCTTGGCTCTGGATAGAGCGTTGGCCTGTGGACTGAAGGGTCCCAGGTTCGATTCCTGCCAAGGGCACATGCCTGGGTTGTGGGCTCAATCCCCAGTAGGGGGTGTGCAGAAGGCAGCCTATCAATGATTCTCTCTCATCATTGATGTTTCTATTTCTCTCTCCTTTTCTCTCTGAAATTAATAAAGAAATATATATATTTTTAAAAGAGACCCATTTCAGTTTGAAAGACAGACATTTCATTGACTAAAAGTAAAGGAATGGAAAAAGATATTTCATGCAAATGAAAAAAAAAAGGTTGGGGTAGCAATACTTATATTAGACAAAATAGACATTAAAATGAAGTCTATAATAAGTGATAAAGAAGGTTATTACATAATGATAAATGAATCAATCTTATAAGAGGATATAATTCTTGTAAACATTTATGCACCCAGCATAGGAGCACCTAAATATATAAAGCAAATTTTGATGGACATAAAGGGAGCTATTGACAGTAATATAGTCATAGTAGGAAAACTTTAAACACCTTATTGACCTCAATGGATACATCTTCCCGACAGAAAATCAACAAGGATACAGCAGCCTGAAATGATACATTAGCCAGGTGGATTTAAATAGTATTTTTAGAGTATTTCACTCCAAAGCAGCAGACTATACATTTCAACTGCACATGGAACATTTTCCAGGATAGACCACATGTTAGGCCATAAAACAAATTTCAATACATTTAAGAAGATTGAAATCATACCAAGCATCTTCCCCAACCATGATGTTATGGAACTAGAATTCAATCACAAGAAAAAAACTGAAAAATACACAAACATATGGCAGCTCAATAATGTTATTAAACAATGAATGGGTTAACAATGAGATTAAGGCAAAAAAATCAGAAGGCACCTGCCGAAAATGAAAATTAAACACACCAATAATCTATGGGACACAGCAAAGCAGTCCTAAGAAGAAAATTCATAGCAAGATAGGCCTACCTCAAGAAACAAGAAAAATCTCAAATAAAAATATATAACATTACCCCTAATGGGCTAGGGAAAGAACAACAAACAAAACCCAAAGTGAGTAGAGAAATAGAAATAATAAAAATCAGAGCAGAAATATAGAAAATGGAGTCCACAAACACAATAGAAGAGATCAATAAAACCAAGAGCTAGTTCTTTGAAAAAATAAACAAGATTAATAAACTTTTAACCAGGCTCATCAAGAAAAAAAAAGAGAGAGAATCCAAATAAATAAAATCAGAAATGCCAGAGGAGATGTGACAACTGACATGACAGAAATACAAAGGATTATAAGACAATACTACAAATGATTATATGCCAACAAATTGGACAATCTGGAAAAAAATGAATGAATTCCTAGAAAAATACAATCTTCCACTACTGAATCAAGAAGAAACAGAAAATCTGAAGACCAATTACAACCAATGAAATTGACACAGTTGTCAAAAAACTCCAAACAAATAATTGTCCTGAATTGAATGGCTTACAGGTGAATTTTATCAAACATTCAAACAAGAAATAATACCTACTTTTCTCAAATTATTTCAAAAAATTCAAGAGGAGGGAAGACCCCCCTCCAGCTCATTTTATAAGGCCAGCATTTTACTGTTGCCAAAACCAGAAAAAGACATTAAAAAGAACAAAAATTATATCCCTGATGAACAGAGATGCAAAAGTCTTCAACAAGATGCAAAAATTCACAAACTGAATTAAGCAATACATTATAAAATTCATACACCAAGGTCAAGTGGGATTTATTCTGGGGATGCAAGTTTAGTTCACTATTCACAAATCAGTTAAGTATTTATGTGATATACCACATAAATATAATGAAGGATAAAAATTACCTAAGCATATCAATAGCTGCAGATAAAGCACTTGACAGAATCTAGCACCCATTTATAATAAAAACTCTCAGCCAAGTGGGAATAGAGGGGACATATTTGAAAATAATAAAGGCCACGTAAGACAAACCCACAGCTAACATCATACTTAACGGGGACAAACTAAAATTGTTTTACTTACAATCATGAACTTTCACCATGCATATTCAACACAGTATTGGAAGTTTTCCACTAGTAGTGTGTGAGAGTTTCAATTTTTTAATATCTCTTCCAGCATTTGTTATTACATGACTTTTTTATTATAGCCATCTAGCATGTCTGTAGTGGTATCTCCTCATAGATGTACTTTGCATTTCTCTGATGACTAAGGATGTTGAGCATCTTTTCACATGCTTATTGGCCCTTTGACTACTCAGCCTGTCAGTTTTAGAAACAGAAGCATTTTATTAACCAGGGAAGAACTGCCCATCCGGCGTGGCTCAGTGGTTAGTGCTAACCTATGAACCAGGAGGTCACAGTTTGATTCCCCGTCAGGGCACCTGCCAGGTTGTGGGCTTGATCCCCCAGTGGGGGTTTTGCAGGAGGCAGTTGATCAATGATTCTCTCTCATAATTGATGTTTCTATCTCTCTTTCTCCCTCTCCCTTCCTCCCTGAAAAAAAAAAAAAAAGGGCCCCAGGGAAATCACCTACATTTAAAAAAGCAAAAAAAGGGAAGAACTGCAAACTGTGTGACGCCTGTGGCCCTTCCGGGGCCGCTGACTGTCGCTGAGAAGAACTGCAAACTGTGTGACGCCTGTGGCCCTTCCGGGTCCGCTGACTGTCGCTGAGAATCACCTGGGGCTTACCTTGTGGAACCAGGACGTAATGCTGCCACCCCGTCCTCCTTGAGCCCTCACCTCCGCTTCATCCTTTGCTCGCACATTCACTTTTTCTTCTCAGATCACGTGGGGCCTTTCAGCAACCTCTTTTCTTCTTCAGTCCTTCCTTTAGTGTTTTGCCTTGCGTTCAACTGATAAAAACATTTATTTTTCTCAAAGCGATTCAGTAAGATCTGCTTTGGTTGATCCCTCCCACAGTCCTCATCTTTGAGATGGCTCCTGCTCTGATGATATAATCTTGGCCTCCTGTGAGAGCTGCTGAGGAGCACTGCGAGATTTCTCTCTTGGATTGAGGCCTTCACCTCCCCAGCTGCCAGGCTCCTTGCCAGCTGACAATTATGTTCATGCCCTAGAGTTGCCCTCTCATGAAAGGAGCGGCCTTGAGGGTCTCTGCTTGCATTGCAGGGACTGGAAGGTCGGTACAGGGAATAAAAGGTTATGGCCCTTTCCCTCAATTCAGGAAATATTTGAAGGGTTATTTCCACTTGAAGCTTCCTGTGGGATCAGCTGAGGCTGGTATTGCAAATGCATTGGAGTTCCCCTTTTCCTCCTATCCCATCCTGCTCCCACCTGTATGCAAATCTCTGTATGGGTGTGTCTTCCTATGGCTGCAATAATAAATTACCACACACTGGGTTGCTTAAAGCATCAGCAATTTATTCTCTCTCAGTTCAGAAGGCCAAAAATCTGAAGTCAAAATGTCGGTAGGGTAGGCTCCTTCTGGAAGTTCTGAGGCCAAAATCCTTCCAGGCCCCTCTCCGCCTTCTGGAGCTTGCCAGCAATCCTTGGCCACCCTAGGCTTATAGGTGCATCACTCCAATCTCTGCCTCTGTACTCACATCACCTTCTCTTCTGGGTGACCTGAAACCCGTATAATTTTGTTAATCAGTGTCACCCCAATAAATTCAATAAAAAGGAAAAATATTTAAAGGATACTTGTCATTGGATTTAGGGCCCACACAGGTAATCCAGGGTGATCTTATTTTAAACCTTTTAATTTATATCTGCAAAGACCCTTCTTCCAAATACTGCCACATTCACTGAAGATAAGTCCCAGGATTTAATTAAAAGGGTAGAAGAGCTCTGGCTGGGTGGATCAGTTGATTGGAGCATCCCCAGCAATCCTTGGCCACCCTAGGCTTATAGGTGCATCACTCCAATCTCTGCCTCTGTACTCACATCACCTTCTCTTCTGGGTGACCTGAAACCCGTATAATTTTGTTAATCAGTGTCACCCCAATAAATTCAATAAAAAGGAAAAATATTTAAAGGATACTTGTCATTGGATTTAGGGCCCACACAGGTAATCCAGGGTGATCTTATTTTAAACCTTTTAATTTATATCTGCAAAGACCCTTCTTCCAAATACTGCCACATTCACTGAAGATAAGTCCCAGGATTTAATTAAAAGGGTAGAAGAGCTCTGGCTGGGTGGATCAGTTGATTGGAGCATCATCCTATACACCAAAAGGTTGTGGGTTCAATTTCTGGTTAGGGCACATACCTAGCTTGTGGGTTGGATCTCTAGCTGGGTGTGTGTGTGTGGGGGGGGTGGGGGTATAGGCAACTGATGGATGTTTCTCTCTCTAAGAATCAATAAAAAACAAAACAAACAAACAGAAAAACATATCCGCAGGTTCTGATTTAAAAAAAAGAGAGAGTAGTGCCCTGGGGCAGAGCTCTGTTTGGAAGGAGTGTCACTGAAGTTTGGTCTGGCACATCCAAGTTCACGCATTCAAAATCTTGAATTACCCCAGGTCCCCCTGGCACTTTGGGCTTACAGCAATGGCCACTTCTGCCTGTAAGTGTCTATACCTTCTTCCCTTGTTTGAAGCTAACACAGAGTCCTCTGTCTAAAAGATAACACTCTCTTCATTTAGGATCCGTGGAATCTTCCTTCCTGGCTGCCAGACCAATCACTGGGCTGACATCACAACATGAGGCTGAGGAAATGCTGGGTAACCTGAAGGGAGAGAGAGACTGTACCTCTATGGAGCTGCAGGACTAGCCACATGTACTGGCAAGATGCTGGAGGGCGTGTGTGGGCTGGGTGCTGTGCATATTGACTCAAAGGGGGCACAGTATAAATTCAAGTAACGTGAGAGTTTCTCAATACAGAAACACTCCCCTGTGATCGGGAGCTCTGTCCCAGCGAGGAATCGAAGAGACAGTGCTAATCTATTGCTACGGTGGCTCCTGAGGCTTAAAGAAAGCAATGGCTACACCAAGTAAAGTAGATCCTTTTTTAAAAATATATTTTTATTGATTTCAGAGAGGGAGAGAGAGATAGAAACATCAAGATGAGAGAATAATTGATCGGCTGCCTCCTGCACGCCCCTCACTAGGGATGGATTGCGTAACCTGGGTATGTACTCTGACCTGGAATTGAACCATGACCTCTTGGTTCATAGGTCAACGCTCAACCGCTGAACCACGCTGGTCGGGCAAGTAGATTCTTTTTCCATACACATGGACAAAAGGATCAAAGAGCTCAGAGAAATGGACATGCTGAAGTAAGGCCAGAAAACCCAGCCACCCACTCTGTTCCTTACGACAATTTGATAAGAGATAAGGAAGGCGCTGGTGAGAGCAGTGCAACATTAACAAGCAATGGTGGTGGGGGATGCTGTTACACAACTGCTAGCAATAGTGATGGCAGAATCTTGAAATAATAGAGGACAGGCCGTGAAACCTGATGGTCAGAAGCAAAGTGGCTGCCTGAGTGTCATGACATGGCACCTGGCTTCTCAGAGAGTCTGTGAGAGGCAAGCTACCTTGGTAATGATCTAGCCACAGCCATCACTTCTGCAACATTCCATTTGTTAGGAGGGCGTCACCAAGTCTGCTGTACATTCAAGGGGAGGGCAATTTGGATTATCTTTTGAAGGGATGAATATAAAAATGTTTGCAAACATTTTTTAAAACAAGTGAAGGAAAATTCCTAAGAAAATTTGTGTTTGCTATCACTGCAACTCAAAGTATTTGTGGGTTTCGGAGTCATGGTTCTCAAATGGCAACATTTTCACCAAGAGACATTAACCTTCTGTCTGTCCTTGTGTTACTGTAGACAAGGGGAAGTGTCAGCAACCTGGCCATGGGCAGAGAGCCCAGTTATGAGGTGGAGAAAGGACTGCTGTTACCAAATAGAAGTAGGATGAACAGAGGACCCATGGGGGGATGTCTTGATAGTCTTCTGCCCAATTGTGCCATTCAATGAACAAGTGTAGCAATTGTGGCCTGGGGGCCTAGGTAATACCACCCAGTTAAGTCAGCTAGAGTGGGAGGGTGCTAGCCATGAGCCAAAGGAATCTAGAATGGGTATAGGAGGGACATGTTGAATACGAGGATAGGCTGAGACCAGAGACCAGATACTGAAGTAGGGTTGTCTTCCATCACACTGACCTCCCTGTGTCATTTTTCCTGGAAAAGCAGCTATTGAGGGTTCTGAAAGAGCTTTGCCCAGTCAGAGAACTTATCACATGAAGGAAGTGCACCCAGGTCACATAGTGGTGGACTGTGGTGGATGCTGGGAACACCCGACATGTAGCTTCTTGGGGCTGAGCACGCCTTCCTCCAGCTGCTGGAGTGTTGCCTGCTGTGGCCCACAGCCAAGGCTCTCTCTAGGAACACCCTCTGGCTCTTCCCTTCCTCGCTGGGGACAGCCTACATGTAATGGCTTGTCTTATGTGTTGGTAGAAATCCTGGACCCCTGGCCTCCATTTGAGGCCTCTTTGAAGGGCCGTCCCAGCTCTAGAGCTCACTCTAGTAGTGATGGAGAACCTTTTGAGCTCAGCATGTCAGCATTTTGAAAAACCCTAACTTAACTCTGGTGCCGTGTCACATATAGAAATTTTTTGATATTTGCAACCATAGTAAAAACAAAGATTTATATTTTTGATATTTATTTTATATATTTAAATGCCATTTAACGAAGAAGAATCAACCAAAAAAATGAGTTCGCGTGTCACCTCTGACACGCATGTCATAGGTTCGTCATCATTGCTCTAGTATCATCTGAGGCCCTGCTGAATCTCCACTGCAGTTCCTTCTCCTCTGCACAGCCCTTTGTCCCCACTCCCTTAGAGCTATTGCTCTCAAGTGCATTCCTCAACATATCTCCTGCTTGCTAATACTGATCTCATTGCCTGCTTCCCAGAGAACTTCCTTAACCACTGCTTATGTGATGGTTACTGTGCTATACTTTACATATATCATTCCCCTAAACCTGCTCAAGAGGTCTCTAATGTAGCTACTACTAGTGTCCACATTGTACAGGTCAGAAATTAGAAATCATCTGTCAAAGTTCATAAATACAGTCAATAACAGTCAGATCTGTCTGTAGAGCCTGAAGTCTTGAACTCTACTTTTGAACTTTAAAATTTTTATTTTGTGGTCTTGAGACTATGGTATTTATTTAACATCAATATTTTGTCATAGTCTAGAGTGTAGCTCCTCAATGATAGTAAGATGTAACAGGTGTATGATTTAGCTTTACTGTAGTGACAAACAACCCTGAAATCTCAATGGTTAACAAAAACAAATATTGATTTCTTGTTCACATTACATGTCAGTAGCTCTGTTGTGGCTTTCTTCTGCACATCTTCTCATTCTAGGACCAACGCTAAAGGTTCAACCCTTGTTTGGGTATGTCCTTTTTATGGCAGAAGGAAAAGAGCAAGAGCGCTCATGAAAATTTGTGATGGGATATGTTATATGTGGTCACATAAGCACATTACTCTGCAAACCCAGATAAAATGGTGGTAATGTGTGACTCTCTTACAGGGAGGAGGGGAGTGAATGACTATGAACAATAATCCAGTCTTTTACAGCAGCGATCCATGTCAGGGCTATAGCAATCAACAATTCATTCTCATCAGTTCAACAATTCAAATTCAGGAATTACTTATGTCATCATAAGGAGGGGACATTCCAAGTGCAGAGAAGAGGTTGAGTAAGACCAAGAGGAGGCCCTCTGGTGGAGGGGGAACATGGCAAAGGGAAATGCTTTGGAGCCCTTCCAGACCAGCCTTTGTGAGTTTGCAGGATTTATGTCCTGTAGGTGGGGACCCTTTTTATGGCCACCAAGCCAGGATTTGGCAGGTGTAAGTGAAGGCAGGATGCCTGGGTTTGCCATCATAAAAGAATGCAAAGAAGCGTAGTCAAGCTTTTCATTTTGCAAGAGAGTTTTTTACTTATATTTTTGATGCAAAAAAAAGGTTATTTGAAAATATCCTTTCTCCCCTGTGCTTTGCTTTCTGTCAAATTTGGTACTACCAAGACCCAACGAGCATTATTTGGCAAGCTGCCAAACTAAACACATCCCAGCCAAGTGCCCAAGAATAAAAAGGAACATGTGGTGGGAAAGCATCTTACGGATGTTTTGTGGAAATAAGCTCCTGATGAGGCTGCAAAAACAATCATTTCTTTCTTGCTCCTTAAATCTCAAGAAATTAGATTAAATCCACCAGCTTTCTTTTGTTGTGGAGTTGGAAATTTTAATTGCAAATGGTTGGCTCTGATGACTAACATTTTAAGGAGTTTAAAAAAAGTTTTTCTTTTGCAGGGAAGCTCCTGTATTATAAGAAAGTCCCCAAAGACAGGAATTTCAAAAACACACACACAAAACCCAAAAAACTAATAACTAGCTTCATATTTTTAATTGGGTTTATAAGATATCTAGGTGCTGTTGTATAGAAAATATGAATAATTTAAATATTATTCACTTGTTATTTAAAAAATAAATCCATCCATGTCAGAGACTTGGAGTAAGGCTAGTGACATTTGCAAATTCTCTATTCATTTAACTTAAATAAATACTGTCATCAGTCTGCAGAAATGAGTGTTTCCAATTCTATGTGCACACCCAATATCCCTCTGTACGATGCATGTATGTATTTTGCCTCAGACAAATCTTCCTTAGAAATTAGTGATTATTTACATGAATGTCACTTGCATTTAGGTTCTGACAGAGCCAGGACTATGATCCCTGCCAACCAACACCTTGTTCTCGCTGTAGATATGTGTCTGTTTTATCACCCTGTACGGACTGGCTAGAAATGCATATATTTTGAAATTAAAGTTAAGTAATTACTTTCAGAAACCTGACACAAAGGACAAAATATTTTAGCCTGAGTTAAAAATAAATACAAAAATTGACTTTAAAAAGTACATTTTCTGAAGACTGTTTTTTAAAAGGTTATGATCAGAAGACACCAAGTTTTGTAAGCTTGGTAACTGGCAAGGGGGAAATTCTCTCTACTGTACAGACTTCTCTTTTCATCTGTCTGCTATCGATGAGACAATATCTCTATTCAAGGGGTGGTGAGGTCAGTTCCTTGGAGCTGTGCGGAACTTTCTTTCATGCACCATGTTGTGTTCAAGGAGGGAAGTCATGAGGCTGACTCATATTCATGATGACCTCATTGTTCAGACAGGCCTACCTGGGAAGTCATCAGACATTTCCTAGTGAAAATATTGCTTAGGTCAATAGTGATATTAGAGGGAGGAAGAGGTGTTAGCAGTTGCAGTAGTCACATGCAAAGTTCACAGACAAAGCAGTTCAAATCTGGGTAGATATAGTCAAATTGAGAACTAAGAAACTGGTAATTTGTGAGTTTCTAAAGAAATATTATAAACTAAAACAGCCAAGTGACAAGAAAGTATCACCATGATTTTTTCCTAGGATTTCATATGATACCTCTTTTTAAGTATTCCAAACTTCATAATGCTTGAATGATACTTATACTCATTGGTTTTATTTCAAAGTCAGCTTTATCCTTGCTTTTCCCTAAGGCCATACCAACCTAATGATATACTTTTTTTTAGTCCTCATTTATCATTTACTTATTCAAGAAATATTTGTTGACTTTCCACTATGTATCAGGCAATGAGATTCAGTAATAAACCCTTCAGATTTAAGAACTTAATAAGATAATTTTTGGTTGCAAGAAGTGCCATTGAGGAAGTAAATAATGATATTATAGGGAAGCAGAGGTGTTAGCAGTTGCAGTACGGGAGACTTGTGTTATAGGGTGACAGGGATGGCTATACCTGAAGCACAGGAAGAAACCAGCATACAGACAGCCCAGAGGAAAGCATGAAAGTAGAAAGAACCACGTGGGAAGGCTCTGAAATGGTTGAAAGCTTGGCATGTTTTGGAAACAAGAGCAATCCAGTTTGGCTTAAGTGTAGTGAGCGAGAGGAGATTGGTAAGAAGGTTAAATTCTCCTCTAAGAGCAATGGACACCCCTGAAAGGATTTAGGTAGGGGAGTAAAGAAATCTGGGTTTTATTAAATCAGGATCTTAATAACATTAAAAGACAACTAACTAACTAAATAAATAAATATAGTTTTTCCAAAAAAATTCACTAGAATAAATATAAAAATTATCAAGTTCACAATGAATAAAAATAGTATATAATTTGAAAAAAGACAATAGTTGCTGGTTTTATCTATACCCCCGAAATCATTGTTTTTCCACTCCTTACAATTGTCTCTTCTGTATCAGAGACCCCTAGGGATCCCTGTATGTGCTCCTACATTTCCTGGTTTTCTATTCTACATTTTAACATTCTCAACACTCACAGAATCCTCCCTGATCATACTGGCTTCATCTTTCCTGGCTCAAGATGCTCTTATTACTGGGTTAATGGTATACTTCCTACTTCCTGAGAGAAGCTGTTACATTATAATTTTTTTCATGGCATCACCTCTTTAATTGGCTTGATCAATGTTCCTTTGCTACCTTTCATCAGTTCTCACAAGCCAGAAAAGGACATACAGTCTTCCACTTGTGCTCAAATGAGTTAGGATATAGGGGACAGGTAGGACTGGCTTACCTGAGAGCCAGTCATGGATGGGGAAATTTGATAGAATACTTTGGCCCCAAAGGTTGAAGCAATCCCTGGTGTCCATAGCAGATACATTGGAAACACACACTTCCCAGACTGGAAGTGAGGTAGAATCCAAGAGCACCAGTTTGAGTTCTTGTAATTCTAAGACTGCTCTTGATGATACTATCAATGTAACTCTTAAGATTTCTGAATCAAAACTATATCTGAGAAACTGTTTATATTCCTAGAGTATATTGGGGGAGAGATTTGCAGGTGGTGCTAATAAATGTGCTTAGAGATGTCACACAGAATATAGGCAGTCAGTGATGGTGATATCATGGGTTCTATCCAGGAAGGTGAAAGTCCCAGGAGAAAGCTTCAGTTGTATTTGATGAAATTTCTGGGAGTGCATTGCATTTTGGAGAGTGGGGAAATCTCATGGCCCACCATCCCTCTCAGCAGAGGGAACCTGTCTATAGTTTCCATCCACACACCATGAATTTAGTCCTGGGCTTGATTAAACTAGGGCTGCCATGCTTGGCAATCTTCTCCACCCTTCTAAAGAAGGATCTAATTTTAGCAGGAAGCAACTTTGTCACTGTAGACTCAAAAAAACCTTAACAGAATGAAAAGGGAATATTTTGTTTAGAGTTGCCTTAAAAATTATTACAGGGAATTCATGGAAAAAATTGCTTTCCAATTTTAGGACTCTTCAAGATATCAGGTAGCTATATATAGAACACTATTCATAATGTTGCAGGTCCTAGGATCTGGCTAAAAGTGATTCCTGGGGGTAATGCCTTCTCTCTCTCTTTCTCTTTCTCTCTTTTTAAAATTTCTTCCACAGTCAGTCTGGTAAGCTTCCCCAAAGATGATTATTAAACAAGAATCTTAATTGTTGTCCTAGCACAAGTTGTTACTTAATTAAAAAAATCCTTGGTGTTAATGAAATTTTCCTCTGAAAAACAATAGCTGAGATGAAAAAGGTAATGTTTTGCAAACTAAAAGAACTCACAGAGACATCTTTTAGAAAATGTTTTATAAAGTTTGTAAAAATAAAAGGAACACCACAATCACCCAATGTTCTTGACATGAATTATAAAGTAAATATTTCAAGGATGTTGTGTTTTGGACCGGAAGATCTTTGTACCCCTAGAAGGGAATTGAGGTTACAGTAAAGTAAAACTTCTCAACTGTAAGAGGTATGAGGCTTGAAATTCACTTCTTTTAAAAAAATCTTTATTGTTGAAAGTATTACATTTTTCCCCTCATTGACCTCTTCTAGCTCACCCCCACCACCCCTCTTCCCACCCCAGGCCTAAATACAATCATTAAAAAGTATTACTTGGTAATGGAACTTAAAATTTTTTTTAACCTTTTCTCCTTAAGGCAATTAAAAACAATACAAATCTGAAGGAAAAAAGGTGGGGAGGAAGAGCTGTAATTGTTCAATCATTCTCTCTCTTCTTCCTCTATTACTTTATATGTATGGATAGTTGAGTCTCCTTATTTCTGCAAGTTATGTTTTCACAAAGTCACTGAAAACACTGAATGGACAAATATTGAGCCATTGTTTCTAGGAGAAATGAAAGGTTAGGTTCTGCTGTCCTCTGGTCACAACATTTTCATCAAAATTAATACATAACTGGGTATTAAATGTGATTATGTTTATAAACTTTTAAAAATATGTTTTTATTGATTTCAGAGAGAAAAAGAGAGGGAGAGAAAGAGAGATAGAAACATCAATGATGAGCTTCCTGCACGCCCCCCACCATCCCCCCGCACTGGGGATCGAGCCCACAACCTGGGCATGTGCCCTGACTGGGAATCGAACCGGGACCTCCTGGTTGATAGGTCGATGCTCAATCACTGAGCAACACTGGCTGGGCAAGTGTGTTTATGTTTAAAGATACTTTATTTATTTATTCATTAACATTGAACTTATGGCCAACACCACTATAACTCATGAATGAATGTAGCTTATCTAACACACATATTACTGCAATTTGGAAAAAAAAATTCAGAATCTGGTCACATAAATTTTATGAAATATACTGGCACTTGGCATAAGTGTGTCCTCATAATTATCTTCTGTGTAAACCCTGCATTCACAACAAATGTATCCCCATCCCTTTTCTGTTTGTTTGCCTTTGTTGAACTTTCCAGAGTAGATGGAGGAAAAAGCATGAGGCAAAAGTCTTAATTTTATTTAAATGGGATACTTGCTGAGATTCTGGAGAAAGGAAGATGAGAAGGAGGAGGTGGGATGCAGAGTGTCAGTATGAGGAGGTAGTAAGCTGGGTTCCCTTTGATTTAAGTTCCTTCCTACATGGGTTCATTTGCTGATTGTTTTAGGATGGTTATGCCTCTCCTGTGGCCCCTCAGTCCAGAGGTATCCGGACTAGTCGTTACTCTGCTGCACATACCAGGCCACTTGCAAAGCTGACAGCAAACAATTTTAACCCAAGGAATTCCCTTCATGACCAGGACTGCCTCTTCTTTTTTCCCACTTTGAATAAACAGAAGTCAGTGGGACTTCTGTCCCCTCTCTCTTCTGTTCAGTTCAAGTTCCTGTCTGACATGTGTGCACCTATCATTTGGAGGCAAACAGAAAGGCTGGGTTAGATGAGCTACTACTCCAGAGTAACTCTTCATGTCCTCGTTGGGCAGTGGTTCAAAGTTGAGTCAGGTACTGGGTAGCATTTTCAAAGCATTTTCATTTGTACTTAAGCATTGTTCCCTCTAGCTTCATCTACTGTGCGTCCTTACCCCACCCCTTGTTAGCCCTACCCTGCCATTGTTGTGTGGCTCCTAGCTTCAGCCTGGGCTCTGACAGTTGGACTGACTGTTAAAGACAAGCAATACAGGAAAACCCGGAGTTGTGCTCATGTGATGCTGTGATGGTTCATTCATTTTCTTACTTTCTCATTACACATCCATACACTTCCAGCTTTTGCTTCTGTTTGAAACACACACACACACACACACACACACGGCACACACATCAGCTTTTCCTGTTTCTTCTGAAATCATATTGCACAAGTGTGAAAGCTGAAAAATATCCCACTTCCTTACCAGCCAGTTGAAACTTTTCTGATGGCTGTCCAAAGTGACCACAAGAGGCAATGAGTTAAAATTTCAGTTGGGAGGATTTCCCCATTCTCCTCTGTAGTCAATAAAGCATAAACTTCCCAGCTCATTTCTCCATCTGGTCCTACGATTCCTGGAAACCTGCTTCCAAAGAAGTTGATAAGAAGATGTGAAAGAGAAGTGTGCTTGGGCATGGGAGGTGGGGATAGGGGCCCGCTGTGGTCTAGTGACTCTCAGGGGACCAATAGTGGGAGTCTGCTGTCTATATTTGAACTCTGCCACCTATTATATTATAGGGATGCAAACCCTCGAGTTCTCAAAATAAAAATAAAATTACAGAGGCGTTACAGTTCCTCATTAGAAACATTTTGAGCATGAAAATTCCAAGGATTAGCCAAATACATAAAAAAATCTCAGCTGACCATAGACTAAAATGTAAGCCACTATTTCAATAGAAATAGCTTTTGTAAACTCATTGTAATATACTAGAGGCCCGGTGCATGAATTTGTGCATGGGTGGGGTCCCTTGGTGTAGCCTGCAGGGATTGGGCTGAAATTAGCAGTCCAATGCCCCCTGCCACTCCTGCCTGCTGCTCCCACTCATCCTGGCCCCGCTGCACCTCCTGTGAGCTTACGCCTAGTCACTCCTGATGAGGAGAGGCTTGCGCCTCCACGGTGGCACTTGCCAGCTGTGAGCCCTGCATCTGGCATTCATCCCAAGTTGGGTGGGGGGGGCTGAGACATAATCGGCCCTCTGGGCGGGCAGTGGGATGCCCTTGCAGGTCCGGATCCGGATCCATCCAACTGATGTTCAGGCCGGTTGTCAGGAGCCACCTGATGGCCACTTTTACATCGCTTCTTCCTTGCAGAGTGTCTTGGGAGGGGAAGCAGACACGGTGCCCAAGGCCAACTACCAGGAGGCCAGTGGTGCTGTTGGGATTGTGCCGGTGGCACCTGTCTGTTGGTGCCTGGCCTGTTCTCCGGAGATTGGATCTGCAGGACTACTCGGGGAGTGAGTGGCTGCCACCGGTCTGGTGGGCCGCTGGGACGGGTTGGTCCGCTGAGCAGCACTCCCACTGTGGGAGCACACTGACCACCAGGGGGCAGCTCCTGCGTTGAGCATCTGCCCCTTAGTGGTCAGTGCGTGTCATAGTGACTGGTCGACCGGTCATTCAGTCATTCGATTGCTCAGTTGCTTAGGCTTTTATACATATAGATACAATGTAGAGAGAAAAATCTCTATGTAGGTACTTTCCTAGAAGAAATAAGCAGAACAAAAATTAACAAACTGCAATTAAAAAAAATAAAGTTGTGTCTTCTTTAAGTCCTAAGTATTATTTTATGTCATGAGAAATAAGGTAGCATTGTTTCAAAGTTCACAGATTTGATATTAGATAATGTTCCTGAAATAACACAGAAGCTTTTCTTTCCCTTATTTATTTATAGAATATGTCTATATATCTATGTATCTATATATCTATATATCTATATATATTCTGATATGTTCTTTGCTGATGATGTTTTATAAATATGGTTTTCAAGTTTATGCTATTATTTGATAAAGAGAAGCTCTCAATTTTAAATGTAGTTAAATTTAACAATATTTTATTTTGTAATTATGCTTCTGTGATTGCTTAAGACTATTCTACCTTAAAGTCTAAAATATATTGACTTAAATATTTTTTAAAGAATTAAAAATTTTTACTTTTGATATTTAGGCATTCAATTTATCTGGAGTTGATTTTTGGTTATAGTTGAGGTAGGAGCTTAATTTCCTTTTATTTTTCATCCATGTGCAGACAATTTTTCTTATTCATTTATGAAGAACCCTTCATTCCCTAATGATCTTCCATGGCACAGCCTATCATATGTCAAAAGTCCATAAGCACCAGTGCATCTGTGTCTGTATTCTCTATTCTATTTTACTGGTTAATTCTAGACACATTCTACATAGCCTAACTACAATAGTTTTACAGTGAGTCTTGGTATTCTGAGTCCTTTGTTCTTTTATTTACACTTTAAAATCAACTTATCTAAGTTCCATGATATTTTAATCAAGGTTATAAGAAATGTACAGATCAGTTAGGATCAAATAAACTTCTTTAGGACATTTGATCTTCCTGACCATGAACACAGTGTTTTCCTCAGCTTAGTTGTTCTTGACTAAGGCTTATTTTGTGTACAGGTCTTATATATATTTGACCACATTTATTCCTAGAGACTTTATAAATTTATCTACTGTAATTTTCTATTGTAAATGTTATCTTTTTAAAAAATATATATTTTATTGGTTTTTAACAGAGAGGAAGGGTAAGGGATAGAGAGTTAGAAACATCGATGAGAGAGAAACATTGATCAGCTGCCTCCTGCACACCCCCTACTGGGGATGTGCCCGCAACCAAGGTACATGCCTTTTACCGGAATTGAACCTGGGGCCCTTCAGTCCACAGGCCGACGCTCTATCCACTGAGCCAAACTGGTTAAGGCATGAATGTTATCTTTTAAAAAGTATTAATGTTATCTTTTTTCAAGTATTTATGCAGAACTGTTGGTAGGGAATCATTCTCTTTAAAATTAGGTAGAAGACAAGACTGCAAAATATTTGAGATCTTAACTAGCACAATAATACAAGAAAAGATTAAAGGAATTAGGTCTGGAGAAGAGGATCATTATTTATCATTGTACACATAGAAAACACAAATGTATTTCTGTATAAATTACTTAGAAATAATACTAGTAAATGAATAATCAACTTGACCACATATGAGATCAATCTATAATAATAAAAGTGTGATATGCCAATTAGACCGAACAGCTGAACGACCTTCCGGACATCCTTCTGGGTGTCCTTCTGGATGACCTTCTGGACAAAGCCGTGGCTGCGAGGGCCGAGCCCCTTGCACGAATTTCGTGCATCGGGCCTCTAGTGTAAAAGTCAGTTGTACCTCTTAGTAGTCCTTAGATTCATATGATGAAAGCATAATATTTAGCAGATATAGGGAGAAATATGTCCTAGTACAACATCATTCCATAAAAGGACATTCTTTCTGATGGGTGTGGTTTACCATTTAATCAACCACTATGAAAGCCAGAATTCTTAAATTAATTAGCAGTTGGAATTCAAACAAGTTAGTATCTGTACATGCCAATATACACAGAGGATTCTTTAATGCAGAACTTTATGAAGACAACAAAAAATTGATTGAAGATGACTAAATTTATACTATGGAATGAGACTATATGAAAATTACCCCATTATGGGGTACTATTGGAGGGGGGTTCTCTCTTCCCGCGACCAGCGCAGAGAGAGAGAACTGGGGGTTGATGAATTCTTGTGTAGAACATGACGAGGGCTTAATGAAAAATGAATAAAACAAGACTGAGACAGAAATAGAGGGAAAGCTGGGCCTGGGTGTGGCGTCTGCCCTCTGATAGATGAACAGAGCCCCTCCCACACCCGGGGTAAGTTTATTTATATTCGAAGTACCAGGAAGTTACATCACATCTGGGTGGGCCTTGAGTTAATAGGATCCATCCCCTTTAGCACCTGAGTGGGAGAGTCAGACTGAGTGGCGTCCTAGCCTCTTGACTAGGACCGCCCCCAGAGCTTGGCTCTGCCTGCGCTCTCAGTCCAGCAGATGATATTTAAAAAACTTCCGAAGGTGCTAGCCAGCAGCCCTCCACAGTGCACTACTCAGCCATAAAAAAGGATGAAGTACTGCCATTTCAAACAACATGGATGGCCCTTGAGAACGTTATGCTAAGTGAAATAAGTCAGTCAGAAAAAGCTAAGAACTACATGTTTTCACTCATATGTTGGATATAAAACTGAAACTCATGAACACAATCAGCAGTGTGGTGGTTGCCAGAGGGAAGGGAGTGGGGGAGGGGTGAAGGGGGTCCTAATATATGGTGACGGGAGATGATTTGACTGGGTGGGGGGCACATAGTGCAATATACAGATCTTGTAACATAGAAAGCCACACCTGAAACCTATATGATCATATTAACCAATGTTACCCCAATAAATTTAACAAAAAAGGGGAAAAATAAATGTGACTAAGTTAGAAGATTAACCAATTATAATAAGAACAGTCCTATTAATACAATACACTGCAAGTCACATAAAGTATTATTCTGACTACCTCTAATTCCTTCTGGTAGAACTGGTGAAACATGTAGGGATAGTCAAGTTAAAGGTCTCTGTCTAAATTCCATTCATTTTGTTGTCATTGTCCAAATTCTGGATTCTCTGTTGATCCCTTCCTGGGTGTCTAGTGCACTGCAATGGTTACCTCTTTACATCATGCTAGATAAAAATATTAGATTTTTTTGTTTGTTTATTTGTTTGTTTGCAATTGCTTAACATACATTATTTCAGTAAAGAGCCTGTATCATGCTCTACCTAGGTCCATGCACTTGTAGATTTAAAACACTGCTCTCCTTCATTTCTTCCTGAAAAATGCCAGCAGCTACTATTTATTATAAAGAAAATGGTTAGTCTGTCTCTTTGTGTAGGACTTCATTCATTTGTCCTGACTTGATTTCTCCTCTTCCCATTTTAGTGGAATAAAAGCAGCTTTCAGATTCCTACTAGTTCTGATTCTGCATAGACACCTTTCCCCCTTCCCACACCCCCAATTCGTAGTGACCTTGGGCAGCCATGGCCTTTCTTTATCCCAGTCACAATGACTTTATCTCATCATTTTACATTTTAACATTTCTATGCCCACTGTAGGTGAGATATTTATAAACTAACATAATTGCATAAATTTGAGTTTTCTTCTTTACATTACTGGTTGATATTTTTTTGGTTGTTAATAGATATCCAACTAACTTTGCAAAGATAATTCAAATGACTTTCCTGGTTTCCTGATACCTTTCTCAGCAGCTTCTTCTCCTTGAGGCTTTAAAGTGCCCTAATAAGTGGTTCAAAGTTGAGTCAGGTACTGGGTAGCATTTTCAAAGCAGAATGCTAGCCTGGTTATGTGTTCTGGTAATCGAAACAAATAAATCAACCATGGATCGTAAAACACAACCGGTAATAACAACCACTAATATTTAATAAATCGCCAACTGGTTTGAAAACTGGTTCAAATATTTTGTACCACTCACAAAAGCAGTGTTATAAACTGCTTGGTTATAAAAATCACATTACATAATTATTAGCATTATCATGTTCATCTGTTCTCTTTCTCTCTTTTTGGAAACAAAATTCTTGGTTTAATAAACAACTTTCCAGTGGCATTTCCTATTCTGAATGGTGATGTCAATTTTAAGTAAAAAATAAACTTGGGGTAGTGATAAAAATTGGACCTTTTTAAAAATAAGAGATCATAAACTATAATTTTAAATGAGTCACTGTTGATTAATATAATAATTTTCATAGGGACTTTACTGCAATGTGTATAGAAAAGCCACTATGGAAAGCCATAAAAGTGCTGTGGTTTGTCAAAGTTTTAGATTAACATTTTATAAGAGAAATGCCTTGGAAGTATGTGGGGAGAATTTGGATTTTAAAAGAAGCCAATGTTCTGACTTATTTATACTGGCCAAAACTAGCTTCTGATGTCCTAGAAATAGTGAGTTCATGTGCTTCAAATGTTGTTAGAAAAGGATATTCTATCACCTGCCAAGGCTCTTGTCATAAGTTACCCAAAGGTAGTTAGTTGGTTATATATTCAATGGGAATTCTGTTGCATAAAAGGGGCTTTGCCCTTCTGATAACCACTGATCTCAGGAAGTCAACTGCCAGTGACAGGTAACTGTCAAGATTGTAATCATACCCTGCTCTCACTATCTCAACATCTGGGAATAATAAGTCAGTTATATTGTTGACTCTTTCCTATATAAACTAGATTAAAATCTCAGGCCACTTATGCATAGGATGAAGGTTAGGATTAGGCCAGTGGCAATAGAGTGCTCATGATGAAGTGGGACATCTCCATGTAGATTGCCTTGCAACATCTATGTAAAACTCATCAAACAAAGACCACATGGAGATTTCAGCAACGGGTCCCAATGCCTGCCAGGTGCAGTGAAAGGTGTGAAAAACACCTCGCACCTCTTAAAGACCTTAAAATTAGTTTCAGCTGTTAAACCCTCTGAGCTCACATTATATAATTGTTCTTGCTGTGGGACTGCAACCATTATATATCTTAATTATGTAGAAGAAAGTTAAACCCCAAAGGATGGATAACTTATCAAAGACTTGTGAGACAATCTAATTAGAACTTCAATCAGGCTTTTCCCATAAATTCATTTTTTACTTTTCCGGGGTCACATGAACTGCTTTGGAATATCTGTTTCAGTTCTGAACAAGAGCAGGTACCAGCATTTCACAGTGTAAACTACCCTATTTTCAGAAGGAGCCTCATGTGTCAGATGGTGTGGGTGGCAAACACCTGCAGACAAGGTGATATAGACAGAGGAAACACACCTGAAAGAAGACAATCATAATTGTTACAATACTTTACATAGTAGACTTTGTGGTTGACACTCCCCTATCAATTCCAGCCTTCAGATGACTAGTCTAACCCTAACCAATGAAGGTAATTTTCACCTTAGCCAGTGATTGGTTCAGGAATTGTTAGGACTAAACCAACCAGAGCCAATCAAATGTAAAGGGAGTTCAGGGAAGCTGAAAGAATCTAGCTGAGAGAGTAAAATGAGAAAGAGGGAAAGAGTAGGTACAATCATCCCCTCCTATCTGTGGTTTTGCTTTCAATGGTTTCGGTTACCAGTGGTCAACCACGATAAAAAATTATCAGTGGAAATTTTCAGAAATAAACAATTCATAAGTTTTAAATTGTGCACTGTTCTGAGTGGGGTAATCTCCTGCCATCCTGCTCTGTCTCACCAGGATGTGACTCATCACTTTGTCCAGCATCTCCACACTGTATACACCCTCACCCGTTAATCACTTAGTAGCCATATCAGTTATTAGATGGACTGTCATGGTTACCCTTATGTTACTCAATAATGGCCCAATAGCACACCAGTAGTGATGTTGGCAATTCGGATATATCACTGAGAAGTTGGAAAGCTCTTACTTTAAATGAAAAGGTGAAAGTTCTCAATATAATAAGAAAGAGGAAAAAAATCACATGCCAGGTTGCTAAGATCTACCATAAAAACAACACTTCTATCAGTAAGATTGTGAAGAAGGAAAAAGAAATTTGTGCTAGTTTTGCTCTTGCACCTCAAACTGCAAACATTAAAGCCTTAGTAGGTGATAAGTGTTTAGTGAAGATGGAAAAAGCATTGAGTTTGTGGGTGGAAGACATGAACAGAAACATATTGAATTTGATGGCAACAAATTGAGCTAGAAAGTGTTGAGCCTATAGGATGACGTCAGCAGGGGACTACCTGAAATGAGTGACACCAAGCCATTTACTGCAGGTAAGGAAGGGTTACACAGATTCAGGAATAGGCTTGAAATTAAAAATACAAAAATGATTGGAGAGGCTGCATCTGCTGATAAAGAAGCTGCTGCCTCATTTCCAGCAGAAGTTGATTAGGATTTGGTACTATGAATGGTTTCAGGCAACCATCGGGCATCTTAAAATGCAGGTAAAGGGGCCTACTGTATATCTATACAACTATCAACACAAACACAGCATCTAAGCTGTTGGGAATGGAGAGGAAACACCTAGAACCCGTTCATTTGCCTCCTTGTCTTCTCATTCCTGGTGAACTCCAGACAAGCAAGAAGACATTTTCTTAATTGCTATGTTGAGATGAGTACAGCAGGGAGATGCAAATACTTAGATCTCCTTGATGACAATCTAAATCTACTAAATAAATCTACCCCAAAGCCCTTTAACCTTGGGGCTTCCTGTTCATAAGTTACCCAAAGGTAGTTAGTTGGTTATATATTCAATGGGAATTCTGTTGCATAAAAGGGGCTTTGCCCTTCTGATAACCACTGATCTCAGGAAGTCAACTGCCAGTGACAGGTAACTGTCAAGATTGTAATCATACCCTGCTCTCACTATCTCAACATCTGGGAATAATAAGTCAGTTATATTGTTGACTCTTTCCTATATAAACTAGATTAAAATCTCAGGCCACTTATGCATAGGATGAAGGTTAGGATTAGGCCAGTGGCAATAGAGTGCTCATGATGAAGTGGGACATCTCCATGTAGATTGCCTTGCAACATCTATGTAAAACTCATCAAACAAAGACCACATGGAGATTTCAGCAACGGGTCCCAATGCCTGCCAGGTGCAGTGAAAGGTGTGAAAAACACCTCGCACCTCTTAAAGACCTTAAAATTAGTTTCAGCTGTTAAACCCTCTGAGCTCACATTATATAATTGTTCTTGCTGTGGGACTGCAACCATTATATATCTTAATTATGTAGAAGAAAGTTAAACCACAAAGGATGGATAACTTACCAAAGACTTGTGAGACAATCTAATTAGAACTTCAATCAGGCTTTTCCCATAAATTCATTTTTTACTTTTCCGGGGTCACATGAACTGCTTTGGAATATCTGTTTCAGTTCTGAACAAGAGCAGGTACCAGCATTTCACAGTGTAAACTACCCTATTTTCAGAAGGAGCCTCATGTGTCAGATGGTGTGGGTGGCAAACACCTGCAGACAAGGTGATATAGACAGGGGAAACACACCTGAAAGAAGACAATCACAATTGTTACAATACTTTACATAGTGGCCTTTGTAGTTGACACTCCCCTATCAATTCGATCCTTCAGGTGACTAGTCTAACCCTAACCAATGAAGGTAATTTTCATCTTAGCCAATGATTGGTTCAGGAATTGTTAGGACTAAACCAACCAGAGCCAATCAAATGTAAAGGGAGTTCAGGGAAGCTGAAAGAATCTAGCTGAGAGAGTAAAATGAGAAAGAGGGAAAGAGTAGGTACAATCATCCCCTCCTATCTGTGGTTTTGCTTTCAATGGTTTCGGTTACCAGTGGTCAACCACGATAAAAAATTATCAGTGGAAATTTTCAGAAATAAACAATTCATAAGTTTTAAATTGTGCACTGTTCTGAGTGGGGTAATCTCCTGCCATCCTGCTCTGTCTCACCAGGATGTGACTCATCACTTTGTCCAGCATCTCCACACTGTATACACCCTCACCCGTTAATCACTTAGTAGCCATATCAGTTATTAGATGGACTGTCATGGTTACCCTTATGTTACTCAATAATGGCCCAATAGCACACCAGTAGTGATGTTGGCAATTCGGATATATCACTGAGAAGTTGTAAAGCTCTTACTTTAAATGAAAAGGTGAAAGTTCTCAATATAATAAGAAAGAGAAAATAATCACATGCCAGGTTGCTAAGATCTACCATAAAAACAACACTTCTATCAGTAAAATTGTGAAGAAGGAAAAAGAAATTTGTGCTAGTTTTGCTCTTGTGCCTCAAACTGCAAACATTAAAGCCTTAGTAGGTGATAAGTGTTTAGTGAAGATGGAAAAAGCATTGAGTTTGTGGGTGGAAGACATGAACAGAAACATATTGAATTTGATGGCAACAAATTGAGCTAGAAAGTGTTGAGCCTATAGGATGACGTCAGCAGGGGACTACCTGAAATGAGTGACACCAAGCCATTTACTGCAGGTAAGGAAGGGTTACACAGATTCAGGAATAGGCTTGAAATTAAAAATACAAAAATGATTGGAGAGGCTGCATCTGCTGATAAAGAAGCTGCTGCCTCATTTCCAGCAGAAGTTGATTAGGATTTGGTACTATGAATGGTTTCAGGCAACCATCGGGCATCTTAAAATGCAGGTAAAGGGGCCTACTGTATATCTATACAACTATCAACACAAACACAGCATCTAAGCTGTTGGGAATGGAGAGGAAACACCTAGAACCCGTTCATTTGCCTCCTTGTCTCCTCATTCTTGGTGAACTCCAGACAAGCAAGAAGGCTTTTTCTTAATTGCTACTGATAAACCAGCATCAGAATAAAGTTGACCTTGTTGAGATGAGTACAGCAGGGAGATGCAAATACTTAGATCTCCTTGATGACAATCTAAATCTACTAAATAAATCTACCCCAAAGCCCTTTAACCTTGGGGCTTCCTGTAATCTGAGTTAATAAGCTTTCTCATTATATAAACTCATCTGACTTGTATTTCTGTACTTGTATTAGAAATCCTAATCAATGTGACCTAACATTTATTAATTTGATTGACATCATATTTTTTTTGGGGGGGGTCTTTGTGCTGGTGAGCCACTCTTCCCCTCACACCCCAATCCCTTATCTGTCTTTCTCTGCACCCCACTTTGGACTGTACCATCTGGGATCTGGTGCTATCTTGCTTCCAGTGAGGTTCAGCCAATGGGAGGCAGCAGTAGGATATGGGAGGACAGAGGGATATATTAGGGTGTTTTGTCAATATTTCCACCAGCTTAGAAGCTGCTTTTTGTTGGCAGCTATGCCCCTCCAAGACCATACCTCCACGAGGGGGCCCTTCTCATTGGCCCCAGTAACTCTTTCCTGCCTTGTTTCTTCAGCCCTGGAGTGATCACAGCTTTCCTTAGTTGCCTGCCTCTGGCTGCCCCAACATTTCTTGTTTATTCCTTTAAGTTTTTCTGCAGGAAATTCTGTTTTCCTCCAGAACTTTGACTGATGTATTTTGCCTTCTGCCTCATTTTCTGTCCTTTATTTGTTAGAAGCTATAGTATTCTCCATCCCTGAATTACAAAGGAAGCTATTCATGGCAGAAATTGGGGTGCAGGGAGGAATTTGAAGGCTTTCTCCTGCTTATTGAGTGACTCTGGATGAGGGCTTGGCTAGTTTTTAATGCAAATATCTTAGGTATCATAGACTGTGCAGTCTTTGCTGCAACTATCAACTGGGCCATTTTTATTTTTATTTTTTTTAAATATATTTTTACTGATATCAGAGAGGAAGGGAGAGGGAGAGAGAGAGATAGAAACATCAATGATGAGAGAACCATTGATCGGCTGCCTCCTGCATGCCTCACCCTGGAGATCGAGCCCGCAACCCAGTCATGTGCCCTGACCAGGAATCAAACCCTGACCTCCTGGTTCATAGATCTATGCTCAACCACTGAGCCATGTCAGCTGGGCATCTGCTCAGCCATTTTTAAGCAAATGGGTGTATATGTGTTCAGATAAAGCTTTGTTTACACAAACAGGTGGTGGGCCAGATTTGGTCCCCAGGCTACGGTTTGCCCACCCCTGGGTTAGTTCATGTGCTTTATGACCTTGAAGTAAAAGAATAAGATGCCAGTCTCCCAGAAAGTTACAGAGAAAATGCTTTGTGAGGCATGTTTTTTAAAATTTTATTACAAGGTATCTCTTGCATATGATAAAGCCGTTCTAGAGACAGAGTTTTATGTCAAAGACAGTGTATGGAAGAAAATCTTTCTCCACCAGCAGAGAGCCACAGCACAGATGCAGCGACCACTAGGATGGGAGCTCCCATGCTTGGCCAGCCCTTCCTAACGCTCCTTGGGAGTCTAAGCTAGATCCTCAGGTCCAGGGAAAGGCTGCCAGGTTTTAGAAGCCACTTTCTGCCACTATATTATGTCAGGCAAGGACAGGAATTGGGCATTCTCCCAGAGTGGCTCCTCAGGCTGAAGGAAAGTTTAGATTGGTGAGCTACTGAAATCTCAGGTCTCCAGATCTATGCTCAACCACTGAGCCATGTCAGCTGGGCATCTGCTCAGCCATTTTTAAGCAAATGGGTGTATATGTGTTCAGATAAAGCTTTGTTTACACAAACAGGTGGTGGGCCAGATTTGGTCCCCAGGCTACGGTTTGCCCACCCCTGGGTTAGTTCATGTGCTTTATGACCTTGAAGTAAAAGAATAAGATGCCAGTCTCCCAGAAAGTTACAGAGAAAATGCTCTGTAAGGCATGTTTTTTAAAAATTTTTATTATAAGGTGGCTCTTGCATATGATAAAGACGTTCTGGAGACAGAGTTTTATGTCAAAGACAGTGTATGGAAGAAAATCTTTCTCCACCAGCAGAGAGCCACAGCACAGATGCAGCGACCACCAGGATGGGAGCGCCCACGCTTGGCCAGCCCTTCCTAACGCTCCTTGGGAGTCTAAGCTAGATCATCAGGCCCAGGGAAAGGCTGCCAGGTTTTAGAAGCCACTTTCTGCCACTATATTATGTCAGGCAAGGACAGGAATTGGGCATTCTCCCAGAGTGGCTCCTCAGGCTGAAGGAAAGTTTAGATTGGTGAGCTACTGAAATCTCAGGTCTCCCAAGGAGCCTTCTTGGATTTTTCAAGGACAAGCCTGCCTCTCCCTCAGTGGTGCTTGGTGTGCGGAAAGCCTGCAGTGCCCATCTCTGCCCTCAGCTCTAGGTAGTATGGGCCTGAGGACAGAGATAGACTCCTTCATCTTTCTGTGTGCCAATGAAACCAAGCACCGGGCCTTGCACATGTTGACTGCTTAATCAATGGAGCTGAATTTCATTCCTAAAAAATTATAATAAAATTTAAAGGCACACCTTGAACATTGCTGGAGATAAGAGCATAAATGGAGGCCCATACATCACTTGCCTTAGGATGTTACACATCAAACTAGGTCTATGGCCTGACTTATCTTCCCACCCCTGGCCCTATAGTCTGCTCATTGGCAATCGTACTGTGATATGGGGGCAATGCTCTCGCTCCATCCAGCCCTACTGTCCTCAGCCTGAGAGGTTGCATGGGCCTCCAGGGGCAAAGCAGAGTGGAAGGTAGGCCCAAGCTCCGGGTTTCTGGGCTGTCCTGGGCAACCTGGGCTGAGCACTGACCTTTCTTCCTAGAGAGACAGGATGAGTGGGCTTCTTCCCTTATGCTGCACTCGTCTGACTCAGAACTTCTAGGTCGTTTTAAGGGCCTTCTAGAATCACACCATCTAAATATAGGGGAACAGAGAATTAATATCTAGGTAATTGGTCTGCTAGACAGCCACTTTGGGCGATGGAGGGCAGCCAACATAAACAAAAGCAGATATTCTCTCTGCTCTCCTGGGACAGTGGCTGTGATCATAACCAACCCTCCCCAGTTCTGTGCTATCCTCCAACACACACACACACACACACACACACACACACACACACACACATGCGCGTGTAATCTCAACCCTGCTTCTTTTGAACTGAGGGTTCAGTTCAGCTCACTGAACCCAATAGTTCTTGTTTGTTCAGGTAATTACTGAACTTTCTAAACTATTTTAGCACAGACAAGGAACAACTAAGAATCTTGTGTTGTAGATTTTGTTATCCCTGCGCCTCACTGGGCATCAACCCTCTTTAACCAGGGACAAGAACCTAGTTGGTACACCTGAAGGATATTGTATGCCTTTCCCAGTGAATCTTCCCACTAAACAAGCCATTTCTGTTGAAGCTTTTTGCTAAGGTTGTTGTATATCAGTGGTCAGATTCACCTGCAGGGCTTGATAAAATACAGCCTGCTGGATCCCATTTTTAGAGCTTCTCATTCAGTAGGTAGGTCTGGGATGAAACCCACCAATTCACACATCTAACAAGTTCCCAGGAAATTCTGCTTGTCTGAGCCCACACTTTGAGAACCACTGGTGTATATGACAGCATAGTCAGCAAAGACCCCCAAAATAGCCATGGTTCTCACAATTCCACAGACATGCCATGGATTACCCTAGTTGGCACTGGCCCTGAGATATTGTTAGAAATTTATCTTTAGTAGCTGGGAAAAGAAGGAAAACATTTAAAGCTGCAAGCAATTTCCAGTCTCTAAGGGTAGGGACATGAATTTATTTCACGGGCAAATTGTCACTTTTGGTCTGGGAAAACAACCGAGTCTTCCATTTATTTACAAAAATGTAAGTCAAATATTCACTCACTGCTCTAGAGGGAAATGTGAGGTTAGCATTAATCTGAACACAGATGTTTGAGACTGAGGAGTTACGTGTTCTATTTGATAACATAAATTTTGGGGAAGATTGTGCCAAACTTCTGTCTGGGAGACATAGTTGTGTGGATGTGGGTGTGGGGTATATGTTCTAACATTTCTGGGCCTTTCTCATTCTAAAGACACTGTGTGTGCAGTAGTTTCCAGAACTCCAGAGCTGAGACCCAGGGAAAGAGCAGTGTCTATAGAAAAGCAACTCTTGGTTGTGTGTCTCATATACGGTTATTTCTTCACCCCCATGTAATAAGGCTTACTTATGATTTTCTGATGTAATTTTTCTGCTAGGGAGTTTTCTCAGGTAGAAAGGAATATAAAACTGTCAATTCACCTGGGAATAGGCTTTTCAGCCTAGCAAAATGAGGAAAGAGTAGGCAGTTCTGTGAGTGATGGTAGGGATTCTCCTCTCAGGGCCCAAGGACAGCTGGGCTAGATTCTGAGGACCAAAGGTGATAGTGGGAGGAGGAGGTGGGAACAAACTGGGAGCTTGACTGGAGAAAGCCAGGGGACTGCTTGTAAAGGTCCTTGAAGACATGACAGGGTGTGTGGATTCTGAAACACACTACTTCGAGCCTGGATTGGACTTTCCTTTTCTAATACCCAAGGTTTTGGTGAAATATTGTTCAAAGTTGGACTTTGATCTCTGCTGGTCCATCAGGGTTTAAAAAGGATATGCTACCAGTTTGGAGCGAATTGGCCAAGGAGAGGGCAGGGCTCCTGTCTAAGGCCACTTCTCAAAGAGTGTGGGTCTCCCAAGGATTGCTGTAGGGGTACAACAGAGAAACAAGAGGTCCCAACCATGTGTAACATGGTGGGCAGGGGAAAATTTCTTTTTCTTTTTAATTTAATTTAATTTTTTACATTTATTGTTGAAAGTATTATAGATGTCCCCTTTGTTTTATTTCCCATTGACCCCCTTCACCCCACACCTACCTCTCCTAGGTTTTCACCACTTTATTGTCTGTGTCCATGGGCTATGCATATCTATCTATATATATAAAATTTTAATATGCAAATTGTCCCCTAGGGAGCTTGACCTGGAGACCGGGAGTTTGATCGCTCGCTATGACATGCGCTGACCACCAGCGCATGGAATGAAGGAAGGACCTGGCTGGCAGCCAGAAGGCCCCAATCGGCCCTGATCACTGGCCAGGCCTAGGGACCCTACCTGTGCACAAACTTCATGCACTGGGCTGCTAGTATGCATATAAGTTCCCAGTTAATCACTCAACCCCCACCACAACCCCAACCCCCACCTTCCCTCTGAAATTTGTCAGTCTGTTCCATGCTTCTATATATCTGGATCTATTTTGTTCATCAGTTTATTTTGTTCATTTGATTCCACATATGAGTAAGATCATGTGATACTTATCTTTCTCTGACTGGTTTATTTCACTTAGCACAATACTCTCCAGGTCCATCCATGCTGTTGCAAGTAGTAAGAGTTCTTTCTTTTTTACAGTCGTATAGTATTCCATTGTGTAAATGTACCACAACTTTTTTATCTACTCATCCGCTAATGGGCACTTGGGCTGTTTCCAAATCTTAGCTATTATAAATTGTGCTGCTATGAACATAGGGGTGCATATATTCTTTCTGATTGGTGTTTCTGGTTTCTTAGGATATAAGTCCTAGAAGTGGAATCACTGGGTCAAATGGGAGTTCCATTTTTATTTTTTTGAGGAAACTCCATACTGTTTTTTATAGTGGCTGTACCAGTCTGCATTCCCAGCAGCAATGCATGAGGGTTCCCTTTTCTGCACACTCTTGCCAACATTTGTTGTTTGTTGATTTGTTGATGATAGCCATTCTGAGAGGTGTGAGGTGATACCTCATTTTCTCTCAGATACAAATTAAAATGACAATGCTCAGTGATTTGAGCATTTTTTTCATATGTCTCTTGGCCTTCTGTATATCTACTTTTTGAGAAGTGTCTATTTAGTTCTTTTGCCTATTTTTTAAATTGGATTGTTTGTCTTCTGAAATTAACCCCTTATCAGATGTATTATTAGCAAATATGTTGTCCCATGTAGTGGGCTCTCTTTTCATTTTGTTGATGGTTTCTTTTGCTGTGCAGAAGCTTTTTGTTTTGATATAGTCCCATTTTTTAATTTTCTCCTTAGTTTCATTTACCCTAGGAGATGTATTGATAAACATAATTTCTTTATAGGCAAGTTGGAGCTCAAGATCAACCATAATTTTGAAGCAGTGATATTATAAACTTTGAGTTACAAGTGAAGCATAGTTTCTTGGTTTGGTTATTAACTAGAGGTAATTTAGGAACAGACATTATATCTGAAGACCCATACTAAAGATCAGATCTAAGAAGAAAGCATTCCCTTTCTTTAATAGAAAAAGGTAATTCAAGTCTTTATGACAAGTGAATAGATCCAAATAGCTATATCAGCAAGAAAGGGAACTCTTTATCTGTAAATCTGAGCTAGGAAGTAAAGTTTCATTGTATGAGCTTTGCAAACTCCCTATATAGTTAGACAAGATGATTTCAATAAACTCTATTAATCTCCCACAACACACATATAAAAACCCTAATCCTAGAAAACCATGTTATAACAACATAAGGAATTGGTAGGTACAGAAGTTCACTAAAGCAAATCAATTTTCTTGCAATTTACTTGAGAGCTCCAAAAATAACAAACAAATATCAGTTTAGAACCAGATTCACCCACACTTCATTATGGCTCCCAGGGACCATAATGGACAAGGCCATCCAGAAGTTTGAACATCTTGACTTTAGCCAAAATAAGCATACTGGTACAGAAAACCAAAACAATGTGGGAAGAAGAAGCCAACATGTAACACATGCTGACTTAGTAAAAAAAGTGAATTTATATCTAGCACATCAAAGAGTTGGCTCAAGGACATCACAGTGTGGGTCCAGAAGCCTTAGAGCTGATCACCAATAACTCTCACTGGGAGCAAGAGGCTTACACAGAAGGTGGTTGTCTAATGCTTAACAAGAGGGAGTAATTATTTTCTGTGGAAGGAGTTTTGTATGCCCATTGGCTTCTTGATCTTAATAACCTCAAAACAAATGAGAGTGTATTTCACTCCGTTTTGATGAAAATGGAAGCAATTATTTTCTTCAATATGGCTAAGTCCAGACCTACGCTCAGAACAATCTTAACGTATGCCTCAGTGTCTCCGTTCAAAAAAGATTCACATTTCATTGACACTGTGAAACATATTTTAAAAATTGCCCAATTAACATGAAAAATAGGAAGAAATTCTGTTTTGCACTCTTCTGTTATGGATTAATCGACATTAGACAGGATTTCTTGAAAGTAGTCTTTTCCCTGCTTACTTACTTTCCCTGGGAAAATCTGCTGGTATATAATTATCTGTTAACCACACTTTTCTACCAGAAATTTCTGGGAATCTTACCAATATTTTCCTCTTCATCTCCTGGCCTGAAGCAGTGATTGTTCCCCTGCTTTGAACAGTGATTGTTCCCCTCCTTTGAACAGTGGAGACAGTGAAGAGCACATCAGGAAGTTTGTTCAAGGTCACGTGGCAAGTCAGCTGTGTAGTCAGGGACTGACTTTTTGGGCTCCACAATCCCAACCTGGGTTTATGGCCGTCAACAAGACTGTCCACCTCTGATGGTCATGGCCTTTAGTGTTGTTGAGTGTTGCTACTGTTTCTAACACAAACTATGGCATGTAGTAGAAGTATCACAGAAATACTAAAACACTGAGAACAGTGGAGACTGGAAGGCATTCTACTTTGCTGGAACTTCTTGAACTAAGTTTTTGTCACACGCTATGGACTGCAAATGTTTTCTCCTTAGATATTAAGATCCTCATTTTTCAAAGGTGATCTGATTAGCTGATCTTTCACTCATCACAATAGCTGTTTTGCAGGTTCATTTTGATGCCAAAGTATTTGGGATGACTTTTAAAAGCATGTTTTGAAGGAGTTTTCCTTTGAAGTTATAAAATTGTCTTTTTGGCAAATGTGAATGGACTTTAAGTTTATGTAGACTGTTATCTTGGATAACATCATATATTTGGAAACTTTTTGTTATTGTTGTCTATCCTCATCCCGGGATATTATTCCATTGATTTTTAGAGAGAGTGGAAAGGAGGGGGAGAGATAAAGAGAGAGAAACATCAATGAGTGAGATACTTTTTAGATAGGAATTTGTAAGACTTGTTGTTAAGGATAATCCTGCTCTAAGAATATATTGTGTCTTATTGGCTAATAACAGTAGTAAGTAAATATGATTTGTAAATAGATATACACATATTGAGACAGATGCTTGAAATGTTAGAGACCCTGAGGAAGAGTATCTGCTTGTCTGTATTAGGGACCTGATAAGATTAAAATTATCCCCATGAACTCTACTCACCAGCTGATATCCATTCTTTCTACCCATAACAAAATATGACCTCATGAACCCCTTCTCTGGGTCCTTTGGAATCTCTTTTCTAGACTTTACATTGAGCATTTCCATTCAGCTGGACATTTTGTAGCTATCATAGTTACACCCTGATTGTCCTCACATAGTTACACCCTGGTGGGCCCAGGGGAAATTGGACTGTAAATGTTGTTTCTGTGGACATACTTTTATTTCATTGTATTTTGACTTTGTTGCACTCTAAGTGAGGGATCACCTTATATGCCATCTGCAAAGGGCACCTTCATTTATGTGGAACAAAATACACTTGCAGTCAAAATATTAGCCAAACTAAAATAGAGACATTGGTTCCTTCCCAAATTTGACCGTCTTATGCACTGTGGAAATTCACTCATATTATAAGAACCAGTGGCATGAGCATGAAAAAAACAACAACAAAACAAAACGCTGTGTACCTTACTGTGAGATGAAGTGGGGTGACATATCTATAAAGTAAATAAAGGCCTAGATGTACTTTCTCATTTCCTAAAGGGAAGTGTTGGAGCAGGTGGTTATAATTAGTGACTTGTCTGAAATTGAGCCAGCACAAACTCCTAAATTAGACTTGTAAAATCCATTTTTTCCCTCCAGAATCCTTGGGAGGGGTAAATATGCTTAGCTTTACAGACACAAATATGTATTTTACATGCTATTGTGGACGAAAAGGGGCCACATGCTAACCTGACTAGCCAGGAGAGGCCTGTGTGGTGGTCTTGCAAGCCCAAAGACCTAAAGTAACCACAAAGGATGGTCTGAAATGAAAACTTAACCTAAAAGCAGCTATGGTGGGTAGTCATGTCCTTTGTCCCTGACAAAGATCAACTTTGATCTTAACTAAGCCTATTGTCTTTTTGTATCAAACATAACATACCTTTGGAATGTCAGGGTAACTTGTAACTTCCCTTTTTCCGGACCCCTCAGGGCACAACCAATGCACCAGGGCAAAAACCACAAATTCTCTTATTGTTACTGTTATTCTGCTAATTGTCGACTGTTAACTATACTGTACCCACTTATGTAAAAAAAAAAATCGTGTGTCTATCATTTCACTTTTTACCCAATCCCAGAGGTTTCCCCGCTTTGCTTTCTCCCACCTCCCTAATCTATCATCAATGGATTTCATGTAACCCACTTACCTCTCCTCCTTTGATGGAAATTTATGAAACTAGGTGAAAAACTGCCATTCTCCAGAGCATTATCCCAATACATCGAGATTCTGCTTCCAGGCAATTTGTCGACAGTTTGGCTCCAATAAACTCACAAAAATTCTTTACAAGTTTGAATGTTTCTTACATAAACACCATAGATATAATTTTCCTAGTTACTTTTAATCTATTCTCCCTTTTAGCTAAGGGCCCTGGGTAACTGATATAATGTTCTGCCAACTTCTGACTTTTCACAAAGTCTTCTGATAGCTCTAATATTACTGGAAATCCATTAGTTTTGTTATGTGCTGCCTCTCCCATCCCAGTGGCAGGGATCATAAAATAATAAAATAGGCTGTAGGGATTAGTTCATAGTTCCTAGGTGAGGAGTGAAAGTCATATTCTATGATAAAGTTATCAAATGAGATGGGGGCACTGGCTAGGCAGGCTAGGTCTGTCCTGATCTGGGGCTTCTCACTGTCACTTTGGAGTGGTGATTAAGCCAGACTAAAGGAAGGAAATGTGGGAGGGGCATGGGATATACCATTTCATAACTGTGAACCAAGCACTTCAATCCATGGTGAAAAAAATGCAGTCATTCATTAGGTTCTCTTAGTGGATTACCTGTGAATCAATGCAAACTTAGTTTTATTGTTTCCTGACATCTGTGTGCCAAGTGCCTGATCTGAATGAGCTAGTTTAGCTGGCCAAACGCTCTATTTTCAGGGAGTCATGCATGCCCTCGGAGAGTGTGGCTCACTGTCCCTCTGCCATTTCCGTCACCTTCCACAAGCTGTTAACTTCCTTTCATGCTTTGCTTGTGTATGTTATGGGAAGCTACCTTTCCCTCTGCATTTGCCATTCAAGTTCCCTGACTTCTGCTCATGGAATCTCTCCCCACATCCTACTAAGGATTTCAATCTACTCTTTGGCTCCTTGCTGGATATATCAAGTCCTAGTTGAAGCCCAGCAACTCCGAGACAAATTTAGAGGCCAGAGCCATGCCTCTGGAAAGTTTGGGAGGCCTGATCATCTGAGCAAAATGAATATATTTCCTTTTTATTACTGTAAGTATCATAGCAGCAAGGCCAAATAGGTCCTAACCAATTATAGGGCAAGGATACCAGGAAAATACCTCATCATACATGGCTGAACCCATTTTGGCAAGATTGAGGAATTGGCTCCCCCACCCCTCTTTAATGGAATTAGAATTGGTTGCCACATAATTACTGTATGCAAGATTAGTTATGAAAGACTGAGTGCAACAGCATCGAACTAAAAAAAAAGATCAAGCATCGGCCATCCCAAATAGAGGTGCTGACAATGGCAATTAAAGTCAGTGCCAAGGGGCATTTCTTAAAGTTATGTGGTTAGTGGCCTCCACCTGCTTTAAATTGTCTTAAAACATTATAAAAATTTCATGCTTTTTTTTCCTCATAAGAGAATAAAGGCTAGGAGGTTAGGGGGATGGATATGTGTATGTGCATGTAGATGCATGTGTGCAAACATATGTGTGCTTACAAGTACACCCTTATCTTTGCTCATACATATTTGTCATAAAACTTGAAACAAATGCAAGTATTAGCTGGAAGGAAAGCTTTTTAATGGCAGTTTTAAATCACTTCAAGGAGTGCCCTCAATGGTTTTGCTCAATGGATAGAGCATCGGCCTGTGGACTGAAGGGTCCCAGGTTCGATTCCAGTCAAGAGCACATGTCTGGGTTGGGGGCTCAATCCTCAGTAGGGGGCGTGCAGGAGGCAGCTAATCAATGATTCCCTCTCATTGTTGATGTTTCTCTCTCTCCCTCTCCCTTCCTCTCTGAAATCAATATATATATCCTATCTAATAAAAGAGAAACATGGTAATTAGCTTACGACCGCTACCCTTCCCATTGGCTAATCAGGGAGATATGCAAATTAACTGCCAGCCAAGATGGCGGCCAGCAGCCAGGCAGCTGGAAGCGAACATAAGGCTTGCTTGCTTCAGTGACGGCGGACTCCAACGTTCCCCGCCTGCCCTGCCGGCCTCTGAGCTGGCAGTTTGAAACATTGTAACAAATATAGAAGCTAAACAAAACCCCAGAAACCAGCTTTCCGCCAGCCGGGATCTCAGAGCTGGAGATGATACAGCGTTTCGATTATAGGACCGAAACAAACCAGATACCTGCTTTCAGCAGCAGAGGCCTTGGCCCAGAATTTAAAAAAAAAGAAAAAAAGGAGCGGTTGGGAGCTTCAGTCACCCACCAGCCTGAAAACAGCCCTCAGCCCCTCACCCAGACTGGCCAGGCACCCCAGTGGGGACCCCCACCCTGAAGGGTGTGTGACCAGCTGCAAACAGCCATCATCCCCTCATCCAGGCTGACCAGGCACCCCAGTGGGGACCCC
>NW_005357999.1:500853-508820 GCF_000412655.1 Myotis brandtii | reverse complement strand
GCAGTTTAGGCCTGCTCCCCGCTGGCAAGTGGACATCCTCCGAGGGCTGCCGGGCTGCCAGAGGGATGTCTGATTGCCATCTTAGGCCCAATCCCCCGGGGAGCGGGCCTAAGCCAGCAGGTGGTCATCCCCTGACGGGTCTCAGACTGCGAGAGGGCACAGGCCGGGCTGAGGGCCCCCCCCCTCCCCCCCGAGTGCACAAATTTTTGTGCACCGGGCCTCTGGTATATATATATACTAGTATACATATATATATATATATTTCAAATCACCTCAAGGAGTAATTTATCAGCTAAGAGCTGACAGCTCCTTTGTGAAGTGACCACACCAGACCTGCCATTCAAAGAAGTTTGGAGACCAGTCTTGTTTGTCCTCTGCAATGGTAGTAATATGTTCTTAAGGATGTCATGTGAAAAGGCAAGATGGAGAGTTCCTCTAATCAGCACTATCTTTGGATGAAACTAGAAAGCGGTGTTAGTATGCTATAATATATATTGAGTATGAAGTGATTAAGCAGTTGTGTGCTGAGCTACTGTTTGGAGCAGAGCAAAAACAGAAATGCTGTTTAATGTTATATGAATGATGTCTGGCCACCATATTTCTGTTCAATAAAGGATCCCATTGCAGTTATGACTCCTGGCAGTAAGTTATTGCACCTGTGTCATGTGCTTTATAAACTTTCCCTATCCTATAACGAGAACTCCATGCCCAGGGAAAGAAATCAGACACAGATCTCTCAAGCTAGACTTGGAAAGTTATAGCACAGCAGAGTTAAAGCTAAAGTTGGTTAAATATAATAGAGATCAACAAAGAAATCTATTGAGAAAGACTCCTCTTTAAGCAAGAGATTTTACCATCGAGTCTCTGAAGCAAGAAGTGGACTTCCCAGTACTCCAGGCCCACCAGTCATGAATAATGACGGACACACAATGTCTAGACTAGATAAGCACTCATCACTAGTCCCCACTTTTGCCACTATTTCTTTGTTGCAAAGCAGCAATTTCCAACCAGTGTGCCGCAAGACTTTTTAAACATGCAATGCCTTACTATTTAGTCAGGGGCATTGACCTCGTTTCCCTCAGATTGTCACCAACCAACCAACCAACCAAACAAACAAACCAAACACACACCCAACAATGACAGTAGTAAGCACAATAATAGCTGTCTGATGTGAATGAATCAAAATTACACCTATTATTTTTGTCAGATCAGGAAGAAATATAATACATTTTTTTGGTGTGCTGCTAAATTTTAGTAATTAATTTATGTGTGCCATGAGATGAAAATGATTGAAAATTGCTGGTGTAAAGGAACTTGAGACTGATATTAGAAACCACTGTATCTCTGTTTACTGGATAGAACTATGAAACATTAATGGTGCAAAAGTTAGAATAAAAACAGAAAAGTTGTGGGATTATAAAAACACTTACATTTTTTTTAAAATAAAAAATGTATATTGGCTGCTAAAAATATGTGTTTCTTGCCATATCACCAATTTTATGGAAAAATTGTATATTACAAAGCCCTGATTTCTAGAATAAACATGAAAATGTCAGTTAGAGGCAGAGAAAATTCCAGTAAAAAGGATATGGATGTTGTTCTCCATCCATCATTAGAAATTCTTGCTGAAGAAACCTCTGTTATCTTCAGGGATAGCTGAGGCCCTTTGGTGTGACGTCACCACCATACTCGGCTGTTCCAGAGCTCAAGGCCGAGGTCGCCCCCTGTTCATTGTTTTCAGTGTAGCTGAGAACCTTCATTCAACCTGGGAATGGGATACTCTCTTGTTCCTTTTCATCTGTGCTTCCCCCAACAATGCTATCTAGTAGTTTCTTTTCTTAATTTCCCAGAAGATTAAAAAAAAAATAAAAACCACTGGAAAAATATATACATTCAAGAGAGCAAAATCTCAGAAACTGTTGCATTCATATGTTTGAAAAGCATTACTTTTTTACTTGATTCCTTTATCCAGATGAATTTTAATATATAATTTATATACATGAAATTTACACATAGCTTTTATGTATTTCTATCAATCTTAAGTAGATAGATAAATGGCTATAATTCTCAGTTACAGAGTTTTGGATCTATTTTCTAAGTTTTGTCATGTGCAAACCCCTGAATTAGTAGACTGATTTTCCCAGCCAAGACCCTACTACACAGAGCAGGTAAAAACAAAATGAGCAGCATTCTTTGCAACCCTTGGTTCAGTGAGGCTGATGTCTGTGTGGTATGCAGTGTGCTCAGTCAACACCCCTCTGACCCCAGCACGCCACCGTGTAGGAGAGAAAGCCACACAGCATCTGAGGACAAAATGAGGAAGTGTCCTTAAACTAAAATTGTAGCACTCGTGACAACAATAAGGAGATGTTTTAGTTCGATAATTTTGAGATGGGGTGGATTTCGGTGCCTTGTTAATGACTGGAAGCAGAACCGAAGGCCTATTTCTTTTCCTGGCCTAGAGCAAAATGGCTTATAGTCTCTCCCTATGGCCCCCCCACTGCCACTGCCTCAAGGGAATTATTAATTTCACTAAACGACACTTTTCCAAAATTAAAAATAAAACCAAGGCTCTTGTTATTAAAGTCTCACTGCTGTAGCCTGTCCTGAAAATGCCTGTGACAGTCCCCACCACCTAGAGTCCTTCCCTCTCTTTCCCATGTTCTCCTCTAGCTGACAAGGAATCTTGAATCTGTAAATCAACGAAAGAAGGCATTCATTCAGGCGGGGCCTCGCCTCCTTCTGTTAGCATTTAGCAACATGGAACTTAAAATGCTTGTTGGTAGCAAGGACCGAGAAAAGGCCTGCCTTGTTCCTATTATGCATGCATTCCCACAATCTAATGTTTCTGCCTCAATAAGTGGTTTCCTTTTTCTTTTTGTTATCAGGAACTGGTCAAAATGCGGGCTGGAGCTATGTAGGGGCACCAGTCATATGTTCAACACATGTAGAGGCTGCAAAATACATTTCCTCAACGCACTTCCTTTATGTTAACACACTTAAAATTTTAATAATATTTCATTTAGGGAAAAAGTAAGTTGTTCTCTCTCAATGAGGCAGATCATGACTTTTCCATTTGCTAACGTGGGCATGCGCGCTGTCTTTCATAACTCGGATGCTGCAAACACCCCCAATCAGTGAGATGTGATGTGAGTTATTCTCCTAATAAACAGCACACAGTATAGTGCTGATCCAGGCATGGTATGTCATCCAGACTCCTAGTGACCAATAGTGCATATTTGTAAAGTTCCTGGCTTGTTTAGAAATATGGTTTATCGCATTTCTTTCCTTTTGTTAAGCTAAATCATTGATTTTAGTCAAACTCCTGGGCATTTCATGTTGACACCCTCTATGAAGGAACAGCAAACACTGTGGTTAAGAGTTTGGGCTTTGGAGTCAGAAAGATCTAGACTAGAGGACAGTCTTGCAGTGACTTTCTGCGACTTGTATGCTCTGGAAGCCTCAGTTTCCTGCTATGAAAGTGGGGTCAATAGTCAAAACTGCCTGAAGAGGTGCTTGTCTTTTAGAATACTGGATTCTGTGATGCAGGTTCCTGGCACCTAAGTAGGATTTCTTCAAAGGTAAGCTGTCACTATATTCAGCTGATCTCATCTTAAGGAATGGTGTTGAGACACCACCCACAGAGTATTCAGGACGTCGGCAGCTTTTAATATCATTATAACCTCCCAGGAGAACATTCCCATTTCTGTCCTTGGGCTTGCATGGCACCATGCCTTGTGGCTGTTCCCCTATATCTCTGGCCTCTCAGTGCCCAATTTTTCTCTCCCAGACATTAAATGTCATCCCTGACACTGTCTTCTCTCCCTTCCTCTGAGGGCTATCCTCAGGCCCTCTGGGCTTGTCCTCTCAGATCCGCTCACTTCCCTCCACATGCACACCAGCTGCCATCGCCCAGGCCACTTCTTGCCCAGGTGACGGCAGGAGCCTCCCTACTGGTCTTCCTGTACTCAGCCTCCCTCCTCAGCTCCTTCTCCACGCAACAGCGATCACTTAAAAATGCAATTTGAGCTTCAAGTCTGTGCCCAGGTCACCTTTGGTCATGGTTCCCAGGCTCTGGCGTCCATTGGGCGAGGATGCTGTGGTCCAGAGCCGGCTCCTTGGGGAGAAGGACTCGGGAGGCACAGAGGCGGGGACACCGGGAGCCAAGTGCCCAGGAGCAGCCCGGTTCCGGAGCCTCGGGAACCTTGGGGCAGATGCAACTCCCGTAGGGGTCCACCCACTGTTAATAATCTCTACTCTTTTCCAAGAGCAGGCGGGGACACCGGGAGCCAAGTGCCCAGGAGCAGCCCGAAGGGGTCCACCCACTGTTAATAATCTCTACACTTTTCCAAGAGCAACAGAAAATGCATGAATCCCAGACACTGTGTGGAGAAGACTTGTCCTCGGCCTGGATTTGTGCATCTGCTGAGCTCGCCCCGTGGCCTGTCAGGCATTAGAGCTCAATCTCTGGGGAGGAGAGGGCACTGGAGGCTGCGCTCAACCTCCTGGCCAGTGATTGACAAGATCGTGCCTACATATTGAAACCCCTAGGAAAACCGAGGTCATGAAAGCTTAGAATCCTGGAAGTGCTCCTAGGAACAGACAGACATAACTATGGAGCTTGTTCAAGAATGTTCTGGGCTCTTTCAGATGATCTTTCCCTTCCTCCTTTCTGTCATGAGCATCTGGATTGACTTCCTGCTGAAAAGTGGAGTCTCCCCTGGGCTCAGCGATCTAGAGAAAAGACGCCAGAGAGATGCCTCGCCCCTCCCACTGTGTAGGGACATGGCCACCAGTTGGCCGTCTGCAGCTCAGAAGACGGTCCTCACCAGAACTCGGCCGTGCCAGCACCTGATCTCAGCCTTCTGGCCTCCAGAACTCTGAGAAATAAATGTCTGTTGTTGATAAGCGAGAAAAAAAGCAAAAAAAAAAAAAAAGCAATTTGAATAAATTATCCTCAGCCAAACCTCTGCCTAAATCCCTTCCTTAGCCTTGTTCTAAGAGCGAGGTTGCTAACCCGATGATCCTCCAGAACCTGTGAGGTCCAGTGCTGCCTAACTATCTGGCTTCGTCCTGTATCACCCTCCTTTTCATTCAGCCACACTGGCCTCCTGCTCCTAGCAACCAGAGAGCCTTGACCACGCTTCTTTTCTCTTCTTGCATCTATGTTTATATTTATATTCAGGAGAGAAGAATTCAAAGCTTCCTTTTTCTTCCTAAGGGCGTGGAGACGTTCAATGACTTCAGAGTTTCCATAGACTTTTGGAGAGTCTCAGGTAAAATGTCAAACACAAGCCCACCATATTATTATGATTTGAACTAGGCCCAAACAGCATTTTTATTTCTAGTAGCACTGAAATTATTAAACCAACAGCCATTCCCTGAGCATGTGTGAACTTCAATTTCAAGGCCAAAGGCTAGCTAGAAAAGTGCTGACATTTTGAAATTGTATTTAGCAGAAATGGAATATTCTGTAACTTCAAAAAAATATTTAGTTTGGGACCCAGTCCCAGATGTCATGGCAAGTTTGTCAGGTATCCAATGTTGGATCAGGAACTAACCAGGAAGCCAGGAGCTTCAAACCCCACTTAGAAGTGAGGATTTCAGGGTCTAGAGCAGAGAGCTGTTCTATAGTCATTTCTGGGTGACATCCCACCCGAGCCCACCTCCTCTCTCCCTGCTGCTGTTCTGTTACCTCCACTTCATTTTCCTTCATGCTGGCAAGTGCCCAGAGATAACTCCACAGCGGCCTGGGAGTCTATGATGAGAATTTGGGGTGGAATTAGCTGTAGAGGGTCCCGAAAACAGCTGCTGGAGGGCATCCATCCCCTCACAAAAGTCTCTATACTTGTTAGCCACCCAGAATGGGAATTCCTGGTTTTACTGATGCTCATAGGCATCTCCTAGAATATATGTGCAACACTGCAGTTGTCACATCCCTGCCACCTCATGAGTGGAAAGTTGGGGAAACATGGCCAGGGGTGGTTGATGTGTCATGGTGGAGCCTGGGTTCTCATTTATTTCTTCTCTATCCCCATTTAATTTTTAAAAATATATTTTTATTGATTTCAGAGAGAAAGGGAGAGGGAAAGAGATAGAAACATCAATTATGAGAGAAAATTATTGATTGGCTTCGTCCTACACACCCCACACTGGGGATCGAGCCTGCAACGGGGCATATGCCCTGACTGGGAATTGAACCGTGACCTCTGGTTCATAGGTCGATGCTCAACACCAGCCAGGCTATCCTCATCTAAATTTTACTGACAAGAGTGAAAAAATTGTAGGAATTTGCTGGGGCTGACTGGCAGACTTTGAACAGCAGATGAATGATTACTTTGACACATGTTTCTGTGAAAGAGAAGCTATGGGGCTGGTTGGCACAAGGAGCCAAAAAAGCCCTGATTGCCTGCCATCTTAGGCTTTTATTGTTAACAACTAGTGGCCTGGTGCATGAAATTCGTGCATGGGTGGGGGGGATTCCTTTAGCCCAGCCTGCACCCTCTCCAATGGGACATCCGTCCCGCAATCTGGGACTGCTGGCTCCTAACTGCTCACCTGCCTGCCTGCCTGATCACCCCCAACTGCCCAACTGCCCTCCCCTGCCAGCCTGGTTGCCCCCAACTGCCCTCTCTGCCTCGGCCCCCACCACCATGGCTTTGTTTAGAAGGAAGTCGGATGTCCAGAAGATGGCCGGTCGACCTGGTCTAATTAGCATATTACCCTTTTATTAGCATAGATAGCTTATATAGGATAAGATTGCTTAAAAGGCAGGGGGGAGCCGTTTTCAGCAGGAGGAGATGCTCTTGGCAGACAAAAATACATAATCCCTATGTCTGGACTGATAGCCAGCCATATGCACTATATTGCCAAACCAGTCATTAAAAAATTGAACCTCTTTCTTACACCTTACACCAAACAGCTGTTGCCCTTAAAACCCATCCTCAGCCCCCACCTTAGGTTCTGCCTTCACAATTCACCCAGATTGGTCGGTTTCTATGCCAGTCAGCATCTCCAGGCTTATCTCTGGGCCTGATCAGAGGGGCGGGGTTGATCAGCAGCCCCCTCAGCAGTCAGTGCTGGGTTGCCACAGCAACCCAGCACTGACTGCAGGACTAACTTCCAGTCAAGCCTTCGGTCATTATGGACCCTGGATTTTTATATATTAGGATAGTTTGAATTAAAATTAACCTTTAGATACAATTAGCAGGGTAGGTATCCTTGAGAAAACACCTGCATTAGTAGTATCTTTCAAACAAGGATGTTTTGAAGTCTTAACATAAAGATCTAGTAAAAAACCGGGGGGCTCAGACGTGTTTGGAAAAGTCAAGGCAGGCTCTGCCGAGTTCCAAAAGGTCCCCCAGAGGCCTTTGATCTTTCAGAGAATTCTTCTTACAGACTTTCCAACCAAGTCCCATGCTTCCCCACAGGAATTGTTACTATTTTCAATTTTGATCAATTTATTTCAAACTGAAGAATTCGAATTTCAAAGATGAGCTTTTCTACTAATATCCATTGGTCATTTATTGTTATGAAAATTCTATGATGATTTTTGAAGGATAAAGGTTAAAGCCAGATCCCCTCTGTTATGCTCTTCATAGCAGTTGGTGTTTCTCTGAAGTCATTGCACCTGTAATAATTGGTTTAATATCCTTATTCCCTGCCAGACTGAACATGCCTTGTGTGCATAGAGCCCTGCTCATCCTATATGTTATTCACTGCGTTTTCCCCACATGTTGGTAAGTGATTATCTACACTAATAAAAGAGAAACATGGTAATTAGCATACTACCGCTACCCTTCCCATTGGCTAATCAGCATATCCTTATGCAAATTAACTGTCAGCCAAGATGGCGGCCGGCAGCCATGCACTGAAGCGAACAGGGAGGCTTGCTTGCTCCAGTGACGGCGGACTCCAACGTTCCCCGCCTAATTTGCCGGCCTCTCAGCTGCAACTCTAAGCAACTA
>NW_005357999.1:489532-499498 GCF_000412655.1 Myotis brandtii | reverse complement strand
TGCACAAATTTTTGTGCACTGGGCCTCTAGTCTATAATAATAAAAGGGTAATATGCTAATTAGACCGGGCATCTTCTGGAAGTCCTTCCTGACAAAGCTGGGGCCAGAGGGAAGCCAGCCTGGGTCCCGGGTGCCTGCTGGTGGCTGGAGGAGGGAATCCTGGGTCCCAGGTGCTGGAGGGAAGCTGGTGCTGGCAGCCGGGAGAAGGAAGGCCTACTCTTTCACGAATTTTTGTGCATTGGGCCTCTAGTATATATCTATCTCCTATCTAATAAAAAGGGAATATGCTAATTGACTCTCACATGTTGCAAAAACGTGGTTCCCACAGCCAATAAGGTGGGGATATGCTAATTGACTGTCCCACCCTCAAAGATGGTGGCACCAGTCCCCTCAGCCCCCCAGCTGCCCAGGGCCAGCCCAAGGCACAGGCAAGCCTCAGATGGTGACTGCCAAGCTGCCCAGGGCTGCCTGAGGCTCAGGTAATCAGGGCTAGCTGAGGCTTGCGCTGCCAGCAGTGGCAGCAGCAGAGGGGTGATGGGGCATTGCCTCCCGCCCCTGAGGGCTCCCGGACTGTGAGAGGGGGCAGGCTGAGCTGAGGGATACCCCTTCCAGTGCATGAATTTTCATGCACTAGGCCTCTAGCATGTATATATAACATTTTATATATATATAAAATTAAGCTAAAACCAGTCATAAAATGAGATATCCCACAATGTTCTTACAGGGTCTAAAATGATGAAATTGACTGCTGCATTTCAATAAGGGCAACTTTTTTTTTTTAAAAAATATATATTTTATTGATTCTTCACAGAGAGGAAGGGAGAGGGATAGTTAGAAACATCGATGATGAGAGAGAAACATCCATCAGCTGCCTCCTGCACACCCCCCACTAGGGATGTGCCGCAACCAAGGTACATGCCCTTGACCGGAATCGAGCCCGGGACCGAGCCCGGGACCCCTGAGTCCACAGGCTGACGCTCTATCCACGGAGCCAAACCGGTCAGGGCTCAGTAAGGGCACCTTTGAACCTCCTTATCTGATGTAATAATAATAATTTATATAAAAGAAGAAAAACAGCTAATATAGATAATGCTCAGAGTGTGCAAGGGTAATGTTCTAGCATTTTACCTACATTCAATCATATCATCCTCATAAACAGCCAGAGGAGGTAGGTACTGCTTTCCCCAACTTACAGCTGAGGAACTGAGGCTCAGAAGTTGGAGACTTGTCAACTGGGAAGGGGCAGAGCTGGGGTTCATACCCATTTCTGTTCCCCTGGCTCTTGTTTTAGAGAACTGAAAGTCAATGAAAAATAAAGAAATAAATAAAAGAAGTCTGTTCTGAGGCCTGCTCTGCCCAAGGCCTGAAGGAGTTACCAGGATTTAAGTAACATTTCAAAAGCCAAATAAAAACACAGGGCAATAAGGTCTCTGTGGAGACAGGGCATGACTAATTAGCATGTGAATTGTATTCCTCTTAAATGCCATGGTGTAGAGGAAGGAGGGAGGGATGGCCAAGGCCTGAAGCAGACCAAGAAGGTTCCATGGAAAGCAACTGACCCTGAACTTCGTCAAGAAGAATAGGCACAACGTGGATGGGTGAAGGGGATCTGAAAGACACACGGGATAATGAGGGCAAATACCCACATCAAAAGTTGTGTTTTAAAAAATATGGATTCAAAATAATGAACAAAGCTCTGTCCTGAAGCCCAGGTTGTTCTTCAGCTCTGAGAAAAATGTGGGATTTTGGGTCAAGTCAGTAGCTCTTTTCCTCCCACACTTGTTTCTCCAGGTGTAAAATGAAAACATTCCCTGCCATATCCCTCCCCCATAGAGATGTTGAAAGAGTTACAGGATCCGTAAAGCTTTGGGAGTCTCTTTAAAGTAGTTATGCAAAGTCACATTGTAATTATCACTACTGTTTTTGTTGTTGGTTTTTATTATCATTATTGTCAAACTGCCTCTGGGGAAGCATACCTTTTCTGCAGTCACAGCCTGCTCAAACAATTCGCTCTGTTGTGACCCACCTCACTGCAAAAGGCTGGGCAGGACCTGGCCAGGCAGATACCTCCTCCAGTGATTCCCGCTGCTCCAGAAGGTTTTCTGTGGCCAGAACCTGCTTCCCAACTCCCTCTCAGATAATTGCCCCTCCCCCCACCTACCCCCCCACCCCGAACAAACAATGTTTAAAAAAAAGGAATTGATGTTTAAATATCAGAAACTTTCAGATAAAAGGAAGTGACAACAATGGACCCACATTTTAGCCCCTGTCACAGCAAGAATCAACCATTCTATTGAATGAATACCCGATGCCTTGACCAGCCCCCACGTGAACTTTGCCATCATGGGTGCGTACCTGCCAGTCCTGCGGGCATCTTTTGGCTACATCTGTCTAGTTTCCATCCAAAAGCACTGACAGGTCTAGGGCGAGCTGCTTGCAGGGCCATGCAAGATGAGGAGGGTGCCAGGGCTGGGTCAAGCTGAACATTAGTGGCATTACTGACTGCCAGAGGGTCTGAATTTAGAGCCTGGAGCCAAAGACCAGAGCCAGGAAGTCAGGTACTAGGCACCTCTGATTGGAGAATGGGAGCCAACAGCAGCAGCTCTGGAGCAGATTCCAGGAGCCCAAGTGTCTGCCAAAGCATGCCCTTTAATGACACTGTTTATGTTGAGTAGATAGCTTATGCTTGTATATTATAAACAGTAGGAAATTACATACCTACATGTCCTTGCATACATGCACAGGTACACCCATACTCAAGCCCAAGTCCACTGCTTCTGATTTTATTGTTAGAGTGGGTGTGGGTCGACACCTATTATCTGAAAGCTCCCTGGCACTTCCAACATGCAATGCGCAGCCAGAGTTAAAAATGGCCACTCTAAGTGAGTTGATCTTCCTTGGGACACCCTTTTCCTAATCAGTGATCTCAGTCTGACCCCATCAACTGACCATTCTCTAAATAACTTAGTTCCTTTTCACAGAAACTCCTTCTTTTGAGGTTCATACCTTCCTCTTTCAGTTCCTGAGATGGTTGTCTGGGTGGATGAAGGCAGCCTACTGTGTCTCGGGTCTGGGTGGTTTCTCTTTGGCTCTTCTCGATGACATCATTTGTTCTCCTGGTCACTTGCAGCTCAAACTCATTTTGGCCACCTTCAATGTGGTCAGAGTCTGACAGCCTTCCTGCTAACCTAGCCCCCGTCTGCCTTATGTGAGTGCCATGACCCCTTCAGGGCCTATGCCATGTCCTCCGGTAGTCCTCCTCCTCCAGGCCAAGCCATCAGCCTGGGCAATCATCCCAGAAGATTCTGCAGTGCTGCACATTGTCTCATGACAGGGACCCACTGCAGTCCTGCTAGCCTTGGAGTGCCCCTCAGAGCCTGTGCCAACCTGGGCTCTGACCACACCATGAAAAATGACTATAGCTCACCAAAGTGTACTGGACCACACAGGGTTGGATTGTCATTTTACTTTAATGGGGTCTGAGTTGGGTGGGTGCAGAAGCAGCTGTTAAGAGGATATACTCCCAGAGCTCTAATAAAATTGAAGCAAATGCACCCTGCCCTCAGTTTTTCCCAGGATCTGCACAGTCCCTCTCTGGTTTCCCAACTTCTACCTCACCTGCCTTTTTCTCCATTTCTCTTTCTGGAATTTTTGTGGCTATCAGGGGCAAATTTACCTATTCCTCCCCTCTAGTTTGTCTAGGATTCTCATGTCACAGCTTCTTTCCTGACTCCAGCCTCACTGAGGCTTCACCAATGGGAATCACTGATGAGGAGACGTAACTCAGGAAGACTTCACATGACTGTCTTTGTTACAAATGAATTTTTACTAATTGCTTTTTTCAAATATCCTGGGTTATTCTTATTAATTTAATCCTCCAGATGAAGGACCAGATGATTTACAATCATGGGGAACAGTTTCTTGTATCTGCTACCCTTTGTGGGCAAGAGGTCTCTTAGAGTGACCCAACTCTGTGGGACAAACTCCCCTGAAGTGGCATTGAAGACACTTACAAGAGTTCCTTGAAGGTCATAGCTGCTATCCCAGAATTTCATATGTTGGTTAGAAGAAAATGATGCAATATTCTGACTCTCCTTCTGGGTGGAAGAAATCTTCAAATGGTGGAAATTAGGTGTGGCCATGAAATTTGCTTTAGCTGATAAGATGTGATGGCCAATTGTAACACCCCAGGGTCTTGGTATTCTCTGCCAGTATGCTGGGCTCTATTCCAGGTGGTGGCCGCTCCATAAATTCAGGTCCTGGGTTGAGAACATGGTGCAGCAGAACCTCACACAACCCTCCATGGACATGTGGCTTGAGTGAGAAACAAACTTTTGTTGTCTAAGCCTCTGAGGGTTGAGGGAGTTTGTTATCACATCATAACAGCCCATCTTGAGTAAAGCGAAGAAGCAGTGAGTGTTTGTGCATATGTAATCAGAAACACAGACCACACCTCCACCCAACTAACACATTCCTTTTCTCTGCTCTCTCCTTCTCTCTTTTAATTATCTTGTTTATACTGAATGATAAATTCATCCTTTTAGAAAACAGATTGGAAGTCCAGATTCACTCTTCTCTATTGAAGGAGCCCAGATTGGTGGTCTGTGCTAAGATTGATGGGGATGTGTTGTTTGCCAACATGTTACCTAAGAAACATGGAGTGAGGGCTGCTCTGGGAACAGACACACTATTCCTTGAGTGGCACCTCTTGATGCCCTGCCTTCCCTTCCGGCTCCTCATCCTGCCCACCCTCTTCTCAGACCCCCAGTGAACAATGTAAAGGGCTGCCTGAGGGGCTCTAATGGCTCTGTCCTTGGGAATATGGAGTTTAGAGCAACCAGGCTTCTGTCACTTCTCACTTGGGTTTTCCAACCGAGAGGCTTGGAGGTAATTTTAAGATGCTGCTTTCCCATCACCAAGCTTATGCTTTCTTTAACCAATGCAGCAAAGCAAAGCTACTCATCTTTCCAGTTAACAAGTCCCAAGCTGAGGTGTCATAGCATCTAAATGCCTTTAATTATTCTAAATTAATATCCCCCTTCCTTCCAGATCCCACCCACCTGCCTCTAAATCTAGAAGGAGGAAGTCTGCTACTGTGGCCATGCTTTTCTTATTTTTAATGAATTGACTCTTCTGCCACTTTGAGTTATTATTTCCTTAATAATATTATTTAGTTTGTAAATAATATTATTTACAAACTTAAAAGAGGACTCAAGGATGAAAAGAAAGATGTGTTTATATTTCTATTTTTCCTTTCTCTTTTTTTTCCTCTCAACCCCTCCCCCAACCCCAAGAGCTGTCAATCTGCTCTCTATCTATGAGTCTGTCTCTATTTAGCCTGTTAGTTCATTTTGGTCATTAGATTCCACATATGAGTGAAGTCATATGAAGCTTGTCTTTCTCTGACTGGCTTGTTTAACTCAGCACAGTGTTCTCCAGGTCCATTCATGCTGTGGCAAAGGGTAAAATTTCACTCTTTTTAGTGGCTGAGTAGTATTCTATATGTAAATGTACCATAGTTGTTTTATCCACTCATCTACTGAGGGACACTTGGGCTGCCTTCAAATCTTGGCTATTGTAAACAATGCTACAATGCACATAGCAGTGCATATATTCTTTGGAATTAGTGTTTCAATTTTCTTCAGATAAATTCCCAAAAGTGGGATCACTGGGTCATAAGGCAGTTCCATTTAAAATTGTTTGAAGTAGCTCCATACTGCTTTCCACAGTGGCTGCACCAGTCTGCATTTCCACCAACAGTGCATGCGGGTACCCTTTTTTCCACATCCTCACCAATACTGTTGTTTGTTGATTTATTGATGATAGCTAGCCATTCTGACAGGTGTGAGGTGATATCTCATCATGGTTTTAATTTGCATTTCTCTGATAATTAGTGATGTTGAGCATCTTTTCATACATCTATTGGTCATCCATATGTCCTCTTTGGAGAAGTGTCTATTCAGGTCTTTTGCCCATTTTTAAAAATTGGATTGTTTGTCTTAAATTTAGGACATTAAGCGTTGGATTGTTTGTCTTCCTGGTGTTGAGTTGTGTAAGTGCTTAATAAATTTAGGACATTAAGCCCTTATCAGATGTATCAGAGAATATGTTATTCCATTAAATTAGTTGTATTTTCATTTTGTTGTTGGTATTCTTTACTGTGCAAAAAAATCAATTTGTTTATTTTTCTTTTGTTTCCCTTGCCCAAAGAGAAGTATCAGAAAAAATATTGCTATGAAAAATTAAAGTCTGGTTGGAGCTTTTCCCTCTAACTCTGAGTAAGTCCTGGAGGGGAGACAGGGTAAATTGTGAAGGTATTTTCTAATTATAACACAGACATATATATTTATTCTGGTTTGTTTATTTTTTCACAGGGTAAATAAATCTAAAAAAAGATAAAAATCATCTCTCTTAAAATTCTACATATACCTACTTAGTTGAACAAATGGAAAAGGAGTGCTGTGGAGAAATTGGAATTCTCATACATTGCTGATATCTTCAGTTTTCCTTCAATCTTTCTTGAAAAAATGACATTCTGGGTATATAATTCTATTTGGACCTCCCCTCTCCACCTGCCAACACTTTGGAGATATTACTGATAAGAAGCCTGCTGAAAGTTTAGTTATTGTTCCTTAGTTGATTAACAATTTTTTCTCTCTGAATTCTACTGCTGTTTTATTTTTATTAATTATTATGACGATTAACCAGTCTTTGATGTTTTACTGTAAAGTATCTAGGTATTTATTATTTTTGATTTTACTGCTTGGGATTCCTTGTGCTTTTTCTCAGTGTGAATTCTTTTTTTTCATCTTTGCTAGAAAATTTCTCTCAGTATATTTTCCATATGACCTTTCCTCTGTTTCCTCTATTTTTGTCTTCTGTGCTCTAACATGATATTTGTTTGAACTTCTATTTTTGCCTCCAAACCTCTTAATGTTCACCATCTCTTCGCTTCTGTGTGCTATCGTTTGAATAATTTCTTCACACCTGCTTTCCAGTTCAACAATTCTCCTTAATTTTTAAAGCATCTTGTCCAATTAATGTATGCACCTTGTCTTATAATTCCAAATTTAAACTCCATAAGCATTTAAACTTTTTAGTGTTGTATTTTATTTCTGTTGTTTCACACCTGAATTTTCTTTTCACTTATGTGTTTGGTTGATCTTTTTTTGTGTGGAAAACGTGGAAGTCTAAATTGAGGATTCTTACTTCCCGAGAGGGTCTGTGCTGTATTCATCTGGGCACTACTTCTCTGGGATGACTTTCATCCCCTTGTGGGTTCTAGGCTTCATCAAAGTGCTTCAGAGCCAAAGGCTAATTTTCATGTGAGGCTGTTCTGTTTTTCTGTTAGAGGTATCTTTACAACCTGTCAGCCCCACAATGCCAATTTTTTAAAATATAGAATTTGTAGTATGAGAGTCATTTAGAGTTCATGTTCTCTGTATTTCTGGTGATAGAAATCTGTACTTTATTTCAGTTTACATTATGCCAACTGTATTTAATCAAGTAAAAGGCCAGACACTAAATAATAGGAAATATTAGATTCTTTAATTCATTTTCATAAACTGAAATCATTTCAATAGCATGAAGAAACAATTGTGTCCAGAGACTAACATTAAAACTATTTTCTCTATGAAAATTCCTTTATTGTAGTCACAGAACTGAAGCTGGAGTCATTTTCTAAAGCAGGAGCTAAAGTGTTTGCTTTGGAGTCAATAACACCCCACTCTATTTATTTGTGTTAAAAGATACATTTTTAAATGGAGTAGAATCTTCACTCTAAATAAAATATAAAATAACCCCCATCAATGACTTTATTTAATTCAGTGATTAATGAGGGACCAGTAAGATGTTGTAACCTCTCTAAGGAAATAACTGGAGAATCTGAAAAATCTACTCGTCTATTTCCTGCTATTCCTTCTTCTGTTACTATGACTCAGTATCATTCTTAAACACAAATGGTCCTGCTCAGTCTGATGTGACTCTTTGCTAGCATTGTTGGTTTTGTAGTAATTGCTCAGTGTGTAGTGAGAGTAAGGAAGAGAGAACAGGTCCTGGATCTTGGTGGTGCAGTCCCTCAAACACACTCCACATGCAGACCATTATCTAAATGGGCCACAATGGTTCCTGAAATGATGATCATTCCACTCCCGGCAAACTGGACTCCAAAAGAAAACATTTGTCAAGGAAGAATGGGAATTCTAGCTCCTTAACAGAGAGGACTGTTGAGCCTGTTCCTAAGTAGATCTTCTGGAAGTAGATGAGTGTTCTGGGGAAGTGGCTGCAGGAATCTAAGACGCAGCAAGTTGGATGCCCAGAACACTTCTCTCTTAATGACATCTTTAATAAGGAGGAGTGCTAATGGCTGCATTATTTATTCATAATTCTATCTGGATATTTATGACATGTCACCATCTGTCTTCATTGTCCATCCTTCTCAATTCAAGTTGGTTTTCCCCATGAGAATAAAGTGCTTAGATACATTTGATGTTCACATGTGAGTTAAGCACTTTCATCCTAAACAAGATTTCAGTGTGCTCTTCAACAATCACAGTCAATGGCAAGGAATTCCCAGCTTCATTTAAAAACCTCTTTACTGTCTTTCTCAGTCTTTAAAAAATATTTTAAAGGAAGCAAATCTTAGAATGAGAACTGCCTATTCACATGATTACTTATATTTCCCTTATTTATATCTCACCTAACACCATAACTGAGCTTATTTTCCTTTTCTGGTGCCTTTCCCCCTCCTACTTCTTTATTGCTCTCCTTCCCATTGCCAGTGTTCCATTTTCTCAACAGTTGCCCTTCAGTGAAAGGACACTTTTATAATTTTCTCTAAATAACTTCTCTGTCCATAGCCCCCATGAGACTTTCTTCATGTTCTCTACAATTGACCTTTTTCTACTCCAGCAGCTCTATACACCCTTAAAAGAACTCTTCGGAACATCTCTTTTTTAAGGTCATTATCTGCTAATTGATGTCAATCTTCTCCACTATGTCAGGGGTACATTTTATGGTCATATTTATAAGCTCCCGATCATCTGGGCAATAAGAAACTATAGCCTCCCATTATCCTTTAAGCTGCATATTTCCTCTTACAAAGGAAGAACCGTTAAATGGATGCATTCTATGCTTTTCTTATTTACTATATTTATCACTTGGCTGTTTATTGAAAAACATTTGAGTGTGTGTGTCAGGCACTGTTCTAGGCACTTGGGATAAACAATGGAGATGATACCACCATTGGCTGTTGGGAGATCCTGGTCTAGTGGGTGCTATAAATATATACGCAAGTGTAATATCGTGAGAATTACTAATAGAGTCAGTAGAAAGTTCTCTGACACTTAAACTGCTTCTCTCTAAAATCAATAAAAATATATTTTTTTAAAAAAGGATTTCAACAGTTTAAAAAGGTATTACCATTCAGGGTTCTGGTGGTTTCCTTTACTGAAGATTCATTCCTCTTGACTTACAAAATTCACACTGAGCCCTCTGATTATATAGAAGCAATGCAAAATTCACTCCATGATTCTTGGCAAAAAATTTAAAGTCATTATGAATATAAATGTAAATGTTGTAACCAGAGATGTTAAGTGGTCTGTTTAATCATGTAAATTGGATAGCTCCAGTGCTGAACTATGGCCTTGAAAGGTTAGAGACAAGTTTTCCATGATACCAATTTAGACTGAACCATTGGTATTTTCCACATGGTATTTTTCTAAGACTGACGAATCAAGACTTTGGCAAATTCACAATTGACAATTATGGGCTGTGGAAGACAAGTGAGCACACAGTTGTGGGTGGAACTGGGGTGAAGTTGCTCCTGAAAGAACCTGGAAAACAAGGGAGACTCAATCTTGTCTCTCAGTAGCATCTGGTAGAAGCAGACACAGAAATAAAATCCATAGGAACCTGGTGATTTCAGTGAAAGAGACAGAGATTTGATCAGGGCACATGGGAGTCTTA
>NW_005357999.1:482626-489250 GCF_000412655.1 Myotis brandtii | reverse complement strand
GGAATGCAAGAGAGAAGACAGTACAGAAAAGGAAATGGGAAGAGAGAATTAGTTTTGACCTGAGATGCTAAGGTCTGTGCTAGGTGCTTCACTCTATAAAGGGGGCTCAATAAAAAGGGATTTCAATCTGGCCACTGTGGCTCAGTGGTTGAGGTTAGCCCATGAATCAGGAAGTTCGATTCCCGGTCAGGGCTTATGCCTGGGTTGTAGGCTCTATCCCCAGTAGAAGGTAGCAGATCTATGATTCTCATCATTGGTGTTTCTATCTCCCTCTCCCTTCATCTCTCTAAAATCAATAAAAATACATTTTTTTTAAAAAAGGATTTCAACAATTTAAAAAGGTACTACCATTCAGGGTTCTTGTGGTTTCCTTTACTGAAGATTCATTCCTTTTGACTTACAAAATTCACACTGGGCCCTCTGATTATATAGAAGCAATGCAAAATTCACTCCATGATTCTTGGCAAAAAATTTAAAGTCATTATGAATATAAATGTAAATGTTGTAACCAGAGATGTTAAGTGGTCTGTTTAATCATGTAAATTGGATAGCTCCAGTGCTGAACTATGGCCTTGAAAGGTTAGAGACAAGTTTTCCATGATACCAATTTAGACTGAACCATTGGTATTTTCCACATGGTATTTTTCTAAGACTGACGAATCAAGACTTTGGCAAATTCACAATTGACAATTATGGGCTGTGGAAGACAAGTGAGCACACAGTTGTGGGTGGAACTGGGGTGAAGTTGCTCCTGAAAGAACCTGGAAAACAAGGGAGACTCAATCTTGTCTCTCAGTAGCATCTGGTAGAAGCAGACACAGAAATAAAATCCATAGGAACCTGGTGATTTCAGTGAAAGAGACAGAGATTTGATCAGGGCACATGGGAGTCTTAGAGGCAATAACCAACCGGTAACAGTTGGAGGGAGGCAGGGTTAGGGTGGAGACCAGGGAAATGCATAAAGGAGTGATGTCTGCTCTGAGTCTCTGATGGTGAGTAGTGGTTAGCTAGATGAAAGAGTTTGTGGAAGGCAGTGAAGGAAGAGAAAATGGTGGAATGGGGGGGCGAGGTTCAGGGGTAAGACAGTCACTTGAGTGTGTCAAGGGCTTCATACTTCAGTGTCTTGAAGTCTAAAGTGTTAAAAGGAGAGGGGTGAGAAACAAGCTGGAGCAGGAGCAATACAGAATCTGGAGTGGTGTGTGGGGGGTGTTAAGAAAATTGGGCTATAGCTGCAGATGGTGATAGAAAGACACTGTATGAATTTAATTAGGGACCAACATGCATTCGCAAAAGTAGTGTGGAGGACAGATTGAAGAAGAGCCTGGAAAGGGAAAATTTAACTCTCACAGTAGGGCAGGTGAAAAATGTTGAATGTCTAACTCAAAACAGGAGTAAGATAGCTGGAGAAGAGGGGAGAGCCAATATATATATATATATCAGGGCAGTAGAACTGATGTTCAGTTGAGATCTTAGTGCTATGAACCAAGGAGCATAAAAAAAGGGGGGAGGAATATGAGAGGTAAGGAAATGGTGAATATAGGTTCAGATACACTAAATTTGGATATCAAGAGAGATGTCTAGGCTGAAAACAGAGGTTCAGGTGATGGTGATGATGATGGAAATGATGGTGGTAAACCTTTTCTGAGCACCTCTTCTATGGGGAATTATACTAACTGTTTCATGTTCATTCGGTTATTAATTCTTGCCCTGCTTTATTCTTCAATCACTGTATCATACCAAGTGATTCTTTTTTTCAATGTCTGTCTCACACTGTAATAGAACTGCCACAGGATGAAGAATTTTTATGTTTTGTTTATCTATAGCCAGTGCATAGGTACTCAAAAAATGAATGGATGGGCTGTGGAAGACAAGTGAGCACGCAGTTGTGGGTGGAACTGGGGTGAAGTTGCTCCTGAAAGAACCTAGAAAACAAGGGAGACTCAATCATTGGTAAATGAATGAATCTTCACGATAACAGTAACAGGTTGTTTATCTATAGCCAGTGCATAGGTACTCAAAAAATCTGGGTAAATGAATGAATCTTCACGATAACTGTAACAGCTAGGGGTAATCCCCTCCCCCAATTTTATTGGTGTAAAAACAGGCTTGTGAGGTTATGTATATTGTCCCAGATCACATGTCTAGTTGGTAGAAGTTCCAGGATTCTCATCTTAGTCCCCGTGATTCCCGAAAACTAGGCTCTTTACAACTCTCCATACCACTATGAGCATAAAAGACAATTGAAACTACAGAAAGGAATTGGTCCCACTTCCCAGGAGTAAGGTGTAGAGTGTAAAAGAAAGAGGATATCCTTGGTAACCCCAATCATTGTGGAAAGAAGAAGAATCTCCCAAGGAGACCAACAGAAATACCAGCTAAGTAAGAGGACACCCTGAAAGGAACTGTGTCCTAGAAAACAAAGGAGAGCCTGACCACATAGGCAGTGGTCAGCAGTGCCAAACTCAACTCAGGGGTCAGGTAGGGAATGTTCTGGGAAGGGTCTGTAAAATGGGCATCTCCATGGCTGTACTATGGCCTTGAGGAGTGAGGCAAGTTTCCTTAATAGCCACAGAGACAACGAGTGCCTTGTCAATGCGATGATGGTGAGAGAAGATAGCACGGGGATCAGTACAAAAGGGAAGAGAGTGGAGACCTGGGATAGAAAATAGCTGCTATTAGTTGTCTGTGAAAGAAAAAAGGAAAACGAGACAGTGACTAGTAAGAAAGAGGCAAGGAAAGATTTCTTAAAAAACATCACACACACAAACATTTTTATTGAGTTCAGAGAGGAAAGGGGAGGGAGAGAGATAGAAACATCAATGATGAAGAGAATCATTGATCGGCTGCCTCCTGCACGCCCCACACCAGGGATCAAGCCGGCAACCTGGGCATGTGCCCTGACTGGGAATCAAACTGTGACCTTCCGGTTCATAGGTCGATGCTTAAGCACTGAACCACGGTGAGAATTCAGCTCTTTGACTTGCACTTGATGCTGAACAAAAATGTGTGTGTGGTATACATGTGTGTGTGTGTGTGTGTGTGTGTGTGTGTGTGTATAGGGGGATGTGTATCTGAAAGGGTATGTGTGTCTGTAGTATATGTGTGTGAGTTATATAGTGTGTGATACTTATGTAGGAGTGTGTGTTTGTATGAGGGATGTATATATGAAAAGGTATATGAGTGTATGGGGTGTATGTGGGTATGTATATGGGAGTGTGTGTGTGTGTGTGTGTGTGTGTATGTGGGCTATCTGTATACATAGGAAGGATGTGTATATGGAGGGGTATATGTAAGGGTGTGTGTGTATTTAATGAGTCACTGAATCAGTGAAATCTGATAATGTCTATAAACCTACTTTGTAAATTATAGACTGTAAAACAAAGGTAAAGTGTTATTACTCTTTGCTTGGGATGACTGTGCCTTTAAAATTCCCACCTTATGCTGTGCTACCAAAGGTACTCACCATGACTATGATGCCCATCACGCCTTCTTCTTTCTCAGGGAACTGTGCATCCTGCCCCATGCCATCACTTCGAGGGAATTTATAGGAAGAAAATTGCCGCCTCCTGTTAAGGAGAGGAAAGACATTGTGCATCATTTACCTGCAGGTTTTTGTGCAAGTTGCACGCACCAGGAGGAAACCTGAGAGTAACCAGCAGAGCAGGCGCTCACCCCTCAATGAGCCTAATTTCTCCTGGAGCACCAGCCAGTTCTCCTACTCAGGCAACAAGAGAAAACAGAGATTGTCCTCCACTCCATTCCAAGGACAAGACTGCTGTGGACAGCACTGGCCACATTACATACGGGATCAGTGTAAAATGAAAATGGAGGAGCCCTGCCCTGGCTGTTTTTTTTTTTTCAGTGGTTAGAGCGTTGGCCTATGAACTGAAGGGTGCATGTAGGAGGCAACCAGTTGATGTCTCCCCCCCACTCCCCTCCCCTCCCTTCCACTCTCTAAGGATCAATGGGAAAATATCCTCAGATGAGGATTAAAAAATAAAAACAAATAAAATGGAAGATCCCTGTTCAACAATAATTAGGAGTCCAAGATGGTGACAGCAGAGAATTAACCAAGGGCAGGTTCTTCCAAGTTCAGGCCTGTGTAATATGCCTGATGGGTGTTTATAGTTTTGTAGTTAATTAGTGAGTGAAAACGAACTGTACCTATAAATTGGGCACAAATATAAATTTCTACTAAGTGAGCTCAATTTGAGCTCTTACTCCTCTTTATTAGTAAACGACTGGGGCACAGAAGTAAATAAAATGACCTTTTTTGACCTTAAGTTTACTGTTGGTCCAGAGAGTAACATATTAGTTTTTGTTCTCCCTCCTCTTCCTCCTCCTCTTTCTTCTGCTGTTCAATGCCATATGTTTGTTCTTTTTTTTTAACTTAGCATTTCTATTATCTTTATTGACACTAAGTATGTTTGAGTTCCATGTGAGACATACACAATGTCTTTGGAATAAATGATTTTCTTTTTGGAGACAGAATTAAAGACTGTAACATTGATATGAGGCATAGGATGGGTTTTACTGGTCAATCTAAGAAACCCATTACTTGGCAGAACCATTGAGGTTTAATAAAATTAATTCTGAGAAAGGTCTAGTGGCCATAATTATAAACTACTAAAAATGAGCAAGATTGAAAAACATTGCTGCAATTATGTTTAGGTAATCCTCAATTTATAAAATGTTCACAAAGCATAAGGGAGCTGATGCAAGTTAGAGAATGACATAAATTTTGACTTCACAAAAGACTTCATAATAGAATTTGGTGTTCCTTATAATTTGGTGAGGTGAGTTAGAGTTGAACATCATCTTCTAGGAGCCGTATGCCTGGCAACATTTATAGTTTACCTATTGCAGAAATGAAGTCAGTGGCAGAGCCAGAATTAAAACTTAGGGCATTTAAGGATTTTGGATCTGCTCTTACCCAATTAGCCACCAAAGGGTGAATTGAGTCACCAGTGCAAAACCTGGGGGAGGGGCCCTAAAATAATTTCTTCTGACTCTGCTACACTTTATCTTGCCACATTGTGGGTCCTTGTCATCTTGTACCCAACCATGAGCACTTGTGTAGGAGAAGTGAGGAAAGTGAAGTCTGTGGTGTGATTTTGATTGTAATTTGGAGGAGGATGTGAGCAGCTCCCTCCTCGTGGCCTGAGGATCTGAATGAGCAGGCCTTTCAGGGTGCATCCCAGCACAAGGACACTTTTCTCTGCCTGACAGCTGAGAGTGCACCTCCTACCTCCTTGGCCATAAGCACACATTTTTAATAAGGTATCAGTTGAGAGGCAGAATATTGGATATGGCTTTTAATAGTATTCTGTTTTCCGTAAGCTCTACCTCTTTGCTGTTAAAATAGGATCACCACCTTTGGGGGAACAAGGTAACTTTCTTTTTTACAGAAAAACTCTTCACCAGCTTGCGTTGCAAAATTAAGTCTCATTTCTCCTCATATCCAAATCATATTGACTCCAAACCTTTGTCCTACTGAGGCCCTCCCTTTGGAAGTACCTGACAAATGCTTTCTTATTGGAAGGGAGTCAATAGTAATTAATAGCTTTTTAAAAAAATAATATATATTTTTATTGATTTCAGGGAGAGAGGGAGAGAGAAACAGAAACAGCAATGATGAGAGAGAATTGTTGACCAGTGCCTCCTGCATGCCCCCTACTGGGCATTAAGCCTGCAACCCAGGCATGTGTCCTGACCAGGAATCAAACCATGACCTCCTTGTTCATAGGTGGATGCTCAACCACTGAGCCACGCTGGCCGAGCTATATGTTCATACGACATTTAGAAAACATATTAGAATTAAAAATTTCAAAAATTTCTAAACAATAGATATTACACAAAATGGATCAAAGTTCGCAAAGTTATTAAAAATGTGTTTTATGGCATTTTAAACCCTAATCTCATTAGGTTTTGGTGTGTGTGTGTGCACAAGCATGTGTGTGAATGCATGTGTGCACATGTGCCTTGGGTTAACATCTAATACACAGAATTTAAAATGCTCAAATATTAGTTTTTCCTTCTTCCTTAGTAAGGGAACCTCCACTTTTAGCTGAATATTTAGCCAAAGAGAATAAAGATATTTTTTCGGCCTTCCCTGTGGCTAGCTCTAGACATGTGATTGCATTCAAGCCATCCAAGTTGTGTGCACAAGTTCTGATAACTGTGCTTTAAGGGGAGGAAAAGGTCTCTACATCCCACTTCCTTCCTCCTATTGGTTGGGCAGTGGATGGGAGTGTAAGCAACTGTATTGGGCTCTGGAGCTAAGGAGGGCTGAGCAGGACGACTTTCTTCAGCCGTGCTTCGCAGCTTAGGAATTAAAGTCCTCAGGATGTTGTAGAACAGGCTGCTTGCAGACAATCAAAGGGTTGGGAAGAATGAATGTGTTGATAACAATGTGGTTGAAATAATAAACCATGAAGTCCAGACAAGTTAGGAAATCAATTGAAGTAAGGGAGAATGAAGAGCCTCTTTAAATAGAGATTAGGGGAGATGAGGTCTAGGTGCATTGACAGTGAGGACTGCAGGGATGAAAATGGAAAAAGGAAACTTGGTGGTCCACAGGGGGCATACAGGAGGTCAGATGTGGAGCAGAGGCCCAGGCTAAAG
>NW_005357999.1:477182-482612 GCF_000412655.1 Myotis brandtii | reverse complement strand
GGGGGGGGGGGGGTTAAACTGAGATACGAAATGTGACGTCCAAATGAAACTTAAAATCATGCATGGTTTTGAAAGAAGAAAATTGAGGCCAACTTTATTTCAGAGGTCATGGCTATACACCAAAATTGAATAAGACATGCCATCAAGGAACAGGACAACCAGTTAAAAAACCTGCAAGATATGTACCATTAGATCCATTCTATAAGTAATTTTTAGAAAAAGTTTTGACCACTGGTAGGTCATTGTGAATGAGACATGTTGAGTTTGTGCAGTTATTATTATTTTCCCAATAATAACATTGTCGTAGTTAGGAAGGAGCCATGCAAGCTTCTGTGCTACTTATATTTTACTTTTTTTTTTTTTGCTCCAGTAGAGGGCACTCAAAGCTCAAATAAATGCACGCAATCATTTTACAGCAATTACTGTTTTATATAATTAAAGCTCATATTCAAATGAAAAAGAGAAAATCTGATTTAATAAGACAATGATTAGTCATGCGTGTAAATTTCACTAAAATGGAATGAGATCTTACAAGTGACTAAATGAGACAGGTTTCTTTCATTTTCAGTCAGTGCACACTAAAAGTAGAAAGGAAATCCTCTTGTCTGAGGAACAAGGTGGCTTTCTGAATGCACATCTGCAATGGACACCCGACTCTCTGATTCCATTTCCAGACCCATCTGACTTCTGAGAGGGCTTTTACATAATTTGGAAATAACCCTGTGGGCTGCTGGACAAATACCCTGCAGTGAAAACCATCTGAGATGGAGCTAGTAAGACAGAAGTGACTTCGAAACTAGGGGAACCTCTCATTGGCAAATCTGTGCAACAAATGCGCGAGATCACTAAGACTGAGGCTGCAGCCACCGTGCCCAGCCCACAAGAGGTTCCCGGGGACATTTCAAGAAGACCTTGTGTTTTCGAGAGCTGTGACTATGCAAATGTCAGCACTCGAGGGAAGACCATTTTCCAGGCACAAGATTAACGTTGTGTGACTTTGGTTGCCAATTTGGCAGAATTCTAGTGGAAGATGTAAACAGTGGTAACTTGGCTGTCAGCATTTCATCAAAGATTTTCCTGAAGGAGTGAGACCCTGGGTCAAATGGTTCTATAGCTACAGTCTTTGCCACAGTGGAGCTGCCAGGATCCAAACATAGCAGCTTTTCCCAACACAGTGCAGTTTTGGGTTTGGCTTGACATCTTCTGTCAGAGTAAGGGCTGTGTGCAGGAAGTGAATGGGAATCACTCCCATTATCTTGTGATAAGGGGTCTATCATTATGGATTAGCTTCTTAGATAGAGTGAAAGCTGGTAAAGGGAGGCGAGGATTCTCTCCAAAAAAATAGTGTTTTTGGCAGAGATGGTGTACTTGGCATTATAAAGGGTATGTTAAAACTTTATGAGTTACTTACAGGAGATTTTTTTAAAGCACTGGTTGCAAGACTCTGAAACTTCATGATTTAAACAACTCTCCTATCTTTCCCCTTACCAGATGCACAGCCCTCCCAGCACTCAGAAACCCAGTCCCGTCTCCTCTAGCATGCCTTAGTGCTGTGGTTCTCCAGTCAGTACAGATGTGTTCATTCCCCTCTGCTCAGAATGCAAATACCATTTAGGCAAGGTCTGAGGAGCAATGCAAATGGAATTTTTTAAAAAGCACTTTTCCTAATACAATGACATTACAACATAAAGGATTTAGAATTTAATACCCTGAGGGCATGCAAGCATCAATAATGAAACTCAAACAACTTTATTATTGTTGAGTTAAATATAGAATATATATTTATGGCTTGGGTGTAATTGCTGAGCATGTCTAGCCTTGCCATATATTATTGACAGATCAGGCGACAGCTGTCTCATTGTTTATTCTTTTTCTCAGCTTTCTGACATTGGCCTGATTTATAGTTGTAGGCAATAAATTATAAGGTTGAGTGTAGTTTGTAACCCTTTGGCTCAGGAGTTCCCATTACCTGGTTAGGCAAGCTAAATAGTTTATTTAAAATGACATCAAAATCATAATAAGAAAATTATTCAAATAAAAGTGAATGCCAATGGACTTAAAATTAACAAGCAACTCCCTGGATGACAGCATGGTGGGGTAGAAAACACATAAGAGTCCCGTCAGCAAGTCTAGCGTCTATAATCTAAGCAAGACACGTCTCTGTGACTGTGTGTTACTCCTCCAACCCAACCAAACAACCTCAAGATTCTGCGCCTCTATGGATGACTTTTGTAGCACTTAGAATGCATTCTGCTGCAAGTAACAAAAGACCTAAAACGAAAAGTAGCTTAAAAAATAAAGGCACATATGATTTTACCCAAGTGGAAGTCTGGGCACTGGGTAGTTCCAGGGAAGTTTGTTTAGTAGCTCAGTGACGTCAGTCGTCTTGCAATAATCTTGGCTTTTCCTTCTTCAAGGTCACAGAATGACTGCTCCCAGTATCACATCCTCACACAGTGACATTCAGAGACAGGGAAATAGGTATTTTTCTTAGTTTCATTTTCTTAAGGGCAAGGAAAACTTTTCCAGAAGTTACAGACTTTATTCACTGGCCAGAATTGGGCAACGTGTCCATCCTGTAGAGCAGGCGTGGGGAAACTTTTTTCTGCCCAGGGCCATTTAGATATTTATAACATCACTAGTGGCCCGGTGCATGGATTCACGCACATCAAAAGAAAATTAATTAGAAGAAAGATTCATGCGGTAAACTTTTATTTTTAAATTGTACATCATCTGTATCAGCCAGCCGGTCGCATGCGATTGGTGCCAGCGAAAGCTTGATGGCACCAGCGAGAGCTTGATATGTATCGCGCATGCGGGAGTCAACATTTATTTTTAAATTCCCAGTGTGGCTGGCCGGTTGGTCAGATGGTCGGACAGACATACCTTTGGTCACTTAGCCTTTTATATATATAGATTTGCGGGCCATACAAAATTATGAACTTAAGAATTAGCCTGCTATATTTGGTCAAACAGTAAATTAACCCACCCCTAATGCCTTGGCAGGGCCAGAACAAATGATTTCGCTGGCCTTATGCAGCCCACGGGCCAGACATTCCCCACCCCTGCCTTAGAGAGTCACCAATCCAGGAATGAGAATGACCATAGTTAGCTTCAACCAATTAGCTTCATCCCCTACAGCCGGAGAGAGTGTCAGGCTGCCCTGGAATACAAGGTGAGTGTGAACAAACTCAGTGAGATGAAGGTGATGGTGGGTGGAGCTTGAGTAGATGAGGTTGGATAATTTTCTTCCCAAAAGATCTAGAATCCTCTCTTTATCAGGTATTTCCCCCTGTTTTCATTTCAGAAGCTTCTTCAATTCAAAATGGTTTTGCCCATTGATCAACACGATGCCCTGTCTTCCCTTCTCTTTATGTGACACAGGTAGAAATGTAATGTAGCTTCCACTCTTTATCCATTCATCTCCAGCTTCACTACATTTGTCTGAAACCATCCTGTTACAGGGGATGGAGGGAATAGAGGTTTTCTGCTGGAGCGGAATTGGAGTTCCTTCTCATATAGGTCCACCTGAGCTGGGCGGGCTGCAGTGTAGAGTTCTAGGAGATAGAACTTCTGTTAGAAGAGCAACTTTGTTCATAAATTATGACAGCTGAGGTCCCAAATACCAGAAGGCAGATCAGGATGTTCTCAACATTTGGAGGAGCAGGACAGAGGCTGATGTCAATTGGGAAATGGATCAAAAAATTCAGAGTCAGGACAGCGTGCGTGAGAAAGCACATCAGGATAGAGAGCACAGACAGAGAGAATGGGACTGAGCAATTGATGCATATGCTGGTCAGTTAGCCTGGCTTAACCAGAAGCAGTATGGGTAAAAATTGTCTTGCAAATGGTGGTGATGAAAATAAGAATACATTTCTAATTTTTAAAAAATTTTTTAGAGTGATGGCTTTGGGATCCAAAACTATTTACTGTTGGCCTGATCTGAGGTTCTGTCAGCTCCCTTTTTTTCCTCATATTTTAACCTCATCTTACTTGATTCCTTCTAGATTTGGAGATAATTATTCACATGCCATTAAACTTTATCTTCATGAACAATAAGTTGATGTGGGATTTGTTGTGTCTGCCTTCCTATTACTGCTATAGCTTTAGAGATGTACTATTTTTTAGAGTATCACAACAAAATAGCCTACTGACACAATGCATATGTTTGGGTTCAGATTATAATTTAGCCTACAGAGTCATCTTGTATCAAGCAATTAAGCTGTATTTTCTTATGTGTGACACTACTGAAAAAAATCAGAACAATTTTCAAGGAATAAATATGTATATAATGTTTTATAATTATATTTAGTAACTACATATTTTACAATTTAAAAATTAATACATTATTTTTATAAATATATTTTGTTTATTATATATAAGTATTTATATATGTACATATACTAATTTACTTATAAATTAAAAAGTTTTGTGTCTTCATGTAATAGAAATCTTGACTAATAGTGACCTAACCAAATAGAGGCTTGAATTTTTAGTTAACAATACCTCTGGAGGCAAACAGTCCAAGAACTGCCTTTTTTATCTTTTTATTCTTTGCATGATGTCTTATTGTCTCAATATAAAAAAAAATGGTTGCTCCAGCTATAACCATCTCATCTGTGTTCAAGGAAGAAAAGGAAAGCCTAGAGGTTCACAGACTGAATTTACAAATACTCTGAGGGATGGCAAATATGAGAGATTAAAAACAATTTTTAAAGTCTAATTTATTTAATTGCTTCTTATTTTTCTTTATCTATACCTATAGTTTCATAAAATAATTTCAGGGATCTTTTTAAAAACTTCAAAATATGTTTTTATTGATTTCAGAGAGAGAAAGGGAGAGGGGGAAACATCAATGATGAGAGAATCATTGATCTATTGCCTCCTGTACACCACCTACTGGGGATTGCACCTACAACTTGGGCATGTGCCCCAACTAGGAATTGAACTGATGACCTCTTGGTTCATGGGTTGATGCTCAACCACTGAGCAATGCTGTCCAGGCTCAGGAATGGAATCTTTTAAAGGTAGGCAAATTATGACAAAACATTACAAGTTAAAATTGGAGCAAAGGACAAGGCGGAAAGCAAATGGGAAGCAGGAATTTCACTAAAAATGCACTCTGTTGAGGTAAACATGTACTATGGGTAGGTCCAAAATTTGCCTTTAATCTTTCTCTATAAGTGAAAAAGGAAAATTATGGCAGTTACATGCATAGTTCAATTTTGGGGATAAGGTCTTTACAACTGGTTAGCCACTTGGAATGTTTTTTCAGTGCTCCTCCTGTTAAGGGATATTATTATTATTACTAAAGGCCCAGTGCACAAAAATTTGTGCACTGGGGGCGGGGGGGGCCCTCAGTCCGGCCTGTGCCCTCTCACAATCTGGGACCCCTCAGGGGGTGTCCACCTGCTGGCTTAGGGCCGCCCC
>NW_005357999.1:402547-476902 GCF_000412655.1 Myotis brandtii | reverse complement strand
TTCTGCTGTTAGGGTCAATTTGCATATTACCCTTTTATTATATAGGATAGAGGCCTGGTGCATGGGTGGGGGCCGGCTGGTTTGCCCTGAAGGGGGTCCCGGATCAGGGTGAGGGTCCCACTGGGGTGCCTGGCCAGCCTGGGTGAGGGGCTGATGGCTGTTTGCAGGCTGGTCAAACCCCACAGTGGGGACCCTCAACCCATGGGAGTGTGACCAGCCTGGGTGAGGGGATGATGGCTGTGTTCAGGCTGGTCACGCCTGCAGGCTGAAAGCAAAGCAGGTATCTGGGATTTATTTAACTTCTATAATTGAAACTTTGTAGCCTTGGTCCCCGCTCAAAGCCTAGGTTGCCCCTGGCAACCCATGTTCCCAGCCCCTCCTTTAGCGAAGGCCACGCTGGCTGGAAGCAGGTATCTGGGTTTATTTATCTTCTATAATTGAAACTTTGTAGCCTTGAGCAGAGCTCAGGGCTGGCCAGGGCAGGCGGGAAGCTTGGCTTCCTCCATCGTGGGGGGCAACCTAAACCTCCTGCTCGCTCCAGCTCTATGGCTGCTGCCATCTTTGTGACAGACTGACTAACCTAAACCTCCTGCTCGCTCCAGCTCTATGGCTGCCGCCATCTTTGTGACAGACTGACTGAGGGTGTGACAGTTAATTTGCATATTACTCTTTTATTAGATAGGATTGTGAAGTTAATAAACAATTTTATTGCTTTCTTTCTTAGGAGAAAAGAGATTTATTTACTGAGAACTTATAAGGTGTTAGGTACTGGCCTTGTGTCCTCTGTAGGTCATTCAATCTTCCTTCTGCATTGAAAGGAGCCGCATATTGCAGGGGAAGAGACAGAGGTTCAACAAGGTTAAATCATGTGCCCACAGTGAGAACTCGTCAATGGCAGAGCTTGCTTCTAGCTTGGATCACACTCAGAAGCCCAGGTCCACCAATTATACCACTTTAAAGGCACGGCATTTATTCATGAAACCAAGTCCACTGTCAGAGTTGGACATCTCAGATTATGTCATTCTCCTCTCTTCTCTCTGCAACCCCAATCAACTTCTCTAAAGACTGTTCTAAGAAAATTCTTAAATTTAGAATTAGACTTGCTTACTACTTCCTGTTCTTTTCCTTAATCACTGTGTGACCTCGAGTAATTCACTGAAGCCTCCCAAAGCCTGGTTACTCATGCATGGAGTGAGGACAGTGATAGTACCCCACTCACTTCATGACAGTGGTGGTGGGAGGGGGAAGGATTGGTGTAAAGCTCAAACTAGATCCTCTTTTTTGTACATGCTTTGGAAAAATTATAAGCTTTAATCACATTTGATGCATTGTTTTTTCTTTATTACTATGATCTTAAGATGTTGTTATAGAGAAAAATTCTACTTCTTAGTTTTTAGACTTTGGGTTACTTATTTAGGAAAATGCTGACTGTTCATGGCACCAGCCACAGCTATAATCAAATAATCAGCTGTTTAATGTCTACTTCTTCCTACATGAAAGGGGAAGTTGCTTATTTTAGTTGCAGCTCTATAATTAGCACCTGAATTTTAATGTCAGGGCTATTGTCATGTTGAGAGTTACTTGGGCAATTCCTAAAACCTAAAAGAGTGTATTTCTCTTAGCCTAGATTACTTGTCACTGGAGTAGTTACTTTGAAAAGGGAGGGTTTTTCAGGTCACATAAAAGGTAAACATTTTAAAAAAATTAGATTTATTGGAGTAACATTGGTTAATAACATTAAATAATTTTCAGGTGTAGAACATTTTAATTTGACATCTGTACTCTATTGCATGCTCACTACCCAAAGTCTAATTTCTTTGTGTTAACATATATTTGACCCCCCCTTACCCTCTTCATCCTTCCCCTACTCCTTCCCTCTCTGGCACCATTGTTCTGTGGTATGTATCTATGCATTTGCTATGTTAGTTCATTTATTACTTTTTGTTTTATGCTCCGAACAGAGTGGAATCATATTTTTGTTGTCCTTTCCATCTGACTTATTTCACTTAGCATAATACCCTTAATATCTACTCCTGTTGTCACAAATGACAATATTTCATTTTTCATGGCTGAGTAGTATTCTTGTGTGTGTGTGTGTGTGTGTGTGTGTGTGTAACATCTTCTTTATTCAATCATCTGTTGATGGGCCCTTAGGTTGTTTCCATGTCTTGGCTATTGTAAATAATGCTGCAGTGAACATAGGGGTACATATGTCTTTACAAATAAATGTTCATATTTTTTAAGTAAATAGCCAGAAGAGGAATTGCTGGATCACACAGTAGCTCTATTCTTAAGTTTTTGAGGAACCTCCATACTGTTCTTCAGAGCAGCTGCAATAATCACCTCACACCTGTTAGAATGGCTACTATAAAAAAGAGAAGAAATAACAAGTGTTGGGCAGGATGTGAAGAAAAGGGAACTCTTGGACACTGTCGGTGGGCATGCCAATTAATGCAGGCTCTATGGTAATTGGTTTCTGACTTCTCATAAGGCTGATCCTCCTCAGCTATAAGAGGAAAAACTAATGCTGCAGAAGTAAGCACAGGAATGCTGGATAAAATAGAGCCTGATTGATGGGCATTTTAGTGCTTCCCTAAGACACCAATTACCTGTGTACTGCATTTACTCACACACAAGGACATGCTTATTTATCCCCTCTATGTGGACTCATGTGCACAAACACATGCCATTGCAGTGGGCACCTCTGCAGACCATGCCCCGGGAAGAGGGTCGCCTTTGCAAATCCAGCTAATTCTCCTGGAGACCATTTTCTTATTAGCAGTGATGGTAGCTACCATGCAATCACAGCATCAGCAATCTCTGCCTCAGCATAGCTTCAAATATTTAGAAAATTTGTTTTTCTAATAATAAATGACACATACCGAACTCAGCTTATTCCTAGAATACAGGAACATCTTCTTGGACTTGGCTGCCTGTCAAATAAGACACTTGAACCATGGTCCTCCTACCTTGACTTCCTACCCACCAGGGCAGTTCAGGGCAGTATACATGTACAAGACAAACACCGGGCTGAGACTTGAAAAGAAAATGGGAACATTGAAGGTAGATGGTAGGAAAATAATTTTTGATTAGGCAGCCAATTGAGCAATGGGATAAATTACTTGGGAAAACATTTATGGGTCCCTAAATAAAGGTTTTAGGATAAAAGTGAGATAGAATACATATTCCCATTGTCGTTATTAAGCAGCATCGAGTGTGGACAGGGTACAAGGTAGCTTTCCAAATGCAGAGGCATCCCCCGTTCCTGTGAAAAGTGTGGGGAAGAGCTGCATGTCAGTAGCTCTGGTTACGTTGGAACTCATGACTCATGAACATCCTGCCGACTAGCTGAATCTGGGGTTCTGTGGCAAGTTTACAAACTCTGAGATGCCTCCTGTTCAGAAAACCATGCTCAGGCTAGTTATAAACATGGAAACATCAATTGTTATAGTGATCATTAATGGTAACTCTAATTATTAGTACACTTAGAATTCTGTGATATTTTACTTGTTACTATATTTTAAAACATTACTAATCAGACATATCTTTTCTCCTGAGGATTTGGTAGAGAAAATTATACTTGGGAAAATAGCAACTAAGTCACGATGTGTATTTTTTCTATTTAAATAGAAAAAGGCTGGTTAACAGAAAATCATATGAATACAGGGAGACAGGCTGGAAAGGTGTATCTGCAATAGACAGAAAGTAGAGAGAGAGAGAGAGAAACATCGTCGATCAGCTGCCTCCCGCATGCACCTGACCAGGGATGGAGCCCATAACCTGGGCATGTGCCCTGACTGGGAATTTAAGGGGTGACCTTTGGGTGCACAGGATGACGCTCAACCCACTGAATCACAGCGGCCAGGCTGGGGGGAATTTTTATTAGCTCTGATTTTACTGGGTCCTGATTGGCCAATCTATGCATTGATCCATGAAATAAAGCAGTGATTTTCATCAGAAAGAAGAAAGGAGAACATTTCATCCCTCTCCAACCCTGGACTCCTGGCTTGCCAACTGTGCACCCCTTGTTTTACTGCATAGGCAAGGCTTTCCCAAGGGTCTAAAATATTGTCCTTTTTTTTTCTCTTTGCTTTCTTTTGCTGTCCCTTTCACCTTTTTGCATTAATTGTGGGGCTGTCACTTCCAGGAAAAAAGGGGACAGATATTGGCACATTGAATCCTAGAAATACCATCCCCTTGGTAAAACTCTCTTTCAGAGTTAGAAATGGAAGTATTTCTACAACAGGACCTTGGAAATTGTAGGTTTTCATAGACACCACTAGTTCAGGATATCACAGTGGGCCCTCCCCACTGCCGGTGGTGGCTGAGAGACTGGTTCTTCCCACACAGGCCAGGCTGGGATTCAGTGCCAACCAGTTTCCAGGCAAAGCACTGGCCCAAATGGGCCCAGGGGGCAGCAACAGGCCTTCAGCAGTCCCCGGAAGGGTTGGGTTCTGCTTGCTTGCCCACAGGTTCTGCCTGGAGAAATTTCAGCACCTTCCCTTGGCTCCTGCTCAGGGTAGGCTGGATGGGAGAAGTCCAGCTCTCATTTCATCCTCATAATTACCTGTGAGGCCTCCATGGCTTCCCCTGTCCCTTATTTCTCTGATCACTCCTGCTTGCCCTTCTTCGTCACTCTCTGCTCTAGACACACCCACCTCCTCTCTTTCCCCTATTCCCCTAATATAGCAGCTGAGCTCCTAGTCTGGTGAACCAGCTGCTCCCTCTTCCTGGAATAACTCCCAGGTGCTGCTCAGCTCCCTCCCTCCCTCCCTCTCTTCATGTCTCAGGTGCCACCTTCTCAAATGAGGCTTATGTTCATCAACCCCCTTGAAGAGGCTTCCCCCTTACCCTGTGCTCACTCCCCTCCCCCATACTTATATAAAGACTAGAGGCCCAGTGCACAAAATTCATGCACTCGGGGGCGGGGAGTGTCCCTCAGCCCAGCCTGTGCCCTCTCGCAGTCTGGGACCCCTCACTCCTTACCGCCTGCCCATATCCTGGAGGTGGGAGAGGCTCCCGCCACCACTACTGCTCGCCAGTCGTGGGCTGGGCTTCTGGCTGAGTAGCACTCCCCCTGTGGCAGTGCACTGACCACCAGGGGGAAGCTCCTGCGTTGAGCGTCTGCCCTGGTGGTCAGTGCGCATCATAGTGACTGGTCGTTCTGCCATTGGGCAACCAGCTCTACCACCAGGGGGAAACTCCTGCATTGAGCGTCTGCCCTGGTGGTCAGTGCGCATCACAGTGACTGGCCATTCCGCCATTGGGCCGAAACCAGCTCTCTGACATCCTCTGAGGGGTCCCAGATTGCCAGAGGGTGCAGGCCAGGCCAAGGCACCCCACCGATGCATGATCGGGGCCAGGGTGGGACACGGGAGGTGTCCAGCTGGGGAGGGACCATGGGAGTCTAGGGCATGTCCAGCCTGTCTTGCTCAGTCCTGATAGGCCAGACCCCAGCAGCAAGCTAACCTACTGGTCAGAGTGTCTGCCCCCTGGTGGTCAGTGCACATCATAACGACTGGTCAACTGGTCAACTGTCTGCCCCTTGGTGGTCAGTGCACATCATAGCAAGCAGTTGAGCGGCCTTAGCATATCATTAGCATATTATGCTTTGATGTAACTCTAGCTTTAATAGTTGCTTTTAGAGTATATTCTGCCACATTCCCCTGAATAAATATAAAAACTGAGCTGGACATCAACTTGAATTTCAATTTAAATTCATACAAGATAGAAAAAAAAAGCCCCAGCATATAAGCAAAGTTAACTGACAAATTGGGAGAAAAAAATTGCAACTTACCTCACAGAAAAAAAAAGTAATTGGCTTATTTGAAGAGTTAAACATTCGAAGACCAATTTTCCCTACCTACTCCCCTAAATGGGCAAATGACATAGAGTCAGGTCACCGAAAACAGAAAAAGGCAAGTAGCTTACAAATATATAAAAAAGATGCTCAATAGTTGTGATTAGCTGGAGCTTTAGCAAGTCTCTATTTTTTGGCGGTCTCTGAAGAAGTAATTTTTAAAAGGAGGACTAAAAATTAAATACTTGATAATTGACCATTTTTAGAATTCAGATTCTCCATCAGAAAAAAAGGTGTTTTTTCTTCCAGAATTGAGTAGGTCAATAAGAAATTTGATTAACAAATATCTGATGCCTGTGACTTTTTAATTACAAGAAATTCTTGAGATTTTATTCTATTACCTCAGTTATCTATTACATCTGTATAAATTGTATACATATATTACCATGATAAAATACCTTATTGCCTAAATTAGCTTGTCTTATTGTGCAATTCTGTTAACCCCAGGCTTTCCATTTTTCATCTGAAAATCAAGGGCTGAACAACTTGTTGTCCAAAACTATTCTTTCTTTATAATTAAATTTATTGGGGTGACATTGGTTAACATTAATATTCTAACTTTGTGTTGTTTTGTTTTCTTTTTTATACACTTAAGTATCAAATGTAAGTTATTTTAAGTCTATGAGATTTAAAAACATTGTCTCCACCATTATAACGAAAAACAAATAAACATTTTTATCTTTCATAAAAATGAGAAATTACTGCCTGAGAAATTGATTCAACCAAATTCTGATATATGTAAGTTAATAAAACATGTTATTACACATATTTTAAAGCATTACCTATAGACATATGGTATGGTACAATTATGAGTTATGATACAATTATGGTACAATTATGAATGAAGGCTGGTGATGAGAGTATTTGTAACACATATTGTTTCTAAGGCAACTGAAATAATTTTATAACACATTTACTTAAATTCCAAGAAAACCCAAGTAGTTGAAATTTATGGCCTCTATATTTAGAGAAACTAGGATTTAGCTAGATTAAGTTATGTGAATCAAAATCTCACTAATAAAAATAGAATCAGGATTTGTATGTTTGGATTCTTAATACAGAGGGCACTAGTTATCAAATTAGCATTGCCTCTTTTCCTTTGAGTTAATTTTAGGTAGTTTCTATAATAAAAATAAGAGAAAAAAGAAAATTGGCCTGAGAGTTGATCATGCTTAAATAAACTCCTTATATCTTTCCCAGGATTAGGTTAGTGCCTATGTTTCATTAGAAGCTTCCTTTAATTCCACTAACAGTCTTGTCAAGCACAGTATGGAAAGGCCTTCAACAACAATGGGGTCTTATTGTTTAAATCCTTAATATGTGCCAAGCACTATTCTAGGCATTAGGGCTTAAGATACAGAGAATGAAACCAAACAAAATCATGTGCTCATGTCTCCTAGAGTTAGAGGAGAAGCTTTTTGGGAAAACAGACCTACCTAGACTACAGCAAAGGGCATCCATTCCAGCTCTGGTAACTAACATGCCAGCTGTGGTAATTGACATACTTCATCTTAAACATGAAGGGACAACTTAGGATCACCAGGCAGGAGGAAAAGCAAGTGTATGGAAGATGAACAAACAGAAAAAAACTGCTGATAGAGAAAACAAACTATTCAGGCCACTGAAGGAGTCATTTCTAAGGGTACTTTAAAAAGTGTCCTTTGAACTATTTTAGAAGAAATTAAACCCAAAGATAAAAAAGCAATAGAGACACTACAAAAACTTTTACAAATTAAAAATATAAGTTAAAATAAAAGTAAAGTAAGGGCAGGAAGGCAAAGTATGAAGAAGTCCCTCAGAACAAAGAGCAAAGATATGGAAAATGTAAAAGAAAAAAGAAAGAAGGAAACAATAGGAACATTAATCCAAAATACCCACATCTATGTATATAAAAGCCTAAGTGACCAAATGACCGAAATGACCAGAGCGACCAGTAACTATGACATGCACTGTCCACCAGGGGCCAGATGCTCAATGCAGGAGCTGCCCCCTGGTGGTCAGTGTGCTCCCGCTGGCAGCCACTCACTCCTTAGAACTATTTTAGAAGAAATTAAACCCAAAGATAAAAAAGCAATAGAGACACTACAAAAACTTTTACAAATTAAAAATATAAGTTAAAATAAAAGTAAAGGAAGGGCAGGAAGGCAAAGTATGACGAAGTCCCTCAGAACAAAGAGCAAAGATATGGAAAATAGAAAGAAGAAGGAAATAATAGGAACATTAATCCAAAATATCCCACATATAAATGCCTAAGTGACCGAATGACCGAAATGACCAGAGCAACCAGTCACTATGACGTGCACTGACCACCAGGGGTCAGACTCTCAATGCAGGAGCTGCCCCCTGGTGGTCAGTGTGCTCCTGCTGGCAGCCACTCACTCCCTAAGTAGTCTTCCAGGTCCAATCTCCAGAGAACAGGACAGGCACCGACGGAGCAGCACCGCTGGCACAATCCTGACAGCACTGCCAGCCTCCTGGAAGTTGGCCTCAGGCACCGTAGACACTTCCCCTCCCTAGATGCTCTGCAAGGAAGAAACAACATAAAAGCGGCCACCTGGCGGCTCCTGATAACTGGCGCAAATGTCAGCGGGATGGACCTGGATCCCGGGCCAGCAAGGGTGTCCCACCACCTGGCTAGAGGGCCAAAAATGTCCTGCGCTCCCCCCCCCACCCATCGCCCTCGGGACCCCACCGTGCATGAATTCATGCACTGGGCCTCTAGTCTGATTAATAAACATTCATGGGTGTGGGGGCACAGTTTGCTTATGTTGTGGTGGTTGTTATTGTTTATGTATTAGTAAAAATAATAGCTTACATTTGTTGAGAGTTATTATTGTGCTGGAACCTGGGCTAAGGTCCTAACCCACAATGTCTTGTTTTATTACCCTACCACTTTTAAATAGAACTGTGAAGCTAGACCAGAGAAATATTTATAACATAAATGATTATGATGGGTAATTGATTCTATTTAGTTGTGGGGAAGAGAAAATAGTGAAGGAGTAACTCTTGTGTGCTTGGACATCAATGATTGAGGTCAGAAATGTAACAGTAGAAGCTGCCTTTTGGGGAAAAGAAGATGTATTCAATTTTAATAGGTTGAGTTGAAGTGCCTAAAGGATATTCGAATGGATACAATCAATCAATAGATAGATTGGCTGCATGAGTCTGAAGCTCAGAGAAAAGGTTGGGTCAGAGAGAGATTTAGGAATCACTCACAGATCAGTTAAAGCCAGATTGGATACAATTACTTAAAGAGAATCTGAGTGTAGACAGAGTAAATCAGAAGGCCAAGGAGAAGGGAGCCGAGGGAGAGGCTGAGAAGGAGCATGCGGTGAATTGGGGACAAGACAGGTGGGGATGGAGTTGCCAAGGATGGGAACAGATGCTCTGTAATTTTCTATGCAGAGGATTGTTGGTAGGCAGTATTTGTCAGAACAATTTTAATGACCTTCTGGGAACAAGCCAAATCATAGCTGAAGAATGAATGAGAAATGGATTCAAGCTCTTCATCTGCTTCATGAGTAAAATGGATGAATAATGCCTATGTCAGCAGATATTAGTGCGTGTAGAGTATTTAGCAAAGTGTCTGACACATAGTAGGTGCTCAATAAATGCAGGATCCATAGTACAATGATTGAGGTCAGAAATGTAACAGTAGAAGCTGCCTTTTGGGGAAAAGAAGATGTATTCAATTTTAATAGGTTGAGTTGAAGTGCCTAAAGGATATTCGAATGGATACAATCAATCAATAGATAGATTGGCTGCATGAGTCTGAAGCTCAGAGAAAAGGTTGGGTCAGAGAGAGATTTAGGAATCACTCACAGATCAGTTAAAGCCAGATTGGATACAATTACTTAAAGAGAATAGTGTAGACAACAGAGTAAATCAGAAGGCCAAGGAGAAGGGAGCCGAGGGAGAGGCTGAGAAGGAGCATGCGGTGAATTGGGGACAAGACAGGTGGGGATGGAGTTGCCAAGGATGGGAACAGATGCTCTGTAATTTTCTATGCAGAGGATTGTTGGTAGGCAGTATTTGTCAGAACAATTTTAATGACCTTCTGGGAACAAGCCAAATCATAGCTGAAGAATGAATGAGAAATGGATTCAAGCTCTTCATCTGCTTCATGAGTAAAATGGATGAATAATGCCTATGTCAGCAGATATTAGTGCGTGTAGAGTATTTAGCAAAGTGTCTGACACATAGTAGGTGCTCAATAAATGCAGGATCCATAGTAATTGGCTGGTTGCATGGATTTTGGACCTGACTAGATTTGGGTTTTTAGTTTAGCTTTGCTGCTGTATAGTTGTGTAAACTTGGACCAGTCACTTTGTTTCTGCCATTTTCTTTCATATATAAAATGGGGGATAAAGAAGCATGTGCCCTCTAAAATGATTTCTAGGTATTAGTCATTTTTCATTATGCATGGTATATTATTTTGTGAGTATTTGTGTTCTGTCATCAGGCTGAGCTCTCATATTAGTATGTGACTTGATAAGTTAAGATTGTCTGGTTATATAATGGCGAATACAATTTGCTTTAATATTGGCTTGGGCTTGTTCTGCCTAACTTTCTCTTTTCCCCATAAGATAGGTAGACTTCTTCAGGGCAGACTTCTTAAATTTGGAAAGGCAATAGGGTGTATCAGGAATAGGACAGGGTGGGTGGACATGACCATGGGAAGAGAAGGAAAGGTGGGTAAAAGCCGGCACCCACCTCCCAGGAGCAATGGAGACTTGCAGAAGATGGACAGTGTCTGACAAAGCAGCAAAGTCTCAGTCCTTGTGGGACCTGTGGCCAAGACACATGGACAGAGGGTCTTTCTTTTGGTTATGACCTAGAAAATGTTGGAATGGGGAAAGGCCAAAATCATAACAGAGGTGTTTCATTTTCCACTGATACCCACAGTACATGTACCATCTACCAAGAAATAAATCTAATTTTGTTTCCATTTTTCTGAGTTTTGCTCATTATTTTCATTTCTTGTCTTATTATGCTGACCAGAACTTACAAAACAATTCAGAAGCCTCACAGTTAAGAATGAGGAACCATTTAGCCATGATCTTCATAGACCAAGATATCTGGGTGGACATAGGTGAGATATAACCTGATCATACCTTCTGCTCTCCAGCCCACCTAAACTGGGGAATTAGGTGAGCTCTCTAACCCCCTCACCACCCTTGCCATACCAGAATTTAGGTGCTGGGGAAAATTGGGAGACTCTAAATGGAGTACAGTTCATTTGCTAGCATATTGAAGATTCATAATGGAAGTGATATAATTATAGCCCTAGCTGGTTTGGCTCAGTGGATAGAGCATCAGCCTACAGACTGAAGGGTCCCAGGTTCAATACTGATCAAGGGCACATGCCCGGGGTTTCAGCCTAGATTCCCAGTAGGGGGTGTGCAGGAGGCAGCCAATCAATGTTTCTCTCTAATCATTGATGTTTGTATCTCTCTCTCCTCCCTTCCTCTCTGATATCAATAAAAATATATTAAAAAAAAGAAGTAATGTAATTATAGAAAAATAAAGTAAGTCACCTATTCTTACCACCTGTGTGTAGATTAAGATTCATACCCACTCTTCCTTCAAGTCTTCTGAAATTTTTATTTTGTGTAAAATCCTCATGAGCGCAAGTGTAGCAAGAACCAGTTAAATGCTATTATGCAAAGGAGGCACTCCAAAATTTAAAATTTTTTCATCTTTAGTGCTCTTCTAACATCTATAATACATGTAATCATTATACTTAAAAGTTTTCTTATGGTATTAGAAATGAGTATATATATGCCATATATATTGTATTTTAAGTATGAAAGTTCAAGGTCAATTAATGTTTGCTTGTCTGCCTTTTGCACTAACCCCAACCAAGGCCTTCTAAGAATATGTCCTTTCCAGTAAATCCCTCCAGTGGGTTCTGTGACATCATTATTTTTTCTCTGACTGCACCCCGTCCTAATATTCCACTCACTTTGCTTCACCATAAATAAGCTACCACTCGTCTCAGTTTTCACCCTTGATGCTTGCTCCACCATCTAATCTTCTCTGACACTGAGTCCTCCATTGGCTCAATCAAGCATGCATGTTTTCCTGCAGCTCTCAGATCCTACAGAGGATGGGGGTGGACAGGAGCCTCTATAGAGTCTTATTGCTTCTGACTGCTGCTCCAAATAAGAAAGCAATAGAGTTCAGAGCTAAAGCATTTGGACTTGAGTGCCAAGCTATCTATATTATAAAAGGCCCTAATGCCGTAACGACCAAAGACTGGTGCCAGTGGGCTGGGCTGAGAGCAAGGGGAGGTGCGAACGGGTGAGCAGGTGAGCGGGACATGCACGGGTGGGCGGGGCCACGTGATTTCATGCACTGGGCTTCTAGTTTAAATTAAAATCCCAGCTCAATTCCACCTTCAGTATAAATATTTGGACAAGTTATTTGGTCTTTCAAAGCTTCAGTGGCTTCATCCCTAGATAAGAAAACCAATTTCAAAAGGGTGCTCAAAGATTAAAGAAGATTATACCAAGCACTTGTTGCATGCCTAGAAGAGATGAGTGCTTGTTAATTGATAAATAACAATGGCATCATCTTCATCACATTGTCTCCCTCATATAAAGACAAGGCTTTGAGGCGTTGGCTATCCAGTTGTACATGTTGTATGCCTTATACTGCCTCAGCTTTTTTAGTTTATCTAACCCTCTCTTATAGGCATTTGAATTCCTTAACACCAGGTACTTTCACACCCACTCCACAAAACAAATTTATCCATGGGCCATACCTTGCATTTTTCACCATTTACAACTGTTTGTCTTTTGAAAGCTTAAACCTCAATATTTCACTCTCTGAGAACCACTTCCTGTCAGCTCTCTGTCTCATTCCAAACACAGCATTTTATATCATTAATGTTTCTAATTCCTGAAGAATTATATTTTACACAAACTATCTGTTGTTTTCTGGATTCACTTCTTTCTTCACCAAGTTCACCTACCATGTCTTTATTGACTTTTACTCCTATCCTTTGTTGCCTTTTTGTGGCTTTGGCTTTGCCAGAACCTGACTCTGGATTGCTCTGCACTCACTGCCCAACGTGGTGGCCAGTTACAATGGTCACTTTTCAAATGTTCGAATATTATACAGCACAGATTATAGAACCCTTCCATTAGCACAGAAAGCTCTACTGGACAGCAATGCTTTAACTTTTTCTCTTCTACACTTTGGGGTGAAGAACACTGCTGGCTAAGACAAAACAACTATTGGTTGGTGAAATTTCGGTGTGGTCAATCTCAATAGTACTTAAGGCTGCCCGGAGCTGTTCTGAATGAGCTTCATCTCCTACTTCCTGCCACCATTTCAAAGTTTCAACTATCTTCTCAAACTTATCATCCCACCATCCCCACCACATAAAGGTTCATCACTATTAGTAGATGACTTTACCTTCTTTTTCACTGGGAAAAGAAATTATAATAGAGTAGAATACAACTGACAAGGAAGTCAGGAAGTTTGCTGAGAGACTTTCTGGCAAAAGTAGTAAGAGCAAAGATTCTGGTGCAGGTGGCGATTCAGTGTATCAGAGGGATCCCAACCAAGGGGGCCATGTGGGGGGATTACAGAGTGTAAAGTGTAACAGAGAAGAAGATGTGATCAGGGACAGAGCCAGACTCTACAGCTTCTTTCTCACCACACTAAGGATTTTGAGGGAGTTGAGAAGCCATGGGAGGGCTTGAGAGAAAGGACCCCAACTGACTTACATTTTTTAAAGGGTCACTTTGAATATTGAGTTCTTAACATCCCATGGGGGCAAGGATGAAAGTAGGAAGATCTGCTAGAAAGTAACTACAATAATTCAGGTGTGGTGGCACATTTAGATGAATGGGAGGGTGGGTAAGGGGGTGACAAGACATGGTCTGAATATGGGTCTGTTTTGAAATCAATTTATCCTTTCTTACTACTGCAGGACACTTGCTTCTCTCTCTTCTCTTGTATTTTCCAGTTCTCTTTGTTTTTGCTGAATCTCCTTAGTCCTCCCACTGAAATTTGCCCGGAATCATGAAGCTGACCTGCTTGGGCAGAACCAGCACCAATTTGAATTGTCAGAGCTCCTGGAGGTTTCTGTTTGTGCTGTACTTGATTGTCCTGCATCATGTGACACTTCAAAACTCTCACTTTGCTTGGCTTCCTTGAAAATTCTCTCTCTTGTTTTTCCCTTGCACATCTAGCTCCTCCTCAGAATTCTTCACAGGCTTCTCTTCCTCCACTCACCTCTAAAATATAAAGCTTCCTAAGACTCTGACCTTAAGTTTCTATTTCTCGTCTGCTCTGTTTTCTCCTCAGAAGGTCATTTCAGTATGAAATATATACCCAAATACTATATGATGCCTCAAAATCAATAGAATTTTATTTTTACAAGCAATATTATGAAACAACTGTTCCTAGTTAATTGTTGTTGTTGTTTTTAATTGAAATTTTAACTTGGGGGCCAAGATACCAGATTACTATCAGATGCCAGAGTGAGGGTGACGTAGACCTCTGTGGAATAATTTTTAAAGTTGGTATCTGAGAACAGAGTCTATGATTCTTAAAACCTTCTCCCTAGATTGACCTCTGCCTCCTCACTCCCTCCCCTCCGAGAGTTGGTATCTGAGAACAGAGTCTATGATTCTTAAAACTTTCTACCTTCTCCCTAGATTGACCTTTGCCTCCCCACTCCCGCCCCCTCCGCAGGCCTTCACAGCACTATTATCTGTGTCCATGGGTTTTGCATAAATGCATATAAGTTCTTTGGTTAATCTCTTCCCCAAACCTATATCATTTAATTGACCAACGTCACTCCAATAAATTTAATTGAAATATATATAATATTTTTATTGATTTCAGAGAGGAAGGGAGAGGGAGAGAGAGATAGAAACATCATATTTATGATGAGAGAGAATCACTGATCGGCTGCCTCCTGCAAGCCCCCGCCACTGAGGATTGAGTCCGCAACCAGGGCATATGCCCTGACTAGGAATTGAACTGTGACCTTCTGGTTCATAGGTCGATGCTCAACCACTGAGCCACGCTGGCTGGGCAAAATATATTTTTATTGATTTCAGAGAGGTAGGGTGAGGGAGAGAGAGATAAAAACATCAATGGTGAGAGATAATCATTGATCAGCTGCCCCTGCACAACCCCCCACTGGGGATCGAGCACATAACCTGGGCATGTGCCCTGACCAGGAATCAAACTGTAACTTCCTGGTTCATAGGTTGATGCTCAACAACTGAGCCACACCAGTTGGGCTAAATTTAATTTTATAAAATCACAATAAGATAGCTCCTCACACCTGTTAGAATGGTTTTTAATAATAATAATAAAAAACAAGAGATAACATTTCTGGGAGAGATGATGATATCTGATTTATATTTTTTGGAAATAACAATACTAATGCTCTATTTTTAAATTTGTATATTTGCAACAATACTGTATAAGTCAAAATTACAATCCTTTCACAACAAATTCATCCTAGTGTCAATTTTTATTTAGAAAATCATTTTTAAAATATATTTTAAATTAATTTTATTGGAGCGACATTGTTTAATTAAATTGTATAAGTTTTCAGTGTACATTTCTATGGTACATCATCTGTATATTATATTTTGTGTCCACCACCCAAAGTCAAATCTCTTTTTATCACCATATATTTGACTCCCTTTACCATTTACTACCTCCCCATTCCTCTTCCCTCTAGTAACCACCATACTATTGCCAGAGTTTTTGTTTGTTTGTTTTTCTTATTTGTTCATTTGTTGCTTTCAGTTTTATATCCCACATATGGAGTGAAATCATATGGTTCTTGACTTTTTCTGTTTGACTTATTTTACTTAGCATAATATTCTCAAGATTTATCCATATTGTTGCAAATGGTGGTATTTTATCTTGTTTATGGGTGAGTAGTATTCCATGGTATAGATGTACCACATCTTCTTTCTCCAATCATCTATCGAAGGCCATTTTAGTTGGCCACCATGAATAATGCTGCAATGAACTTAAGGGTGCATATATCTTTGTGAATAAATGTTTTCAATTTTTTTCCTGTAGATACCCAGAAGTGGGGTTGCTTGGTCATATGGTCACTCTATTCTTAATTTTTTTGAGGAACCTCCATAATGGTTTCCATAGTGGCTATACCCATTTACTATTCATTTATATTTTCCACATTTTATTTAAAAACGGTGTGTTAGTTTTAAAATTAGAATGGATGCAATTTAGAAAGCAATAATTTTGGAAGGGCAAGAAGGTCCCCCTTATTGCTGCCTTTTTCTTTCTGTACTGATGCACCAGAAGAGAACACCCCTGCCTCTTCCTACTTGCACAATAGCTTGTTCACCTAGGTCATGGATGCTCCATTAGTCAATAGGATTCTAACTTGGGGTGTCTCACTTTCTCTAGGGGTCATATTACTTTTCTGAGTCCCCCAGAAGTTTGTGTAGAAGTAGGATATGTAGTTTTAAATGCCCACGTACTAATTTCCTTTGGTCACACTCTTAACCAGCAGCTAGTGTTCATGTCTTTTGCTTGGTCATTCCTTGCCCTGGTTCCACCTAGGCAGCTGCTAGATATCAGCACTCCCCTTCATTGGAGAAGAGTGGGGCAAAACATCACTCAGTTCAATAACTTGGCTTTACTGACCACAACAGGTTGATGGAAGTGGTCAAATTTACACCTACAAGCTAATACAACCACCAGTTCTACCGGAATCCCTACATTGCTTCTTTAAAGTACATGCTATTCTTCTGGCGTTAGTTAGGGGGCAGCAGATATCCTGGCAATTTTTTGCTGTCTGAAGTAAGCTTCCAGTTTGGAGATCCTGAAGTTGATATGCATTGTATTAATATTTTACTTACCGTGTGTCACGTGGTCTGGCGGTTCCTTCCTGCACTAGCTGATCATTTTAGGGAGCCAAGCCACTCACCTACTGGAGTGTTTATAATTCAATACCGAGTAAAGGTGAACCCAAGTAATAAATTACTCTGTGTAATTACTGCGCTGTGCCTTAGCTGAGCCAGTTTCATTACTATCCAAATATTACAAAACCCAGCCTTCTCTTTTGGTCTGCCATTCAGTCTCTCACACACGCCCAAGTAAGCTTTATTTTGACTCCTTAAAATACCCTCAGAATGGGACTGCACGTAAAGGGATGAGTGAAAACATCTATAAAATTGCTTTTGCAAGGGCTGCAAGCTGCTAATTTAAGAGGATGAAAGATAGCTCGGCCTGTGGCAAAAACATTTCCTTTTCCCGATACATATACATTAAGGAGATGCTACTTTTTCAGCTATTAATCAGATATTGAAAAGCCTGAATGCTGAGTTTGAATCCAGGTAGTCCAGCTGCAGAACCACACACTTTAAGCACAGCTTCAAATGGACTTCTTCCTATTTCAGACCCCTGGGGTGCAGAGCCCGCACCTTTAGTAACCATGAGGCCATAGGTAGCTGTGCCCACCCACGTTATTCGGGGAGTCTTGACGACAGGCTGTCCTCTTCAGCTAGGTGCCACCAGGGACAGAGTAAACCGGGAGTCATTTGGGATGAGGTGGTTCTAAAGACTGCCTTCATTTTAAGTCCAGGAGGAAGCTGTTCTGAGGAGGGCCTGTCTTCTTGGGACAAGGACCCTTGGTGAAGTTTGGCCTTTGTACGCCTCCATCTGAAAACTTAGTTTGTTATTTTATGAGAATTTGGATTGAAGGTTAGAGATGATTGCTCAGAGGGGGAAAGTGTGAAATGGTAATCACTTTCATATGACACTTGAGAAATGTTATAATAAAGCTGAGTAAGTTGGAGCATGAGTTAGCCAGTCCTTTGCCTAATGATGTCACCCACTTTCTGCTTCCTCCAGTCTATGATTAATGAAAGGGGGATTATTACAGTAACTCACTCCAAGTGGGCAGCAGTGACATCAGCAGCAGCTGAGCAAACTGACTACATTTAGTCGTGCGTGTGGATGTGGGCATTTTTTTTTCTCTGTGACTAACATGAAGCTAACAGCATCTAATGAAACAAAAGCTCCTTGAAATTTGGGGAACTTATTGAGTGGACTTTTTTGCTACAGGGAGCACCATTTTAATTATTCTCATTTTATAGTTAAATGATGTTAGAATTGGCCAAAATTACATGATTGGCTTTCTGCCCCTCTTCATGTAGTCATCACAAATTAACTCTTGATCTTTGGGAAGGAGGTTTTCTGAAGCTTTTGCTTTCTAATAGAATGGCTCTTCCTACATTCATCATTCTATCTCATCTTTTGAGTACGCAGGCCGACGCTCTATCCACTGAGCCAAACCGGCTAGGGCGTCTATCTCATCTTTTAAAAGAAAATCAGTGAGTATTAAGAAAAGGGACTGTGGCCATAAGTTTTTTTGGTGTGTGTGTGTGTGTGTGTGTGTGTGTGTGTGTGTGTGTGAAAGTTCAAGACTAGTTGTAGAATCCAGTGATCCCAGTTCAACATTTAGAATATTGGGCTTAATTAGTTTGCTTTGCAAGCTGATAAAAATGAACAGAAGTCCTGCTTGCTATTTCACCTTTACAAACTTGACTGTCCTAAAATTAGAGTGGGGCACCTAGAAATATTTACTCACTGAGCTGAGCCACTGCCAGAACGCACTGTCATGTACATGAAAGTACACAGAGTCTGGAACAACGGCACTCCACTGTGCGGGCCTGGACGTGCCTCAGAGGTGCTTCGACAGGGAGCAGAACCTTTGGACTCTTTCTATCAACACACAAAGGAGACAGCAATTCACTGATAAAAAAAATACACATAGGACTGCCCCCAGCCTATTCTGTCTTCCCTTCTGAAGCTACAATTTGGGAACAGGTTGTGGGATAGCTTTGTGGATAGACAAACCTGGATTCTGCTCTCTTATCCAAGTCCAATGGAATCTAGATGCTAAACCTATATGTCCACGAGTCAGCAACATGGAACTTATTACCCGAGAGGATCCAGGTGAGAAAAACGTTTACAATAGCTGTTATATGTTCTTTTGTGAATACCTCTCCTAATCTTGTGGGGCAATATACGGTCAACTGCTGTGGCAGATGTTTGTTGATTGCATTAGAACTGAGCTATGATAATCAATTTCGAAATGTATGTTGGTCAGGAAAAAGTTTGAGGACATAGTTATCCTTTTGAGTTAGTGTTAGTATTGGCTCCCCCCTCCCCAATATACGTTCTTTTATGAGGTTATTTGTGACTATTTCTCTCTACATATTGAGTTTTTCACAAGTACTAAGTAGTTCTTGGGAAGAAATCCAGGTGTCTCTGAATCATTGGGAGGTTGATTGAAGTGTCTGGTTCCAAAATGACCATTTACCTGAGGAGTCTGATTCACATGCTAGAGCTAATGAGATGGCCTTGGAGTGTCTAATACATTCCCCCCATGGCTCTCTTCATCTTGCAACAGTCTCTGACCGGCCGTCTGCTTCTGGATGATCCAAATCACCCAGGGACTAAGTGGTGAGTCAGGGAAGTTGGCCGAATCATGCAGGGGATGGCATTTCACATCTAAGCCCGTTGGATCCAGGCAACTTCCCTGTTGTGTGTTTCACCAACATTTGCTGATTATTATCATTATTTCCCATGATATGAAATCTTTCATAATAGCTCCCCCAGTCCTTGCATGGGGGCAACACCTGAAAGGGCATGGCCTTCCTTCAACAGTTATCCCACCTCCTTTTAAAGAGGAAGTTTGGAGAATATCATCTTGCTTGGAAGACGCATTAGGATTTAGCAAAGCCCTCTGTTTTCTCTCCTTGGATGTGGTGTGTCATTCCCCTAATGTATTAAACAAATAAAATCAAGCTACATCATATTTGTTTGCTCTGGGACAGTGGTCGGCAAACTCATTAGTCAACAGAGCCAAATATCAACAGTACAACGATTGAAATTTCTTTTGAGAGCCAAATTTTTAAAACTTAAACTATATAGGTAGGTACATTGTTATTAACTTGATTAGGGTACTCCTAAGGCTTAGGAAGAGCCACACTCAAGGGGCCAAAGAGCCGCATGTGGCTCGCGAGCCGCAGTTCGCCGACCACAGCTCTGGGAGAAAGGCATGGCAATCTCGCCTTTGTGAACTTTACTTCTGAGAATTCTCTATTGCATGGACTTATCTGCTACTGAATTGCTGACGTGAATAACTCAACTCCTCACTCACTTACTCTTTTCCATAAGCCTGTTGCTTCCTAACAACTCCGGTGTTGGCCAGCTCATCTCATGTTGTTGCTGGTCACCAAGATTCTTCTTTTCCTTAGAACACAAGGTCAGCAGGAAATGTACCAAGGCCATGCTGGAAAATGGGGGGTGGGGGTCGGGGAGACCACAATGTTGCCGGTATGCTTACAGAGTAGTATCTGCTGTGTGGTGTGGGTCTGCATTAATCAGGAAGCACAAAACACAGGAGGAGGCAGAATTGTTTGAATTATTATTTTTCATGGTTGCCAAGGCCCTTTGGGGCATGGATGGGAAAGGAATTATGTGAAACTTCAAAATTATAACTTAAAATCAGGGTTTCTCAACTCTGGGGCACCCAACATTTAGCCAGCGAATGTCTCTGTTGTGCAGGCTGGTCTGTGCACTGTAGGATGTTTAGTAGCATCCCTGGTCTCTGCCCACTAGATGCCAGGAGCCTCCCCATCTTGTTAGGCCGAGTAAAAATGTCTTCATTGTCAGGTGACTTCTGGGAAGCAAAATCACCCCCATTGAGAACCACTGCTCTAGACTAAAGGATAACAGTTTACATTTTTTCTCTCCCTAATCATTTTAGTTCTAGCATCTGGGTTCCCTCTGTTCTGATAAGGCATTTCCAAATTCTCTGAACACAGAGCACTTATGCAGAGCACAAGACCTTGTGGACTATCCCAGTGATTCTCAGGGAAATGTGAGGTTAGGAAGACAATTTTGGATTAATTATTTCTGACTCTTGTTTTCTACTAAATTCTGGAGGAATTTCAATCTTTCTCTCTCTCTTGATCTGTCTCACTCTCTAGCTCTATTCATTCATTGATTTATCTTAAAAGCAAACAGCTTCCCAGTTCACTTTTGAATGTGAAATACTGACCCTTCTTTGTCCCAAATCTCTCTATATACAGCCGACTGTACAGGAAACAGGCAGGGTTTGCCAATCCCATATTCAACCTAAAAACCATTTGATGAGACTCCCCAAATCTCCCTGCAGCAAATAACATTCTGACTCTGCCCACGTTTTCTCGATTCTTAGCTTCCCCTCGAGGGAGTCACCGCTGCCCACCTAGGCCAGGTTTTCCCTCCCTGAGCCCAGAATAACACGTCAACTGCTGGGAACACCTCGAGCCCTTTTTATTTCTCTCCACAGTCACGTATCGTGTTCTGTCTCCCAGAAAGGATGAACCAGAAAGCATGCTTTTTTGGAAACAGATTTTTCATGGGAAGGAACTAAAACACCCTGAGTTGTCAGCAGCCTCGTCCGTGCTCTGAACCCCCAGCCTCGTGCTAGTTCAGCTGAATCAGAGGACAACTTCCCAGTCACCTGCGAGGGATGTTCACGTCTCCTGGCGTGTATGTTTCACTGAATACCAGCACTGCGTGTGCTGCAGCTAAAACAACAGCCCCCTTTTCTAGGGCCATTTCCTTGCTCCAGAAGTAGTGAGCAAAGAGACCAATTAATAAATAGCATGGGTGGAAACGGAAGGACATAAGGTTTGCTTGGGAAGAAAAATGAGCATTCTTGCTTCTTGCTCGATGCTAACTTCACCTGGGGACAGCCGCTGCCATGGGTAAACACCACTACAGGTGAGCGGGGCCCTCAGGTGTGTGTCACCACAGGCCACAGGCAGGAGCAGGGATCCTGGTCTCTCCCCTGGTTGCACCATTGAGCCCTTATCCTTAAAGGAACTGTGTTTTTGACCAACTCTCTCCTTGTGATTGAACACACCAGCTCCCCAGCAAGGCACAGCCCTTGGAGTTAGCAGCAGCAAGACAAGCCCTAATTGCTCCATTTACATAAAAGTAGAAACATACAACTTCTAAATATAAATCTCTGGCACATCCTGCCTTTTGCAATTACAGTGAAATAAGGTAGCACCGTTTCCCTCCCGGCTCCCTGTCGCAGCAAGCTGCTCGGCCCGGTTCTCCAGGGGCAGCTCCCCTAGCCCAGAAGGGAGCCTTGCAAATGCTCCGGGAGGAGCTGGGCGCTGTGTGAAGTGGCCAAGCAGGCCGGCCGCCCTAGGTGGGACCCGCAGTGGCCGTGGGCCACGGGCTAGCACAGGAGCTGCTGCCCGCCCCCCACTCCACAGGAGGCATCAAAGCTCCTGGGCGCCTCTCCCTGTCCAGCAGCCAGCCTGCGGGTCCCCAGCCTGGACCCTGACACTGGCTGTGCTCTGGGCCCTGGCGCTGAGCACCGATTCCGACATTCCCAGCTGCGATCACTGAACAGTTATTTTTCCCCCCCACTCTCTGAATTCTTTAGCTGCCAAAAGGGGGCAAAAATCAAGAGCTGCTCTGAAAAGAGCTTGCCCTTGCTGGTGCTCCGGGTAAAAATAGAGGCGGCCGCTCTGCAGGGCTTGGCGGTCGCGTCGCAGCGTGATCCCCGGGAGCTGCCAGCAGGTGTTGCTCAAGGTACAGTAGCAGCCGAGCCGCCGGCAGCAGGGCCGGGGGTGGGGAGCTGCTCGGGGGGGAGGGGGCAGGAAGTGAAAGAGAAACCAAAGCGAGGAAGGAAGAGGAGATGCTTGACAGAAGCTGGGCTGACCCGCTTACTTTGGACCCTGGAGTTTGGAAGGAAAAAGATCACTCCCAGCCCGGAATATTCCAGAGAAGTTATTTTAACACGCCCGCTTCCCCTACCACCCCCACCTTCACTTCCACGGAGCGAGGAGGCATTCCAGGGTGCCTCAGCGCTGAGCTTGGGGGATTCAGGTAGAGAATGACATCACAGCTGGTGGGCATCTGAGAGCCTACCCGGTCTGAGTCACACATGTGGGGCGGCTCCTCTAGTGAGGGCGCTGTAGATTCCTGTGACACCAGTGTTTACAAAGGCATCGCAGGAATGGATCCCACTTTATGGATGAGAACACTGAGGCCTTAGGGAGTGGTCAGTATGCAGTGGGACCTGGGGCTCATCCAGGTTGGTTGTTGCCCCCAAACTCAAAATCAGGGGTTATTTCTGGGACAGGCGGGTTCTCCCATGGGGGAGAAGCTGAGTTCAGAGGCCTCGCAGGCCATTGCCCTTCATGAGGGGCTCATGCGATAGGCTGGGGAAGTTCCTTTCTTAGGGAGAGTCTGAGTCCATCCAATTCCAAACTGATGGTCAGGTGTGGCGTTAGCCAACACTGATCCTGTTTCTATCTTTCCTTCTCAGATTCCCTCCGTTCCTGTACAACCTAATGATTTAATTTCCTACTTTATTTCTGCATATGCAGTTCTTAGAATACTCCCCACCCCCACATACAGTTCTGCATCCACACTTTCTCTGTGTTTGGCCAAGGCGGATCCTCTTACACAGAAAACTGATGGTGTCCTAGAGGAACCAGCTTCAGTTATACATCAGGAGGCCAGAGCCTCTAGATGTTGCTGGTGGGCACAGTGAAAAGTTTATTTTATGCATGTTAAATCCTGCATACAAAACAACATATATGGTCATATGGCTTTCATTAGCTCCCAATTTTGCACATTTTATTCAACTTATGGTGAGGACCCAGCGTATGCTTCAGCTATACTCCAAACTACCCTTCTCCACCATCCTTGTCTGAAGATTCCTTCCTCCTGTGTTATTTTCGACTTGCTAACACACCCCCCCCAAAGAAAATCCCAACCAACTTAACCCCTATACGAGGAATGCTTGTTTCTTTTCATTAATCTCTTGTTATGTTTGTAACAATTTAGAAATCATAAGACTTCAAGATTTGATAAAGAAGGATAATATATGAGATTTTTTTGGCGGGGGGAGGGGGATTCTAAAGACTGGGAAGGATACGTATAATGTTTACCTGCAGAGAATGACTATTTCCAAAGTTCTTGGTGATAAATGAGTTATGAAGTAGGCATTCAATTTCATGATGTAAAATAATAGGGTTGACAGGGCAGGGAGACCATCATCATATAAGTATACATATTTTCTTTTTTTTCCAATGGAATATCTTATTTAAAAAAAATAAAGTTAGAATCCTTAAAAAGGGTACTGTGAATTTTCTTGCCTGTAAGAAACAATAAAATACTTTGTAAATAGAGGTAACTTCATGAAGTAACAGATGTTTTATGTGAAGACATAAAACTGAACCTGAATATAATGAGAAGTGTGTGTGTGTGTGTGTGTGTGTGTGTGCAAATAGTAAAAGAAAAGTTGGAAGTTGATACTCAGTGAGATATAACTGCTTCATTCCAGTAGTTTTCTTTAAGGTAATCTAGTCAGCCAGAGGTTTCCTGCCTCAGGGATCACCCAAAAGCAGCTAAGAAAAGACTTTCCATTAGATAATGATTATGAAATATGCCTCACACTGGAAAAACTAGTCATCTGCTGATGTCATGCAATTCTAACCAATCCCAAACAAAGCCCCAGCCCTCCTGTTTGAGTGGTACCAATGTGTGAGTGTACAAGTAAGTAGTACAGTATAAAAGTTCACAGAGCCAATACCATGAAGAGGAACTCAGACAGCTCTAACCACATGATACAAGAGGCTGCTGGTGAAAGAGAGAGCCCCGGAAAGGTAATGCTTTTTAACTCTTACTTGTGAGCTGCTTACACATTCATAGGCAGGATGGTTAGAAGGAATTTTACAACTGACCGGCACTTCATGCACGTTATGGTTTTGTACCTTCTTGTATTATTCAGGCAGGTTGACACAGCTTTTAATAGGACAGCATTGCAAATAGATTATGTGTTTATACAACCTATTCAGCACATGTACAGGGAGACACATGCCAAAGAGAAAGCTATTTGTTCAGAGTTACATTCACAAGCAGCAAATGTAGGGGACACACACATCCCCGCAGAGAGAATCCTGATGCTGATAAATTGCACTGAATCTAAATGCTACTATGAGGACTCTTGTGTCGTTTGGAGTCATTCAACTTTTAGTTCTATGTCAGACTCGCTTGTAAAACTTCATTGGACTACAAAAGGCTTTGGATACTGTATCTGTAATGCCAAATAGCTAGATTCTATTAAATATTATATGGCAAAGGTATTTTATTAAACAATTATAATGCAAATGTCCCCTTCCCCATTTTTTGTCACCACCCCTCACTAAAAAATTAGGCTGTTTAGGGAATGCTGGCAGTCTTAACAATATCAGCAGAGTAACTGACGTTCCTGGAGGTGAAACTCCAAAGGTGATACAGGGCTGGTACCACAGAAAGTCTTGCAAGTAATTGTTTTTGGAGAGGGGGGCAATGCATGCAATTCAGGAAACCGTCCTTACTTGTGCAAACTGTCACTGTAACTTAGTGCCACAACTTTCTCACCCTCCTCCCTGGCCCTCCAACCTCAGGCATATAGTAATGGCATTTATTAACTTTCTCCTCCCCTTCCCCAAATTGTCATGCTTGACTGTAATGCTCTGAACACGCTAGGTGTCAGATATAAGCTGGCTGTATCTACAGAAACGGAGAGGGCTTATGTGTGGGAAAGAAACCCAGAGGGAAGGAGAGCTTTAACAGATGGACCTCTTAAAGATACTTCTGCAAGATAAAAGCATTAAGACAGAAAATGAAAAAAAGGGGCTGCGGCGGGGGCAGGGAGGAGAATGAAAAAACAACAACCACCTCAGAGAGGCATTGTTTAAAAATTCACATTTTTCTTTGACTGTGAACACTGAAATCCATGATGATTTCATCTGCGCTGCTCCTTTGAGAGAAAAGGAGGCAGCCCAGGGGCCAGTCCATGACCACACTGGTCCAGGATAGGGTGGGGTGTGGAGGGGCTGCAAAAAACCCCCACATGACAGAGAAAATCACTTGCCAATGTATTTTAGAGATTTTTGTCCCCCATAGGACCAGTAATTCAAGTTGTAAGAGCGTACTATTTGTGTGACATAATGTGGGAAAGGCCAAGTGAATTGTGCATTTTCTCTATGAAGTCAGGGCAAGCGGTGGTGGGCTGTCGTGAGTGTGTGTGTGTGTGTGTGTGTGTGTGTGTGTGTGTGTGTGCAGGGCAGGAGGGGGTGGCTGCTGAGGAGAGAGAGGGGAAAGTGCTTCAGATGACAGGAGCACATAAAACGCTGCCTGCCTGCCTGCCTGCCTGCCTGTGGATCTGCAAAGTGCCCCGCGGCATTTTGCAGTTGGGAAAAGTAGAGTGTATTATGTGACCCCAAACAAAAGTTCTGCTGCGCTTGCTCCTGTCAGATCGCCTGCCAGTGTTGACGATCCTGAGCGTTTAACTCTGAATGAATGGGGAACCGGGAAGATCTCTGGGATTCCCTCAAGCTGGAACTCTTGACTGGCCCTGTACCCCGGAGTCCCCTGCCCCTCTTCCCGACCTCCCCTACCCTACCTGGCCCCTGACCTCCGGCACCCTGAGCCCACGCTCCAGGCCGGTGAGCTGTGAGTCCAGGGCTGTGGCTAGGAGAGTGCAGGGCGGTGGGGGCAGCCTGTGCAGTGAAGTCATCCCTGCGATTGAGACAGTGCCTTTACTTGGGGCATTTTTTCCTCTCCAAAAGAGGAAGAAGGTGAAGCAAGGGGACTGGGCAGAGAAAAAAACAACAACAGTAGAACAAAATTAGGAGAATGTCTTTCCGAAGGGAAAGTGGAACTCCCGAGAATGGAGATATTTGAAGAGAGGTGTGTGTGAGGGAGCCGTGAGCAGCAGGGAAGCAGCCTGTCAGAAAACGGGCTTTCCCTCCCCTTCTAATCACAGCCTCTACTCACAACTCCCTCCCTCTCCCATTCACTCACTCACTTAGGGCCAATCGTTCCCTCTCTCCCTCTCTCCTCTCTCCTTCTCTCTCTCCCTCCTTCCCTCCCTCCCTCTCTCTCCCTCTCCCCTCTTCTCTCCCTCTCTCTTCTGTCCCCTTCTCTCCGCTTTCCCTGTCTCTCCCTCCCCCCTATCCTCCCTGTCTCTGTCTCCCCCCCACCCTCTCTCTCCCTCCCTCTCTCCCTCCCTCCCTCCCTCCTTCTCTTACTCGGAGACAGTCAGAACTCTCCTCCCTGACAGCCACAAACCTACAGCACTGACTGCATTCAGAGAGGGAACCTGCAAAGAAAACTTCACAGAAAACTTTTTGTTCTCGTTCCAGAGAATTTGCTGAAGAGGAGAAGGAAAAAACCCAAACCAAACCAAACCAAACAAAAAACCTGTGCGTGAGGGGGGAGGAAAAGCAGGGCCTTTAAAAAGGCAACCACAACAACTTTTGCTGCCAGGATGCCCTTGCTTTGGCTGCGAGGATTTCTGTTGGCGAGTTGCTGGATTATAGTGAGGAGTTCCCCTGCCCCGGGATCCGAGGGGCACAGTGCGGACCCTGCCTGCCCGTCCTGTGCACTGACCACCCTGCCCAAGGATGTACCCAGCGCTCAGCCGGAGATGGTGGAGGCCGTCAAAAAGCACATTTTAAACATGCTGCACTTGAAGAAGAGACCCGAGGTCACCCAGCCGGTGCCCAAGGCGGCGCTTCTGAATGCGATCAAAAAGCTCCATGTGGGCAAAGTGGGGGAGAACGGGTACGTGGAGATAGAGGATGACATCGGAAGGAGGGCAGAAATGAATGAACTGATGGAGCAGACCTCAGAGATCATCACGTTCGCAGAATCAGGTGGGTGCTGGCGCTGGGGCTGGGGCTGGGGGGGGGGGTGTATTTCCCTCACAGTCCTAGGAGCAACTTCTTTTCCCTCCAGCTGTACTCTGCCTGGGAGGGTCATTAGTTATTAGGTGAAGGTGGCAGGCAGGCGGAGGGGGGTGCGTGACGGGGAGAGGACTTCAGAGAATTGGAATTCAGGAGCCTGGCTGGTGGTGGCTAGCTTACACTTGCTATGTGCATCGGGTCACCCGGAGGAAGCCCTGCGGCCAAGCTGGGGCTGGGAGCTGGTCTGGGAGAGGCTCCCTCGCCCGGGTCTGGGAAGCCAGGTCTGAGCAGCGTGATGAAAGAAATCAGGGTGCCTGGGGGACTCAGGAGGCTTCCGGGGACCCCGTCCAAAGTTTGTGTGGGGGCAGGGGCGGGGTGGGGAGTGTGGGATTGGGGTGGTCCGGCATCGATGAAGTCACTGCCTTAAACAAATCTTCCCTTGGAAAGTCCAATCAGGGGCCACCTCAGAGGAGCAGGGCACATCTCTGAGTGACATTCATTTTTACCTTCAGAAAGTCTGTCTATAAGAGCACAGGCGTCTCATTCTAGGCAGCCAAGAGCGGCTTCAGGGGACAGTTGCCATTGCCCCGGCAGTCACTTTTAAAACACTGACTTTTGGTTTCTGAGCTGAGAGAGAGAGAGAGAGAGAGAGAAAAGAGTTTTGTTCTCTGTAAAGTTACTAAGCGCTCTCTGCCAAGGAATGCAACCTTGACAAAGTGCTCTCAGATACGACACTGAACTCTCACTCAATCCTTAAGAGGAAGAACTTTAATAAATAGATTCTAATCTTTGGCTCAGGACCACACTAACCTGTTGCTGAATAGAAAATACCTGTCAAAAGTGGAGGCGGAGATCTGCAGCCAGGCCACTGTTAGTTCTGTCACAGGGATCCTTTTGCATGCCTCCCCGCCCATGCATGCCCGGGCACCCGGATATGTTCATGCCATGTTACCTTCATGGGAAGGCCAGGCTAAGGAAGCATATCTCTTGGCAAACCTATTTGAAAGGAATGCCATTGTTGTGTTTGGTAGAGCATATGGCCAGTGAAGTATGTGCAGGGGCTCCCAGAATTTCTGTTGGAAAGTTTGCCGCAGCAGTGTAAACATTCAAGGCAACACTCAGAATTTCCAATCCTGAAAACCTGTTGACTCAGATGTTCTGTTTTCAAGAAAACCTTCCAAGACCTGGGCATCCTTTTAGGGGAGCAGGCAGCCTGTTGGCTTCCTGGCTTCCCCCCTGTTGGAGAAGCCCTGGTGTCCTGCAAGCTTCCCGGCAGGGTAGTTTAGCTCTCTCATCAGAGCAAAATTCTTTTAAAGGTCTTACTTTTTTTCCCTAAAACTCTTTCTGGATAGAGCCGCGAAGGACATGATGATTAGGACTTTATTTTTTGAGGAAAATAAGTCAGGCTGGAGTTTTCAAGTTGCCACCCAATTTTCCCCAACCTTTCCTGTGGCAAGGTAGGAAAGAGAGTGTTTAATGGCTTTGGGTCCTGTGCAGGACATGGATTCCAGCAGTCCAGAGGTCTGCTCCCTGTCCTGACTAGAGGGATCCTGTGTGTTTTTATATGCCAGTTGCCACACCTGATGGCCTTAATTGCAGCTCCTCCTCAATTGCCTTTACCACATCATATGGCTAAGTATACCTATGCCTTTGACCACTTTTAATACATACCTGGTGCTAGCAACATGTCCTGCTTTCTCACTGAGCTGACTTTTATAGCAAACCGCTCTCTTGGCATTGGGAGATTGTGCAGTGAAAGAATTTGACCTTTTATATATCTTTTTATTGACTTCATCTCAGTGCCACTCTTTTTCTAAGTTATATGAAATCTTGTCATTTTTTAAAACTTTTCTTTTTAGTTAGTGTTTTTTTAAATTGAGAGAGAGGAACAGAGATGGAGAGAGAGAGAAACATCAATGTGAGAGAAAAACATTGATCCATTGCCTCCCCTAGGCACCCCACAATCTGGGTGTGTGCCCTGACCTGGAATCAAATCAGTGACCTTTTGGTGCTTGGGGTGAAGCTCAACCAACTGAGCCACACCGGCCAGGGCTTAAAAATTTTCTATTAGGTGTTTAGTTAGAAAGAAATTGAGCTATTTTTTAAAAAGGTGGTCCATTTGACTCACATGTTGACTAAAGTTTAAGGTTAGTAATGGAAAACGACTCCTGGTTGAGTTTACAACTCAATTTTGGGTGAGCTGCTGGATTCTAGACAAGGTTTATTGCACTTGCTTATTTTTCCCATCTGAGAAGTTTCACACACCAACTTCAAGTTGTATTAGTATGATTTCACAGATTTGATGATTGCTATATGAACAATCTATTCTCCAAAGAGAGTACCATGTCAGTATTTTGCTGCTATTTTCCTGGGAAAGAAATTTATCATCTTAATGATTGTAGTGAATATATGAAAATGTCTTATTGCTTTTGGAATAATTCAACTTTAATAAAATTCAAAGTATGTCAAGTATCAAGATTTTTGGAGAATTAGCAAGGGGCATTTAGTTTTCTTTCCCTTATAAACTATATTATACAGCATAGACTCCAGTCAATGAGTGTCACCTGCACGCATGCCTCAGATGCATCCCATAGATGCACCTTTCAACTACAAGATTCCCCATAGTTAGTTTTCGCTTCTAGTCTCTTTGATGGTTGAATAAAGCCAAGACATGGCCACAGCAGTTGAAGAACTGCAAAAGTTCAAGTGCTTAGAACTCTTTGAACTAATTCTGTCTCACTGTGCTCAGGTGGAAGGTGCCCCATTTTTGTAAAACTGATGTGAGTTGTTAAGTGGCTAGGAATCACTCTCAAGCTCTCTGCAATGTATTCCAACCAACAAAAATGACATTATTTTTATTTATGTCACCCAAGATTGCTCTGTCATTCTTTACATGGCTGGCACAGAATCCTCGGTGTTTACGTTAAGACCTTAAAGGAAAGGAAGATGTCAAGCCAACACTCACTACGATTGTCATTGAAACTAAAGTCAGTGGCCTTCTTGACCACTGTATCTTAGTATCATATTTTGATTTGTGACAATAGCTGGTCAGTCAATGTTTAATGACAATATATTGCTGAGTCTCCATATGCTGCCAAATTTATAGGCTGGTTCTGGTAATTAAGTTAGCAATTGATAGCACTTGTTGAAGAAAGACAAATGAAACCTTAAAAACTGGGAAATGCTTACATAGGCAGGTATGGTTGAAAGCAACACGAATTCTTCCCCTTTGGAGAGTCTAGTGACAGAAGGTGAGTTTGAAATGTACACTTCCCAAACAGGGGTCTAACAAGGCTTCTGGGATGACTGTTTCCCCCACCCCAAGAGAGCTATCTTAAGGTGGAGTTGACTTCCACCATCCTATTCCAGGCTTCTGAACTTTTCTTCGAAAACCCCTCACTGAAGAGTGTTTTCACACACTTTCTTCTCTGAATGATGGGAAATGATGGGCCACAAGAGGGCGCATTCCAAAGACTTTTGCTTCTTACCAGTTAATCTTTTAGGGAAACAAAATTTCACCTCCTGGAAGGCCCAGTCTGCAGCACGCTAATCTTAGTGATTATCAGTTACTGCTTTCTTCCTCTCATCCAGGAAATGTTAGGATTTTATGGGAAGGGAGGAACATGGCTACCTGTAATACATTCAATGAGACAGAAGGAAAAGGCATGGGAATTCTAGTGGTGCATGTGAACTTTCTCAAGCTCTATGGAAGACAGTGGGATGATAAATTTCCGAAGCAAACAAAACAGTACGTGGAGAAATGTGACCATGAATCATCAGCCATACTGATTTGCTCACACATCTCCCCATAATACGGCTGCCTGGGCTCTTGTAAAAAAACATCTTCCTTGTCCCCGAATTTTGTTGCCTCATTTGCCTGTCTTATCAATGCTTTTCACACACGACAAATGACAAGTGGATGTGAGCAAGGAGGAAAAAGCCTATTTATTTAACGCCTTGTGAGAACATAGTGTGCAGTTTCAGAGGATGTGTTTGTTTCCAAACTGAGAGTGTGGAGAGAATGGTGAAGGAAAGAGGCGACAGAGAACAGAGGTTGGGCCTGTGAAGGAGGTGTATGAGAGCGGGGGTGGAGGATGTCAGGGGAGAAACTCAGTTTTAACATTCTGAGAACTGGGAGTAATACCTTCCCAGGCACTTCTCACGAAAACACCTATTTGTCTTGGCCCCTTTTGCTAAAATATACTTGATTTGCTCTCCGAGTTGTAGTTTAGAATTCTTTATCCTGAACTGGGTCCTAGATCTCAAATCAAGAGTAAAAGTTCCCAGGATCTTTGGAAGGAGTTTCTGAAAGTCTGCGAGTTGAGCCTTAACAACTTCTTCTCCTTCTTTTAGGAACCTAAAACCCCTTTCTCTCTAAATATTTAACCATCTTATTTTTCATTTCTATTTAAATTAAAGTGCAGGCATGTGGGTGACCACTGACAATTCCATAGCATGTCCTTAGCAAATACATTAAGGCTGAAAAATCAATCAAGATCATTTATGACCAAACATGCAGTTTTGCTACAGACAGGACCCTGGACCGCAGGTGAAAGGAGGCATAACCGCTCTGTCCCCACTGGCTGCTTATGCAGAAACCCCTGGAGGCAGTCCGAGTGCAAAGTTAGTGCTTCAGGAAACACACACGCCGTCACTGGTGGCTCTGTATGCTCCCACCGGTGACTATACCACACCCAGGCACAGGGAAACCTTGGCGAAGAGTGGGAAATTAAATTAACAGTCATATTTTACAGGGAGGCTCTTCCCCACCAGAAGAGTTTAAATCCTCTATAGACAACAAGGCTTTCCACATTAACATTAGACATAGTACCCGTAGATCGAAGGGCATCATACTTTACGCAGGACCCTGGTGAGGAAAACAAAACAAAAAGGAAACACTGAGTGTATTGCTTAATTCATTGGAAATGTTCTAATGCCTATCCGCCCACAGATTTGAGTTACAGGACTTGGGGGATGAGCAGCATCCTGGTGTGGGGGAAGGGAATAATGAGGGGCTGGGCAGCTTAACCCTTTTATGATGGGGATACTACAATCATTTGAAAAATCCCGAAAGCAGAGGACAGTCTGTTTTCAGGTGTCCTTACTTCCAGCTCCCACAGTCTTCCCTCTTTCTAATCCTGCCCACCGGCAACATTTCCAAGGTGTTCCCTGTAAGATGCAAAATTTAGCTCTCCTTCCCATTTTTAGGCATTTTTTTTTTAAAAAAATCTCCCTTTGGTATATGTCCACTGAGGTTTAAGTGATGAAATATTATCACCCACATGGATTTGTGTGGGACTTTCTTAGTGAATTACTCAGGCAGAGCAGGCTGTGATGCAAGCCTTGCTCACAAGCCTCAGGGAGGAAAAAATAGCATAGAGGCTGAAAAGGATATTATCAGAGTAGGTGATGAAAGGTTAGCAAAGCCACTAGCGGTATCTTATTAAATAGGTAATAGTGGAGGAACCCAGTGTGCACCAGTAGAAACTAAAATGCTGTACCTGCCCATAAAGCATCATGGGAAGGCTTCCATTTCAGGATTTTACAGCAGGAGATATTTAAGTCAGTCCTGAAACTGATTAGTAATTGATCCTCAATTAGTAATTGAGCCTTAGGTAACCTTCTATTTTTCAAATTGTTATGCACACAGATTTGAAGAGTGAACCGTTCTGAAAACATCACTGCAGTATAGCAATCTCTCTCAGGTAATAGACACATAAAAGGGAAAAGAACCAAGAAGCTAGTTATATTTTTCATACCTAAGCAATTGGAAGGCTGTAATTCCTTCCTGAAGCCTACAACCTTGACAAATATTAATTTCATCTCAGCTTCTAGCTGTCTCATTCTCCCCACCCCCTTCTGCAATGAAAGCTAAATGTAAAAGAAAAAAAAATGCACTGTTTAATAAGTCAGAACACAATAGAACTTTTAAAATGTACCTGCATGTAAGGTAGATTTTAAGAAGACTTGATTCTCTCTCTTCCCCCTGTTCTCCTGAGCATTATGGCAACAGCATTTTCACGAAATGGGATCTCAGTGTTATTTTATTCCTGACAAAATATCATGCAATATACAAATAGCAGTTCCAGAAATGGACACCAGGAGAAGGAGGCGACAGGCATGTCAATTAGTGAGGGGAAAATCCAAATGTCAGAAATATGGGGGAGAGATACAGCATGCAGGCAACGGACGGGAATACAGGGAACCGTCTTCAGCTCAGTTAATGAAACCAGGGCATAAATCAGCGCCGCTTCTCCCCGCGGTACCAGGGGATGCCACACAGTCACTTCTCCGCCAGGACCGGGATGAAAGTCATTTTCTGATGACTCTCTGATCCTAATATAACAGCACCTGACAGATTGAGTCCCCTCTAATGAGTACTCTCTTTGTACAATCCTCTCTCAGGAACACGAAATCATTTGCTTCTGAGTACAGCAGCCTGTGAAGAAGGGGTGGGGCTATCTCATGCTTTAGAAACCTGATCTTGTGAAATGAGAGGCTGTCCTGCAGGCTGCTGCTGGAAGTAAGCAGCCTGGGGCCCTACAGATCCATTTGCATATGCTGCCACTGGCTCATCTCCAAGGAGCCCTCCCTCGACCCCCCTCCCTCTACCTCTCACCCCCCAGTATCTATAAACATCTCTGCACTTTATTCATGGAAAGTCCAATGTGCGGGTTCAAATTGCCACCTGTCCCCTCTCTTACCTGAGGGCCATCTACCATCACCCTCAGCCCCTCCAGTCAAGCATGGGTCAGAGCAGAGCAGAACCTGTGGGGATGAGTTATCTGAAACCCAGTGCTCCCATCCTGGGGACAGGTCTGATGCTTCGGTTTCAAACTCATACCTAGAAACACACACACACACACACACACACACACACACACACACACACACAGAAAGAAAAACAAAACACAACCGTGTGCCCTCTGGCTCCTCTATTGCAGCAGCTACTATGTCTCTGTCTTTAGAGTGGCATCCTACACAGTTGAAGGTTTCAGAAGCTGGCCTGCTTAGAGGCAGAAGGGAGAGCAGGAGGGACTTGTTAACATTCTCCAATAGCAGGACCTTTGGCCTCAGTGTGGGGAGCCTGCCACTCCTGTGGGCTGGTCTTCAGAGGCTGGAAGGCTTTGGCAGCCTCTACCTCTGGTCTTGGGAAAACCCTACCTACCACCTTAAAGTCAGCTGCTGATTGTCTTCCTAAATTTAAATGACTACGCTCTCTTCCTGGAATCTTCTCTTTGCTTTCTTAAAACAACAGAACAAAACCGAACAACGACAAAAAACCCCACCAATTTTTAGCAAAGGGGAATCCTGGATTCACTTTTTAAAAAAGTCATCATGCTTCGTAAAAAAAGACAGCTTCCCCTCTAACTGCTCCTCGCTCTGGTGATCTGATCATAAACCCAGCTTTCTATTCATTTCAACGTCTGCCAGCGACCTGAGGTCAAAGGAGCGCTCCTCACCACTGCCATCAAGGCCAGGGGCCTAGCAAGTTTATATAACAATGCCAGAGAACCTTTCCTATGCAGCCCTCCTTGGCCCTGACCTCAGTGAATTACCACCATCATAATCACTGTGTGCAGGGTGTGTTAAATTAAGAACAGGATCTGCAGTGCACAATGCACAGAAAAGCTGCCTTCTGCTGCAGGGAACTTGAAACTGTGCCTAGAATTTATGGTACCGTAAACATCTCAGGGTGGAGAGTGGTAAGTACGGCCGGATTTCCGTTAGCTATAGAAATCCAGGCAGAGGACCCTCCTAGGGAATTGTAAGTTCTGAGATGAACTTATTTAAAACTGTTCTCAGGTTTGTACACGGAATGCATGTATGCCAGACAGCTATAAGCAGGTACTTGCCAGAGGGGGTCATGAAAAGAGGGCATGTTTCATATACTACCCAGTGGTGAAGTGCAAGTGAGGAAAAATATTTCATCAATCAAAACTTCTAGTCTGAACACCTGTACCTTAGAGTCCTGGCTGCCCATGAATAAATGGACAGGTTCTAGTGGAACGAGAAGAAAATAGGTGACTTTCTTATGTTTGAGTTAGGCAAGAACTGAGTGGTTGCAGAATCCAATCACTCCACCAACGTAGGGAATTTCCCTCTGTTAGAGCAGTTGTTATAACTGGTGCTTATTAAGTTGCATTAAAGGAAGGAGACAAAAATGGGGGATTTAGAGGTAGCAGGTAGATCTCTTAATATAAAATAATCTATGCTAAGGGTGCTGCCACCCGTTAAAAGAAATAAATGAATTGCCTACTTTCTGCTAAACACTGTGCACCATAGATAGGACTTCAGACCTGGGTATCCCAGTCTAGACTGGCAGGAGATGTTAGGGAAGGCTTCTAGAGTAAGTGGTGTCATCTCTTCTGCAATCTGCTCTTATTAAGAGCAGCCCCTGAGGTTTGCGTGTTGAGAGGAGTATTCTAGGCAGAAAAAACTGCAGGCATGTCACTGCCCAGAAGTAAAGGGATGCATGGGATGCATATTTGTGTGGGAATAATATAGCCACAGCTTGCTAGAGCTTACAGTGTGCTTTTATTTGTGTTATTCCGTTTGATCCTCCCAAGCCTATGGGAGAATGGGTCAAATGTCATAGGTGACCCCCACTTGATAGAAGATGAAACTGAGATTAAGCAATTAATGAATAGATGCAGCCCCTGCAGCCCCCAGACACACTCAGTTCTAGGCCATGCTCTATCTAGAGCAAGAGTTGAGCAACTTTCCCTGTAAAGGGCCAGAGAATAAATATTTTAGCTTTGTGGGCCAGTCTCTGTTGTAGCTACTGAACTTCATATTAAAGTGCAAAAGTAGGTGCAGACAAACCTATAAAGAAATAAGCAGAGCCGTGGTCCAATAAGACTTTATTAATTGGCACCGACGTTTACATTTCATATAATTTTCACGTGTCACAAAATACAATGTTTCTCCAATCATTTAAAAGTGTCAAAACCTGTGGGCCTTCATTTGCCTTTGTTGGTCCCTGTTCCCGATGGTGGGTAACAGAGGCCCCGTGGGGGCCTGAAATGAGTGAGTAGCAGAAAACACAGGCACTAACCATGTCCCCCCTCTCTCTCGTGCTGTGTTTCATTCTCAGGCACTACCAGGAAGACGCTGCACTTTGAGATTTCCAAAGAGGGCAGTGACCTGTCCGTGGTGGAGCGTGCAGAAGTCTGGCTCTTCCTAAAAGTCCCCAAGGCCAACAGGAACAGGACCAAAGTCACGATCCGTCTCTTTCAGCAGCTGAAGCACCCGCAGGGCAGCTTGGACACAGGGGATGAGGCCGAGGCCGTTGGATTAATGGAGGAGAGGAGTGAACTGTTGATATCGGAAAAGGCAGTGGATGCTCGAAAGAGCACCTGGCACATCTTTCCCGTCTCCAGCAGCATCCAGCGGTTGCTGGACCAGGGCCGGAGCTCCCTGGACATTCGGATTGCCTGCGAGCAGTGCCTCGAGACTGGTGCCAGCCTCGTGCTCCTGGGCAAGAAGAAGAAGAAAGAAGAGGACGGGGAAGGAAAGAAAAAGGCCGGAGGAGAAGGAGGGGTGGGAGGAGACGAGGAGAAGGAGCAGTCCCACAGACCTTTCCTCATGCTGCAGGCCCGGCAATCGGAAGACCACCCCCATCGGAGACGGCGGCGGGGCTTGGAGTGTGATGGCAAGGTCAACATCTGCTGTAAGAAACAGTTCTTTGTTAGTTTCAAGGACATTGGCTGGAATGACTGGATCATCGCCCCCTCTGGCTATCATGCCAACTACTGCGAGGGTGAGTGCCCGAGCCATATAGCAGGCACGTCGGGGTCATCGCTCTCCTTTCATTCAACCGTCATCAACCACTACCGCATGCGGGGGTACAGCCCCTTCTCCAACCTGAAGTCGTGCTGTGTGCCCACCAAGCTGAGGCCCATGTCCATGTTGTACTATGATGATGGGCAAAACATCATCAAGAAGGACATTCAGAACATGATAGTGGAGGAGTGTGGGTGCTCGTAGAGGGCCCAGCCCAGGGGGAATGGGAACAAGAGTTGTCCAGAGAGGACGGTGGCAAAATGAAGAAATGTTTAAGGTTTCTAAGAAAAACCAGAAAAATAAGAAATTTTAAAAATAATAAACTAGAAACAAAACCTGAAACAGATAAAGGAAGATGTGGTGGAAACATTCCCTATCCAGGGCTCAGAGATGAAGCAGTGAAGGAGATGGGAATTGAGAAGGAAAGGCCGAACGGAGTACCCTTCATTTCTTCTGATATCAAAGTGATATCAGTCGTTTGAGCAGGAGTATTGTCCTCTCCTTTTCAGTTCCCTCTCAGGGTGAGCCTGGAAGTCAGCTTGTCTAGTCTGCAGTAACGTGGGCTGGCACCACCCAAATAGCATCTATAGAAAGCCATGAATTTGAAAGGGCCGGTTACAGGCACTTTCCCACCCAGTTACCCAGGTTGTAAGGTATGTCTGCGTGACCCTCTCTCTGTGTATATCAGTGTGCGTACACACACGCTACCCCTCCCCCCCACACACATGCACACATGCCACAGACCCCGCACACTCAGACACCCTCCCCAGACACACACACAGAGGCATTTCTACACACCCACATACATCCACGTCCTGGTAAGAGAACAATAGTGTGCAGGTGGTCACACTTCCTTTTTCTGCAACAAAACAAAACAAGACAAAATAAAAGCCAACAAAAAAAAATTGAGAACAAGACTAGAAGAGTAAAAGATCAAGGAAAAAAGAATACCAAGTTATATTTCGTTAAGGTGCTTATGATCCTAGAACTATGCAACCTAATAGGTTTGAAACTGTTTACCTGAGAGAGAACAAAAAGAGAGACTTTTTTGTATTGGAAGTAACCTGATTAATTTTTATTTTCTTCAAGGAGAGATACTTGAAAGGAATATGTTTGTCCATGTGTTGGATCCAAACATTTCTATATTTTGTAAATGTTGTGTTTTCTTTTTATTGTTTACTATTTGCACTACAATGGTGTTTGACCTGTCCAATCCTTATTTAACAAGTATTTTCTTTGGGTGGGGGTGGGAGGGTTAAAAGCTGCACTTAATGTGAGCTATAAAAGAACTGCTACAGCACACAAAATAGCTATTTTTATTATTATAATTATTATTATTATTTTGTACCTTAAAAATAGACACATACACCAAAGACATTTGTGTGAGCCTTTAAACAGTCTGTCTGTGGTTGGTTATCATTCACCATCAATGAGTCAGGGGTTGAGATTCAAGGTTGAGTAGGGTAGATTGTGTTCAGGCCTAAAAGACCTGAGAAGTTTGATTTTTGACTCCTTTTATATCCATGAAACAGGACATTTCATACTGGATGTACAGTAGTTGTACACTGTTGGATATCAAGTTTAATCAAATTCATGAAATGCTACATGCTTGTATATGTATATATACATTGCTTGTGCATATGCATATCTGTGTGTATATATACATGTATTACATCATGTCCATACACATTTTAAGCACTTCAGGCTGTCATTTTTTAATGTTTTTAAAGAAATGAATGTTTGTGTGCAAAACACAGTATTTTTAAGAAGGAAAGGTTATAGTTTTTGCTTTTACTCTGAACTAGGTGGGCACATTTCAAAAAATTTGTTGGGAAAAAGCCTGGAAATTCCAGGGAATATTCAGCAAGGCCCTCTTTCAATGTACAGAGATTCAATCCCCTCCTCTTCCTTGTCCCCCATTCCCATCCTACAAGTTATTCCCTGCTGGAAAAACAGGAAACTCCTGTTCATCAAAGCTCTAGGCTGATTTTATTTTTTTGCAGTTTATATTTATTATCTATTGGAATCAATCTTAAATCAGAAGCTTTTCCAGAAAGAAATATTTAATTTTTAGTCCAGAATAAAAGAGTTAAGTGCAATTTTTAAAAATGCCTAAGGCCTGATTGTGAGAAATATTTTGGGCTAAGTAATGTCATCCCTAGTTAAAAGATAAATAATCTGGGAGAGGGTGTTAAGAGAGTAGAATTAAGGAAGAGAATAGTTAAGAGGAGGCAGGAATGGGAGCAGGAGTAAAAACTCCTAGTATAGCCCAAATTTTTGATGTATAAGTTGGTATGTATTAATTCAGATGCAAATATAAAAGTACATGCTTAAAGCTAAATTCTTACTAGTTTATTCAACAGTATTTAGCTTGCCTAAAACATCTCTAAGTTAATCATTTATGTGCTTTTAAAAAAATACAGAGCCTTATTTTTACTTATTTGTTTGCCAAAATTTAAAAATGCTAATAATTGGGGAAAATTACAGTCATTAATGTTTTGTATAATATTAAAACCTCAGCCCTATGTCAATTCATAGGTTTTAAAAATAATTAACTGTAGGAAAATAAAATATTAGTGAGAAACCAAATGTTACCAAAGGTGGTTTAGCTGTTGTATTAAATCAGTGTATGGTAACACTAGGCTGTATGTAGGCAAATCACTTTAATGCCATTACCTGGCAGATATACTTACTACACTGTAGACATTTACGATTTCTTTTGCAGGAAACAGCATGTACTGCACAAGAGTGGATTCTAGTTATGAGAGGGAGAGCATGCACAATTGGTGCTTACTTCCTCCCTCTTAACCACTCAACAGGAAATCAGTCAGGTGGGGAAGTGGGTGAGGTGAGGAAAGTTTTAAGGAGAGGAGTAGGTGTCGATGTTCATATTTTACAAATTTTCATAAAAAAAGTTGAATGTTGAGGGCCTTTTGAACTGCCTCTTATTTGGTACTGGACCAAAAATAGAGTGGGAGAGTGGGGAACCAAGTGCTAGTTCATTATGCAATAGCAAAGATGACCAAGGCCATGGATAAAGCAAGAGGTTACAAAAACAGTTGACATACATGCCATATTGAATATATATGCCATGTTTTTAAGCCCTTTAAGTCCTCAACCTATTGGGGGTGAGAGGGAGTTTTGCTTGGTGGCCACAGTAATTATAAGCAGAGCAAAATGAAATTCCATATGAGAATATTTTAATGGGATGATTTATTTTAAATTAATTAGGTTATCACACACTTTTAAACTTTAACCTATTTCATTAAATTTAAATGGCCTTGAAATAGAAATAGAAATTGCTAATACCTTTAATAATCTTGGAAGATATGCAGCCTTGTGAACAACCATACTTTTCATGTAGCAGCATGAGACCAAAAGAAAAAGCTTTTAAATTCTACCGTATTGGGTTTTTCATAGTATGTTTTCCTTGATCTAATCTTAGCATCTCTCCATTCTTTCTCTAGAGCTAATTTCTAGGCTCTTAAAAATCTACCCACACCAACTTTAAAAGCTCTGAAAAGCATTTGTCACCAAATATCTTTGAAGAATGGTAACTATTTTGTACATTGCATTGAAACTTTTGCTCTTTTGCTAAAAAGTAAGACAAGTTTCAGCACACTGAGTTGGAATTTTCTTGTCCCTGAAGACCAATCAATTTCTTATTTATTTAAGATTGATTCCACACTCTGTTTTCAAGGAGAGTGCCTGCATTCTCCTCTTATGTAGAGCAAGGGAATTTTTATTTCACCCCCATGGGACTGGACCTTGAGGTGACTCTAAAAAAATGAGAACTAAAATGCCTCAGTTGTACTGAGCTTAGTTTCAAATTATCATGTTCACTTGAAAAAAAAAATATTTCCTGTGGGCCTTTTGGCAACTCCCCTTTGCAATGTAAAGAAAAACTTAGTCACCCTGAAAACCTACACAATAAATGAAACTTGTAGATGTGGGCAGAAGGTTTGGGGGTGGACATTGTATGTGTTTAAATTAAACCCTTTGTCACTGAGAAGCTGTTGTATGGGGTCAGAGAAAATGAATGCTTAGAAGCTGTTCACATCTTCAAGAACAGAAACAAACCACATGTCTCAGCTATATTATTTATTTTTATGCATAGAGTGAATCATTTCTTCTGTATTATTTCCAATGGGTTTTACCCTCTATTTAAATGTTTTGAAAAAACAGTGCATTGACAATGGGTTGATATTTTTCTTTAAAAGAAAAATATAATCATGAAAGCCAAGATAACCTGAAGCCTGTTTTGTTTTAAAAGTTTTTATGTTCTGTGGTTGATGTTGTTTGTTTGTTTGTTTTTATTTTGTTTATTTTTTTGACATACTACATGCAGTTCTTTAACCAATGTCTGTTTGGCTAATGTAATTAAAGTTGTTAATTTATATGAGTGCATTTCAACTATGTCAATGGTTTCTTAATATTTATTGTGTAGAAGTACTGGTAATTTTTTATTTACAATATGTTTAAAGAGATAACAGTTTGATATGTTTTCATGTGTTTATAGCAGAAGTTATTTATTTCTATGGCATTCCAGCGGATATTTTGGTGTTTGCAAGGCATGCAGTCAATATTTTGTACAGTTAGTGGACAGTATTCAGCAACGCCTGATAGCTTCTTTGGCCTTATGTTAAATAAAAAGACCTGTTTGGGATTTATTTTTTATTTTATGTCTTATTGGTTTTCCAAGATCAACTTTGCACACATATTGCTACATCCTCTTCTGGGTTATAATTTTGTTTCTACTGTAATTATATGGAAAGAGTATGAGAAACAGATTGAGTGGGAGAGAAAGGACAAAAGCTAGAATGAGAGCTCATATAGAAAAAGAAAACATATTGCTATGCAGAGATTTGTAATGGGCTCAGATGCTTGACCAGCAATATTTATATTCATTTTGTTAATTTCCCATTTCTCAAACTGTAGTGGCAAGTAACATGAAATAGAGACTTTCACCCTCCCTCCCTCCCACTCTCTTTTCGCCTCCTCTTTCTCCCTCCTTCTTCCTCCCTTCTCTTATTTCTTCCTCATTTCCTTTCTGGCTAGAAATCTGGAATTATACAACAGAGCAACTAAAGCTAGAGAACTAGATGCACAGGGAAAAAAGTACTGGGACTAATAGGACCAATTTGAAATCACAGAAGTACAGCCAATATTGAATTGATTGGCTTTTTCTTCTATAGGTTTTTCTCTAGAATTTGTGCCTTTCCCAAAGGTTTTTACTGAGAGACTAAATTTATAAATGCTCAGATGAACCAAGCATGTGCCCAGTTTTTTCTTTTTTCATATATCATCGTTTTAACTTCCCTGAACAGTAGATATTGTTATCCCTGCTTTTACTGATGTATCTGAGGCATGAAGTAACATTAATTGGAACTAGGATTCTAAGTCAGATCTATATTCAATTCTAAAGTTAATTTTTTTTATGCTGTTTCATGCTTGCATTTTGTGATAATCTTCTTTTCTACTGAGAAGAAAAGGAGGGGAGAGAGGAGTTGAGTGTTGAACATACTGCTAACTTTTTAACACAAACAGTTTATACTCACCAGATAGTTCACTTGTACTTATCTCCAAGTGAAATGCCAAATTCATGTAAATTTATACTAAATCCCTTTTATTTGTTTTAGGTAGAAAAGTTCCAGATTTAAAAAAAAAAAGAAAAGAAAATGGAGTTGTTATAGTTTTGCTTTATATTTATTAACTTGTCTTATTTTTCTGTTCTTATATTTTGCTAGAAGATACCTTTTGTCCAAAATATTTTACTTTATGGGCCCTGTGTGTGTGTGTGTGTGTGTGTGTGTGTGTGTGTTGCATGAGCACATGAATTAAATGTAATGTCATTTCCTGCTAAGTTTAAAAATGAATGCATTTTAGGGACTAAGTAAAAATTCCACTGAATCACAAATGAGTAATATTATTAGGAAGTTTATATGGATATTATTGTAATGAAGGCAAAAATAACAAAGAAAACAGTTGAGGACACGTATAGAAAAATTTATGAATATCTATTTATAGTATACAATGTGTATATGTTATATATGTTACATGCCTAACATATATGACATATAGAGAGAATATGTCATCATTTAAAGGAAAATCTAAATCCAGTTCATATAGAGGTTTAATCCTTTCCAAGAAAATATTTGTCTGGGGATGTGTCCAAACAAAAGGACTAGAGCAGTGTAAAAATTCCTCCTTGCATAAATCAAGTACCAGCTTCTTTAAAAGAATTCTGATGTTTCTGCATTGATACAATTTTGAGTCTTCTCTTGGTCCGTGAAAAGGCAGAATTCATTAGAAATTCTTCATTACACCCTTTCAGGCTTTAAATGTCATCTAATTAGTGCCTACAGTAATTAAAATAAGAAAGGCAAATTGTTTATCCACCAGCAAAGAACCAAGAGCTGTTTCAAGACTTCTTAGAGCTGTTTCAAGACCTTTTAGAGCTGTTTCAAGACTTCTTAGAGCTGTTTCAAGACTTCTTAGATCTGTTTCAAAACTTCTTAGAAATAGACCATCTGCTCCACTTAACTATGCCCACTTTCAAGAAGAGCCTGTACTCCTAGGAGTTCCACCATGACTTTGATTCACTGGAGGGACAACAGAAAAATACTTTTCTTGCCAAAAACTTGGCAGTTAAAAATCTGAAAATGGTTCTGGAAAATATTAGACCAACTAAATAAAAATGATGAATTTTTATAAAAAACTGACTTCTGGTGGGAAGAAGTTAGAGGAAATGTTGAGAGAAGGGCCAGTCACGATCAGAAAGGAGCATTGACAAAGCCACCCAGGGTCAGCGTTAGTTTGTTGCTGTGATTCCTGCTGCCATGGTGGTGGAAGTGCCCGCATCACTGTCATGTGGGAGGACATGCTGTAAGACAAATACTGTAATGTGGCAACAAAGACCCCATCTAATATGTCTTTCATTAATGAGGTTGTCCCAACACAGTTCAGGACCACAGCCTCGGCCATTTGAAAGCTTAGTACTCACATGGGATAAAGGCATTCATTATGGGGAAACTCTTCTATTGTGAAAGAAAGAAGAAAAGAAAACTGAACAGTGCTAATCTATGCCAGAAACAGCAGGCCTAAGGCAGGAGGATGACAAAGCACTGGGCTTCAAAGTGTTTATTGTGCTAGAGCTTCCAAGCACTTTGAAGACAATCATCAAACCCTTCTAAATGGAACCAGGGAGCCTTCTCACCATTGATCTCAGGAACAAATGTTTGTGTTTCATGGTCAATTTATTTATCCCTCAAAGATTCTAAGTAAAATTGTTGTTAAATAGGATATTTTTAAAGATAAAGCTAATTTTTCATTTGAGTAATCATATCCTAAACATGATTAAGTTGCCAACTACACGAAATACCTTGATATGGTATGCCATAATACATTTAGTAGCTATTATTATGCCAATTATGGGGTTTACAATTCGGAAATCAACTAACCCTTATGGTCTCAAAATAGTGACTTTTTACTAGTCTCCATAGGATCATAGACGGGCCCATGCTGTCATAAAGTTACAGATTGAAACACGGAGCAAGCAAATGTAGTCCCCTTTTTTTTGGACTTGGGGTAATAAGATATGAATTACATTGAAAACTCTAGCTAATTGGACTTACCGAATCATTCATTTAGTAGCCACTATAGGAAAGCAGAGGACTCAAGAGTTTTCTCCAAGCTCAACACTGCCTAGTAGGTAGGGTAGCCCGGCGACTCCTTGAAAGATGAGTAAACAGAAAATGCTAGATGGCCCCATCAAGGCCCTAGCAAGTCCAATGTCAGCAGGTACAAAGAAGTGAGATAAGCATGCATTTCTTTTCCTAAGAGAGCCAGTTCGCACCCCGGTACCCGGGGCTAGCCCAGCTTACTCCTGCAACCGGACATTGTAGGGCAATCACACACAGCTTTTATCTTTGCACTGTAAACATTTCACAAAACAGGAAATGCAATCTTAAATCCATTTTATATCGAACAAGCCCCCAGTTACAATTCTGACTAGATCCTTTAGTCATCATGAAAATTGATTTTCAAAGTACGTAGTAAGCCCAGAATTGGAAGTACATGGATTAAGCACTGAAATTAAATTGTATGGAAAAGGAATCACTGTAAAATAAAACAGATACCTTTCAGGCGATCAAAAATGAGGAAAATGTAGATTAAACCCAGGTGTGGCAAGGGTGAGGCCAGGTGCTTTTCTCTAGCTTCAGTTGTGACTTAGATCTACCAGGAAGCAATCTGATAAATGCATGTACTGGCCTCTGGGAATCAAATTGCTAGAAGTTTCTTTTTGTTGCTTTCCTAAAGGAAGAACAGGTGCCTAGGGGAATCAAGATGGGCAAAGCTGCACCCTCCACCTGTCAGAAGAACTTGGGTCTATATCTGTGGAGAAAACAGCCACAGGCAGAAACGAAAGAAACCTTTATATAAAGGACTCTGTGCAGAGGGAGCACTCCTTTGGTTCCCAAGTAACACACTGTGATATTATATGGGAGAAAGAATCCTTTTCCACAATTATGAATTGAAAACAGCATCATGGGTACTGCATAAAAACGGGTCAACAGTTTTGGGAGCCATGAAAAATAGGACCCTCACCAGATGTTGGCATTTGCAAGGTGATCTCTGGAGGCAGTGGCCGTGTGATGGATCCCCATTGGAGACTTGGAAGAACCTAGAGAGGCCTTGGAGGAACTGAAGCAGACTAGGCACTTTCTGGGCATGTGTGACATGCCTGAGTTCCCAGCACAACTGAATGAAGTTCAGGGATGGGCTATGGAGTCTACTACTACGTTTCATCTTTGAGAAGATGGGGCAAGAGCTCATGAAAGTTGGCTTATTTCACTTAGTACAGCCCTCTCTGCTCTTACATCTTTGTAGGGGTGGAGAAAACACAATTTACATTAGAATTGTATATGGAGACACGGAAAAGTGTCCACAGGAAATATTTGAACCCAAATTCAAATAAGTCACAAAAGTATTTATCTTACTAATGAAAAATCTCTAAAGGCAACTTACTTCTGACAAACTGGGATAGATTTTTAAATAAAAATGAAGCCTATGAAATAATATCTATGAGTAACTAGAAGGAAATACTTAGAAAAAGAGAGAGGCAGACTTGGAAACAGTCCTTCCTGTGCAAGGGCGCCCGAGAGAAACTACCTACAATGTGAATGGTTTACAGCACATTTAACAAACTCCTAGAAAGGCATTATTATTTGCTGGGTATGATTCTGAATGGTTTACACCTTATAAGAAGTCTATGAGGTAGAGCTTTTGCTTCTACCTTTTAGAAGATGGACCACAGCCACTACTTCACAGGTAAGAAAACTATGGCACAGAGCAGTTAAATAACTCATCCACGGTGAGATGCCGAGGATGCAATAGAGGTAGGGCTCCAACCCAGGGAAGTTCTGCATCAGCCATCGCTCCCTCAGCTATATATTCTATTACCTTTCCACCAAGAGCACAATTGCTGTTTCCTCATAATTCTACTGGTACCACACAACTGTCTTCTTCCACTTCTGCATATAGATTGCATATTTATAACTGATACAACCAACTGCTTTGTTAGCTGGAATCCTGCAGAGCAGGTAGTGGAAAAGAAAAGAACTTAGGACCAGGAGTCAGGAAATCCAAGCTTTAGCCTGCCTCAGTCACTAAGTAATTTTGTCACATTAAGTTACATTTTCATCTTTGGGTTTCATTGTGCTAGTCTGTATAAAGGAATGAATTAGAATCTCTTAAGTGCATCTCAATGTTAATATTCTTAAATTCAAACTGGCCAAATAGGTTAGACAAGTATCTTTTGACCAAAGTACCTGCATCTCCCTTTGTAACAGATGTTACCACAAGGACCTACCTAATCATGAGGCAGTTTTTCAATTGATTGTCATTCTGTTTTTGATGCTCCAATACGTGCTTTTGTTATAACAGCAATAACAGTAAAAGATGACTTAATTACTTCTTGTGGAAAAAATGATTGTCTAAACCACTCAAACTGGCTAGAAGAATTACTTCAGAATTACTGATGTTGCTTTTTAAAGAAGTGATCATGCCTGGCCTGTGTGGCTCAGTGCTTGAGCGTCATCAACCCATGCACCAAGAGGTTGCTGGTTCGATTTCTAGTCAGGGCACATGCCTGGGTTGTGGGCTTGATCCCCAGTAGGGGGCACATAAGAGGCAGCTGGCCAATGTTTCTATCTCTCCTTTCTCCCTCTCCCTTCCTCTCTCTGTAAAAATCAATAAAAACATTTTTTTTAAAAAAAAGTCTTCAAAAAAATAAACATTAAAAATAAAAGGTCTAACCAAATGTGGGGAGCCTCTATAGGGTTAAGCCTCGGACTGACCTGTTGGCAAAGTCACAAACAAGTCCCAGCTTAGAGGGCACAGTCCTCTTAAGCATAATTAGGCTTGACCTTATAACGCTCCCTAGATCTTACCTGGGAAGTTAATGGGCTGAGGGAAGTGCAGCAAGAACAAAAACAAGTGAAACTCACAAGAACAGTGTAAGCAAGTGAAACTCATAAGAACAGTGTAACTTTGGTAACCACTACCTTGTTTACCTCTGACTATAAAAATAAAGGCTCAGCTTGCCTCAGGATCTTTCTCTGTGGCCTCAGCCAGGCACAGGAAGATCCACGGAGACTAAAGAGAGTTAGAGAGTTCTGAACACTGTCTCCGTGTAAAACATTCTTCGCCGACTCAGTCCACACCTTTGGGAACCCCTGGACCCCCGGGGCTGGACCCTGGCAACCAAAGAGATGAATTTTGGCTACATGACATATATTTCTATGCATCTCATGTGTTTAGCCTAGCTGGCTACATTTTGCTTATATTTTTATATTTTTAATTGTGTTTCACTCTGCATGTCATTGGATTTCTACCTTTTTAAAAAATATATATATTTTTATTAATTTCAGAGAGGAAGGAAGAGGAAGAGAGAGATAGAAACATCAATGGTGAGAGAGAATCATTGGTTGGCTGCCTCCTGCAGAGCAAGCCCGAAACCCAGGCATGTGCCCTTGACCAGAATTGAACCCGGGACCCTTTAGTCCACAGTTCCATCCACTGAGCCAAAATGACTAGGGCCTACCTCTTTTTTATTTCACCCTCCACCAGGAGAGTTTGTTTTTTGCTATTTTTATTTTTATTATTCTTTATTTCTGTAGAGTATTCTTCTGGCTGTTGCCTCCTTGGTCAAATATTAATTGACCATAGAGACATGGTTGATTTCTGGGCTCTCTGTTCTGTTCCAATGGTTTATATGCCTGCTCTTATGCCAGTACCAGGCTGTTTTGATTACCAAGGCTTTGTAGTATAGTTTGATATCAGGTATTGTGATACCTCCAACTTTGTTCTTCTTTCTCAAGATTACCGAGGCCGTTAGGGATCTTTTTTGGGTCCATATCAATGTTTGGAATATGTGTTCTAGATCTGTGAATTATACCATTGGTACAGTGGGGCCTTGTCTTACGAGTGTCCCGACTAACGAGTTTTTTGAGATACTAGCTGTCTCTCAGCCGATTTTTTGCATTGAGTTGACAGAGTAATTTGAGTTAACGAGCTCCTTAACGAGCTCTGTCTCGGAACGAATTAAACTCGTAAGTCAAGGCCCCACTGTATTTTAATAGGGATTGCATTGAATCTAGATTGATTTGGGTAGCATGGACAATTTTAATGATGTTAACTCTTCCAATCCATGAACACAGTATATGCTTCCACTTATTTATATCTTCTGAGTTTCTTTCTTCAATGTCCTGTAGTTACCCAAGTACAAGTCTTTTACCTCCTTGGTTAAATTTATCCCTAGGTGCCTTAATTTTTTTGTTATTGCAATAGTAAATAGGATTGCTTTCTTAGTTTCTCTTTCTGATAGTTTATTATTTGTGTATGGAAAAGCCACTGATTTGGGAATATTAATTTTGTGCCCTGCTACTTTTCTGAATTTGTTTATTAATTCTTGTACCTGTTTGGTGGAATATTTAGTGTTTTTTATGTACAGTATCATGTCATTTGCAAAAATGATAGTTTTACTTTTTCCTTTCTAATTTGGATACCATTTATTGTGTCTACTTGTCTGATTATTGTGTCTAGGTCTTACAGTATTGTGTTGAATAAGAGTGGTGAAAGTAGACATCACTATCTTGTTCTTGATCTTAAGGGGACACTTTTAATTTTTGCCCTTCGAGTCTGATAGTGGCTGCAGATATATGGCCTTTATTACTTTGAGGTATGTTCCCTGTCTTTCCACTTTGCTGAGAGTTTTTATGCCAAATGAGTACTGGATTTTATTACATGATTTTTCTGCATCTATTGGTATGCTCATGTGATTTTTATTTTGTTTATATGGTGTATTACATTTATTGATTGGAAGTTATTGCATCCCCAGAATAAATCCCACTTGATCATGGTATACGTTCTTTTTAATGTATTTCTGGATCTGGTTTGCTAATATTTTGCTGAGGATTTGAGCATTTATGTCCATTTTTTATTTCTTTGTAATGTCTTTATCTGGTTTTAGAATTAGGATAATACTAGCCTCGTAAAATGAGCTTGGGAGTTTTCCCTGCTCTTGAATTTTTTGGAATAGTTTGAGAAGGATAGGTGTTAGTTCTTGGAATGTTTGGTAAAATGACCTGTGAAGTCATCTGGTCCAGAACTTTCATTGTTGGGAGTTTTATTATTATTATTATTATTATTATTAATTATTATCGCTTTAATTTCACTAGTTGTAATCTATTTATTCAGATTTTCTGATTCTTCCAAATTCAGTTTTGGAAGATTGTATGTTTCTAGGAATTTGTCCATTTCACCAAAGTTGTTAAATTTTTTGGCATATATATGTTCATAGTGTTTTCTTATAATCCTTTGTGTTTCTTTGGTGCCAGTTGTTAGATTTCTTCTTTTATTATTCATTTTATTTATTTGGGTCCTTTCTCTTTTTTGATGAATCTGGTTAAAAGATTGTCAATCTTGTTTATCTTTTCAAAGAACCAGCTTTTCGTTTCATTGATCTTTTCTATTGTGTTTTAGTCTCCATTTGGTTTATTTCTGCTCTGATCTTTTTTTTTTTTTAAATTAATCCTGACCTGAGAATATTTTTCATTGATTTTTAGAGAGAGTCGAAGGGAGGGGGAGAGACCCAGAGAGATACATTGATGTGTGAGAGAGTTCCTGGATTTCTTGAATTTTATAACTGCTCTTCTGAATGCGTTATCTCCTCAGTTGTTGTGATGCTAATATCTCCGGTGCTTGTGGTACACAGACACCTAGTTCCTGCTATGAGAGGAAATACTGCAGAATATCTCTTAATGGATCACACATAACTGACTCTGGGATTAATGGATGATAATTATTTCCTGATTTATTGTCTGATGCTCTCAGAATATTAAATGCACATAGGTAAGTAGGTCACTCTGTACAATAACTATACATTTTTGCTCTCACTGGTCAAGTTGTGTACTTATTAAGGCTCAAGTATTTTTGTTCCCAAACCTGCTTATGCCAATTGTATTTGTGTTTGTATTACATAGACACTTAAAACCTGAGGGGAAAAAACAACACGCAAGCTAACAAACAAACTGTTTCCATAGAGTTCAAGGAAAATCACTAAAAACATTTGTGGCTAAATTAGCCATGAGAGAGAACTGCAAAAAAGTGAAGAAAAATTATAAAATGTAGGAAGATTCCATATTCATGAAATTTTACAGTAATCAAGTTCTTGTTCTACTTTAATCAATCTCAAACTGGAAATTATAAAAGATACATTATAAATTTGATTCATACAAGAAAATTATGTCAACCTCCAATCAGGAGACCTACTCTCAAAGAAAAGGCCTTGGTCCTATATAAAAAGCTTGGTGAACAAATGTATAACAATGCACCTGAAGTTAAAATTTAGTTAAAAGTATATATCCTTTTGCATAATTACCCTCTTTAGCCAACTTATCTTATTAAACATCTACCCCCACATCAGGCAAAAAGGCTTTTCTGGTCTATTAGAGATAGTAATGATGTGTACATGTGCATAATGGAAGGCAGTTTTTAGATTACAGGAGTAAGAATTCTAAATCCTCATCCATAGTAGCAGGACAATGACTAAAGTTAATGAAAACTCATTAAAATGTACATTGCTTAGCACTTTAGAATAACTACTCAAAAAATAAAAACTAAAGTGTTAAAAAGCACATATATTTGGAAAGTAGAAGTGTTACGAGTGGCAAGCACATATAGGACACTACGGTTTGGCTTATGTGCTTATTACTTCTGATTTTTTAAATGCTGTGCAATTTTACTCTTATAAATATTAAACTATTAACCAGGAACATCTAGCAGTGATTTCGTTTGTATGACAGCCAGCCTCCAACATAGCCCTTAATGAACCTTGCTTCCTGGTATCCACACCCTTGTGTAATCCCCTCTCCCATTCCACATTGTATTAGTGTTAATCTGGTTGGTCAATAGAATACTACAGAGGTGATAATATGTCACTTCTGAGATAAGTTATAAAAAATTCTTTGGTCTCTCTCTCTCCCTCCCTCCTCCCTCCCTCTCTCATCATTGGCTCTGGAGGAAGCCAGCTGCTCTCTCATAAAAAGCACATGTGGTAAGGAACTGAAGTTCATTTAAGTCTCATTCCTTATTTATAAATTTTAGATAGTAACACATTCCTTGCAAGTTATTGTGGAGTTTATATATAAAATATATGAAGATCAAGACAAGAAATAGTCCTCAATCATAGCTGATCTCATTATTACTATTGATATAATTATTAAACTTGCCAGAGCCATTCAGCTTATATATGGCACAGATAGGATTAAAAAACAGATCTATCTACATCCTAAACCATTGCCCACAAGTGTAAACAGATGCCCATAGAAAATTTGGATAAACTTTTCTTCTTTTTGTTATACATTTTTGTGGCTTATAGGAATCTGTAATTCTCCTCCAGTGACCTTTGCAAGGAAGAAATCCTCAACGGGGCCAAATGGATGCATTACAACTTAAGACAGAGTACCAAAGGACAAAGAAAGTGCTATGGAATTGCATACTTACAGAAAAAGAGAGAGAGAGAGAGGAAGAGAAATATGGTGTATATCAACTCAGAGTGAAATGAATGGAGAAAATGCCATACTAGAAAGGCTTTTGAATAAAGAAGAGGGTAAAGTGATGGGAGGCAGGAGCATGGTTGCAAGAAGAGAGATACCACATGTGTTGACATGAGTGAGTGGTTTTGATTAACAACATGGGTAAAGATCTTGAGATATATATATATATTAATCAGTAGGAGAAAGGCCAATCAGGGACTTCTTGTGGATTTGAACCTAGAGTCTGGGGAGTTACCAGATTTACAGTGAGGTAAGTTAGGGCTAGGAAAGTTGTTCAAATTGAGCCAAAACACATGATAGGGTTTGGTAGAAAGTTTCATAGGCCCATCTTGACTGTGAGGTGGAAATTCAGTGAAACAGTAAGACACGTATTGACCAAAGCAGATAGTAGAGAAAAGGCTGAAAGAAGGGGAGGGATTGGGATGACATGGAGAGCCCAAGGGAAGCTGCTAGATGATTACTTGACCTTGTAAGCTGAGTATCAGGAGATTGATGGTTTATTTCAGGGTTGCTTTTTTTTTAATATCCCCTAAAATGTGACAAAAGTTAGTTGTGCACTTAAACTATTAGATGGGCTGACAAACTCAAGACTTGGGACAGAGGCACCTGATGTCAGAGCTACAGAATTTGGGAGAGGACCGCTTTTCCTCCCCTGTAAGGGTCAGCAACCAAGGTTCACTCTGCAATCCCAAGGGGGAGAGGACATCCCTTGGTAGAGGTTAGCTATGCTTGGAGGAGATAGTTCTCTCTGGGAGGGCCTGGCAGGGCGGCACCTTAATGAGGTATCGAGGAAGAAGAGGGAGAGCAAGCACTTTTATATGTGCAAGTGAGAAGCAGAAATGACATGCATTAAGTGCCCTGTTCCCTCCAGAGTGTGACTGTCCTGAAGGCAGAGGCTCTGTTTAGCTGGTGTAGAGCACTGGCCCTAACACCAAAGACTTTCCCAAAAGCCCAACAAATACTTGAGTATATGAATGAATAAATGAGTTAATAAATGGCACATCTTAGGAAGATGCCCAGTATGGAGTTGGATATGTTGGTCTGAACCTACAGAGATAGGCCTTGGACCAATGTTGAAGTGGGAGTAATTAAATCAAGGATTTGGATAAAATTCCAAGGAGAAAATGAGAGTTAAAGAACCTGGAAATTGAAGGAGTGAGCAGAAAAGGAGAGGACGTAAAATCTAAGGCTGCGGCTATTGATGTGGGAATAATGCTGGTAAAGAATGTTAGAGAAGTTATGAAGGGAAAGTATAGAGGAGGGCACATGCTCAAAAGTGGCAAATGCTGGCAAAAATAAAAGACCAAGGAAAATATTGGCTGAAAAATACCTGTTGGATTTAGCTAGAAGGAGTTCATCTATAAATTTGGGGAGAGCCATTTCATTGGAGTGGTGGAGGCAAAAATCAGACTATTCTCATTTAAGCGGTTCATGGAAAATGAAGGGGAGAATACAGTGGATGTGTCATTTCAATGAGCTTGACTATAAAGGGAAGGAAAAGACAGATATAAAAGCAGAGCAAAAATGAAGGATGGTTTTTTAAATGAGACATTTCAGCAATTTGAAGTTTTAACCCAGATTTCAGCTTGAACTTCCCTGCCTCTTGAGATAATAAGATAATAATAAGAAAATAAGATAAACATGAAAACCGTTTTCAGGTGATTGTGGCGATTAATGTGGGGAGTGTGTGGTGTTGATCACTTATATTCCATACTCTCCTCTGGCTCTGATCTCATTCTTTCTCCACTCCCTTGGTTATCATTGAATTGACCGGACTGGAAACTCAGCCCATTTGACTTTGTTAAACATCTGTATATACTGTCAATTTGGGGACATTTGAGGGGTATTGCTGAATGTAAGCTAGCGACCATTTTATACTTCCCATATGAGCCTAAGTTCCACTTTCTAAGAGCCTCTCTCTTTGGCTGTTTCTTAGCTGTGCACATTAAAGAGAGATTTTTGTTCAATCACCTTTGGGATCCTCTTCTAGTTGCCTCTGGAAAATTGGGGTTTCTCAGGATTCTGCTCATAAGTGTCTTCCCTTTTACACTCCTTATCAGAGACTTGTAACCATCGCACAATGAGTCATATCCAGGTAACACACAAGCTTGTTTCCTGATTTGCAGATTATTTTTTCATCTAAAATGTTAAATTTGTGACATTTGGAAATTCACATGCTGTTTTAAGAAATAATACAAAGATCTCATGTACCCTTTACCCCATTTTTTCTCAAGGGTATTGAAAAGCTATGTGCAATATCACAATGATGATATGGTCATGGGTATAGTCAAGATAGAGAACATTTTTTATCATGAGATCCCCCCTGTTGCTTTTTTATAGTGAAACCTACTTCCTTTCCACTCCAACCCCTCCTTATCCTGGAAACCATTACTCTTCCTCATTTTTACAGTTTTGTCATTTCAAGAATGTCATATGAATGAAATTGTATGTATGCATGTATAATCACAGCACATGTGTAAACTTTGGGATTGGCTTTTTTTCACTCAGCCTCATACTTTGGAGATTTATCCAGGTTATTGTGTGGATCAACAGTTCATTCATTTTTATTTCTGAAGACTGTTCCATTGTGTACCACAGTGTTTTAATCATTTACCCATTGAAGCACATTGAGTTATTACTGAATAATGCTGCTGTAAATGTTAATGTATAGCCTTTTGTGGGAAGATAAATTTCTTGAATAAATGCCCAAGAGAGCAATTGTTGTATGATTGTCACATGTTTAGTTTTATAAGAAACTGCCAAACTAATTTCCTGAAGTAGCTATCCATTTTACATTCCTACTAGCAATATATGATGAACTAGGTTCTCTGCATCCTCACAAGCATTTGTTATCATTATATTTTATTACAACCATGCTGATAGGTTTGCAGTAGCATCTCATTGTAGTTTTAATTTGCATTTTTTCTTATGGCGATTTCAAATAAATTTTCATTATATTCCAATGTGTCTATGAATGTGTATATCTGCTCCATTGAAATTTTTCTTCATGTATCTTGTCGAATTGTATTGTAGCTTTTTTTACTTTTGAGTTTTGAGGGTCCTTTGTCAGATATGTGTTGTGTAGATATTTTTTTCCTACACTGTAGCTTGTCTTTTCATCCTCTTCATAGGGTCTTTACAGAACAAAAGATTTTAATTTGGGTAAAGCCATAGCTCTAGATCCTGAAGGTCTTCTCATATTTTGTCTTTACAGAACAAAAGATTTTAATTTGGGTAAAGCCCAATACATCATTTGTTCCTTTTATAGATCATGCTTTTAGTGCCAAGTCTAGGAACTCTTTCCCTAGCTCTAGATCCTGAAGATCTTCTCATATTTGTTTCTAAAAGTTTTCTAATTTTGTGTTATACATTGAAGTCCATGATCCATTTTGAATTAATTGACATATAAGGTGTAAGGCTTAGGTTTAATAGTACCTATAGATAGCCTCTAGCACCATTTGTTGAAAATTTTATCTATCTTCTATTGAATTGCTTTTGCACTTTTATTAAAAACCAGTTGGGTTAATTTTTGTGGGTCTATTTCTGCGTTCTCTGTTATGTTTCATTGGTCCATATATCTTTTCCTCTGCACAAGTCCTGTGCAGGTTTTATGAGATTTAATACCAAAGCATTTCATTTTTTTTTGAGAGACTGTAAATAGTTTTGTATTTAAGTCCTGTGCAGGTTTCATGAAATTATACCAAAGCATTTCATTTTTTTTTGAGAGACTGTAAATAGTTTTGTATTTTTAATTTCATTATCTATGTATTTGTTGCTACTATATATAAACACAATTGATTTTTGAATGTGTATCTTGTATCCTGTGACTTTGCTGAACACACTTATTAATTCTAGGACTATTTTGGTAGATTCTTTGGGATTTTCTGCATGTAAAATCATGTCATCTGCAAACAGGGATAATTTTTTATTTATTTGTTTTGTTGTTGTTGTTTTTACTCCTTTATGATCTGTAAGCTTTTTTCTTTTCTTTACTTGCCTATTTCATTAGTTGAAACTTCCAGCTCTATGTTGAATTAGAGGTGAATAACCTCAAACAGTCTTGTGTTGCTACTGTCACCATTAAATATAATGTTAGCAGTAGGTTGTTTAGAAAATTCTTGACTGAATTCAGTAAGTTCCCACTCTTCTCAGATTTTTAGAGGGTTTTATCATGATAGGTGGTGAATTTTGTCTGATGCTTATTTGACATGGCTACGCTAAAATCTTTGTCAGATAATTCTAACATCTCTGCCATCTTGGTGCTTGCCTCTCTTGATTGTCTTTTTCATTTAGTTTGAAATCTTTCTGATTCTTAGTTTGATGGATGGTTTTAAATTACAATGTGGGCACTTTTATATTATGTTATAAGACTCTGGATCTTATTTAAACCTTCTGCGATTCTTAGTTTGATGGATGGTTTTAAATTACAATGTGGACACTTTTATATTATAAGACTCTGGATCTTACTTAAACCTTCTGCTTTTGCTGGCTTCCGCTAACACCAATTCTGGAGGAGAGGAAGGGGAGCTACCTACTGATCCTGCAGTGGGGGTGGTCTTGTTACCACTCGGTGATGGTGACAATCCTCACTCTCCTTTAGGCTTCCTCTGACACCACTGCCTGGTGGGGTTGAATGTCCAGGCTCCCCATGCAGTGTCCACTGACACCACAAGCCCGGATGAAAGCTTTTCATTGGCTGTTGGGGATGAGAGTTCTGGCTCCCTCTTTGGCCTTCTCTGACCCCATCCTGTCAGGGGTATTGAGGCACCTTGTTACAGCCTCATTAAGGTGAAAACCTAGGTGCCTCCCTTGGTCTTACCTCACATGGATGGGGCAGTTTCTTCTGTGGTGATTTATTGGGTGGAGTAGAGCAGTAATTGCCCAAAAGCTTCCCAGCTGTCTAGGCTGCCTCTTTCCTGGTTCCTTGATTAAAAAGAGCAGGCTCTTTTTGTCTGTTTGTTGTTTCCAGGTTGCCAACTTCTTCTGCCCCAAGTCTGAGATATATGAGGAAACAAAAACCGAGTAACTCGCCACCATGCTGCTCCTTTCATCCTAAGGTCCTAATAAATCTGTCTTCTTTTTCTTACCTCTAAGAATAAGTGTCTAGGGTTTTTAGTGCTACTTAGTGAGAAGAATAGGGAAAGGTATGTCTACTCCATTTTCCCAGAAGTGGAACTTTGCTCCCCTGAACAATGTTTTAAATTTTATTTTTGTTATTCCTAAATCTAGATTGCTCAAGTAGACTATCCCACTGAGCTCTAGGCGGGTGAGTTCACCTTTCTGAATGTTTTCATCTGGATGGCCCACAGAAACCTACATTCTCCATGAATGTATAAGCGTCCTCCCCTTTTCCTCAACACCCCTCCTTCTTTCATTATATCCTGGTTATTATCACCACATGGTTATCCAATCAAAACCCAGAAACGATTCCTATATGCCTTCCTTTCCCTCACCTGCCATATCTCAGCTACCCAAATGCGTAACTCATGCCTCTGTGGATATCTCTTTATTTGAGCTCCAGTAACACTTAAATTTTATAATGTTCAAAAATAAACAATACATGTCATGTTCTGTTCTAATCATATTTCTCTTCCTTATTAGAATTTTAGTTAATGTCACCCTCATTTTCCTATTCCCTATAGTCAATTTTTTTGCTATATTTTATACTCACCTTTGCCCTGTATCTAATAAACCCAAATTTTATCAATTGAATGGCACTGATATCTCTCTTATCAACACCTTCCTATCTATTTTCACTGTCATAACCCATTGCCTAAATATTCATGGAACTATATTTTCATTCAGGTCTTCATCTCCTCTCATATTATGACAGTTGTCTCCTAATGGTTTCTCCTCAGTGCAGGGCAATCCTTCATGTACACTGATTCATTTTCCTGAAGCCCTGTTTCTTAACTTGGTTCTTCTGCTTCAACAGTTTCAATAACTCTCTGTGGCTACTGGGATCATGTTCAATATCCTCCATGCTCACCTCTTTTATTCTGATTTTCTTCTCTGAGTTTTGTTTATTTCTTTATCCTGGGCCTGGTAGGTTATGAATGGTCACCTCAGCCTATACCACTGCTTTAATTCAACAGCAGCACAAATCATGTTATTCGTTTATTAGTTCTGGACTTCACTGCATGAGATGTGAGGTGAAGGAAGGAAAGAAAATATAACAAAGCAAAGATGAGTGATGTGAGAAGATGTAAATTAAAAAAAATTAACTTGTTGTTGAAGCAATCCTTGTGTAAGCAAAGTGGTGGGTAGTTATGCTCCACAGGCAGAGGAGGGACGCGCAGGCTCACAGTGAGCCATTCACATGACTTCAAAGAAAGGAACACATCAGTTGGCAATAAATATTTATAAAATGAGACTTAAGGTATTTAGACCATTAGCCTGCCACATACTCCTTCCACACAATGAAATATGAAGCTTAAATCATGATAAAGACAGGCAAGAACAAATAATAGAGGACCTAAATATAGGCTTGGGTAAATGTTCAGATTTATTTTAAAATATGGGTCTTATAGCACAGGCACTAGAGATAAACCAAATTTTCAAATGGCCACAACTGCTTTTTACTCCTTCCCCTTTGTTTCCTCTATAATTTTTATGAAAGGAAAATTTTTTTATCTCAACTCATAGTATTTTTTCTTTTGTCTCATCACACTTCAGCATATCCAGTATGACTAGAGACCCTATACTTGTTAAGTCATCTAACTCATTTGTTTAAATAGAGGAAAGAGGGACTTGAAGCTGGTTTCATCCAAACTAACTTTTAAAGTTTCTTCAATGTCTATTCTAAATGACTCTCAGTAAGTGTCCAATGTAGTCTTCTTTCTCCATGGGTTTTCCTATACATTCATCTCTCACAATCATGAATTAATAAAATTAGGAGTAAATACAGGCTCTTGTGTTAACAGAAGGGGTTGGATGAGGTTCAGAGCTGATGGCAAATTCTGGCCTTTCTGAACTTCTTGCTCCTTAAAAAGTGAATATGCCATTTTCTATCCTTTGAGACAGTAGGAAGCAAGATAAACTGATTTAAGTTAAGTAGCTAAGGCCTGAGCTTTGATGTGCTGTCTCTTCCAAATGAAAAGAATTTCTTTTCCAGGACCCTTGGGATCTCTACATTTGATGCGTGACTGCTCTGGAGGGTGGTTTCCCATCTGAGTCTCTCTCCAAACCCTGTCATTTAGGTGAGGCCATCTACACATAGATGGGTGGAATAAACCCCTGTACTCTCCAGAGACACAGGATATGATATGGAAAAATAAGCATATAGTTTAGAATTTAGATGATACAACATTGAATCTAATCTTAATGATCTTGAACCAGTTATTTGAAATTTCTGGCCGTTAGATCTCTCACCTAGAAAATGGGAATGGTCCTGGATTCTCAATGATTTTGTGAGGGTTGACGGAGGAAGTTCTATGCTCACTTATGATCATTGTGTTACTACAGGCAGGAACAGCTTAAGTAATAGGGGACTTGCTGATAGAGCTAGTCCACTGAAGAGAAGGACAAGTTCAAAACACTGATCTTTGTGTTCCATCACGTCTCACTATTATATCATTCAATAAACTTATTATCAGGTATTTGAATACATGTTCCTCTTGCCTACCTCATTATATCCTTTTAATTGCCTAGTGAGGCCAGGTCAAAAATGATCATTCCCCTGTGACTGAAGTATAATATTAAACATGACAGAAAAGTGTTGCCCAAGGCCACCTTGCTATTTTCTTTAGAATCAAGAACCTTCTTTATACAGTGGTTAAGTTCAATAGAATTACAGATTTCTCTTTTCCATTGAATAAGAGGAATTAAGAAATCCTCAGGCAGGAAACCTTTGATTATGGCACCCATTAAACACTTCATAGCCCTACTCTGAAGTTCACCATATACCATTTCCACACATCTACACTGGATCAGTTTTAAATACTCTTAAAATGCATATTTTAAGTATGAATATTATATTTTATCTATGAATATGATTAAAATTTTTCCTTCATGCAATTCTTCCTGCACTATTTTAAGCCTCACTACTAACTTACAAACACTGATTAAAGCAGAAAAGAGTTAAATCACTTGAGCTGTAGTCTGCCTGCTGCAGTGAAATAATGGACTGGACGCAGGAGTTACCTGGTTCTGAATCCTGCCTTTGTTACTCCCCAGTTCTGTGACCTTGGCCAAGTTATTTAAGTCTCAGCTTCATAATATAGTAAAGATGGTGATGAGATGGAGGAGGAGGAGGAGGAGAATTGCCTCATAGGAATATTGTGAAAATTAAATGAAATAGTGTTTGAAATTGCTATATAAGGGACATAATAAACACTCAATAAACACATGTTTGTTTCTTTTCTTTCCTCCCACGTATTGTCTTCAGTATATCTTTCTTGAAATCAATGTGCCCATTTCAATTTTGGTAGAGTCTTAGGAAGCTTATATTTCCTTCTTTTAGAATACTTTTTTTTAATATATATTTTATTGATTTTTTACAGAGAGGAAGGGAGAGAGATAGAGAGTTAGAAACATCGATGAGAGAGAAACATCGATCAGCTGCCTCCTGCACATCTCCTACTGGGGATGTGCCCGCAACCCAGGTACATGCCCTTGACCGGAATCGAACCTGGGACCTTTCAGTCCGCAGGCTGACGCTCTATCCACTGAGCAAAACCGGTTTCGGCTATATTTCCTTCTTTTAAAGTAGTATTTTAACTAACTAGATCTCTAAGTGTAGCACCCAATGAATGCACAAGCAATTTGGCTGAATGAAGAGTTTGCTGTCACCATTTCTCATAGGAATGATTTAAAAATTTGTGAGGTTTTCAGAGCATTGATGAGCTTTTGGAAGCAGGGCTTAGTTTGTTGCTTTTTTATAAAAATATTAATGAGATTTGAAAAGAAAATTAGTATATCTTAGAGACAACCCAAGCATGGGGAAAAAAGATCTGTTGAAAGTCTGACCAGGAAAAGTAATTGAACTGAAGACCCCTTTTCATAAGAAATAAAATATGTGAAAAACTAGAATTGTTTTTTTTTAATGATCTTTTAGAGAGGAAAAAATGGTTCCTACCTCTGGAATAGCCAACAATGTGGAGGATGGTAGCAGCAGGAAAAAAAGTGTCTTTATGGGAAATATTCTGTGTCCCTAAATTCCACTAAAGTTTATAAAAAGCATATATGTAATTAGGCACTTAAATCATCATCTAAATCCCAAGATTTTTGAAGATGTGGGGGAAAAAACAAAGCCAGCAGTTTTTGTTTCCAATGGGTGGAAATTTAAATTTACCTCTGGGAGGCCATATATCTATAGGGTGGGGGAAAAGTAGGTTTACAGTTGTGCTTACACAAAATAGAGTTTATTTTTGTATTATTATTTATTGATTACGTATTATTTTCCATATGAGCAACTGTAAACCTACTTTTCCCCAACCATGTATATATATTCAAACAACAGAAGGGTATATGTATTAAGCAAACATAATGTAAACATAATGCAACTGCAGCCTTGAAGAAGGCTGCAAAATGCAGGTAAGCATTCTACTTAATAATATAAACTGAGGGCAAATATGTAAACAACATCTCTGCAAACTGTATTACTTTATGGGCTAACCATTGCTTTTCTCTATGTAAATTTAGACTCCTCGATGCCTATACAGTTATTGCATGTATTGGTGTAGTTGTGTCTTCAACAAAAATTCAATAAATACATTGGACTAACCATTATTTTAGATACAAGAGATTCATCAGTGAAAGAAAATATAAAACTCTTTGCCTTCGAGGAACTTAATATCATAGTAAGAAAATATAGTCATATATGAACATATACTATGTAGTTAGTATATTAATATTGAATATAAGTATATAATTATTGGCAGGATTACATGTGTTTAAGACTTGGAAATGGGGAAGAGATCACATTGGGTGACCTTTCAGTGGAATGTCTTGTGTAAAGGGGGCTCAAGGGATTATCTGAATCTATAAGTTGTGCATCTTGATTGTTTTTCATTGGCTAGACTATGTTACAACCCTGTAGGAGTAAATTTAAGTTGTAGAAGCCCATAAGAATGCTAAAGTCTCCTACCCATAGCAATGCAAATGCTTCCTATATATGGCATTGCAAATGAATTTTGTTAAATAAAGAATAGAAATCTTTGCAAAATAAATTCTCAGTGAGTCAGTTTTAACATCTTACTCATTTATCAGTTAATAAACTGAATAAAATCTTTGACTAGTTTTTATTTTATATTTGTATTAAAGTCATGATTTTAATAATATAATATATTTTTTATAAAATATTAGGGTTGTATATTATAAGGGAATATGTGCTGTGAAGAAGAATCATGTAGGAAAATAGATGGAAAATGAGACTTAGAGTCAGAGGGAATTACCAGTGCAAAGACCCAGAGATACAAGTTCATCTAAGTGTGCCAGGAAGCATAAAGTGGCTCAAGGACCTGAAACAGATGAACTTGGAGAGACAAAAAAGGAGGCAGCTGCCATCTGCTCTTGAAGGACTTTTTGAAAGACTTTGGCTTTTCTCTGAGTGACATAGGAAGCACAGGCTGGTCTTTAATAGTTCTGGGTCCAGGGCAAGATGACAAATAGAAACTTATAGCCACATTCTTAACCCCACCTCTTGTCCATCCCTCAAGCTTAGGGGTGTGTGCAGGTCCTACACATTTTATTTTAGAGAGAATAGACAGAGAAGAGTCTCTCACCGAGGGAGAAGTAATCTGGGACCATTGGGTCAGAGAATTACTGGTCAAGGTACTCAAATTGCAGTGGATAAGGGGATGAGGTAAAAGAAGAAAACTCTGGCTTTTTTTTCTGCCCCTGAAGATAGCTGTAAACTAGAGCTGAGGAGCTTGAAAATGTAGGACCCAGCCCAGAGCCTGGGCTCTCAGGCTGGTACTGGGGAAGACTTAGAAAGTTCTGAGCAGAGTTGTGAAATAATAGGATCTAAATGTTAAAAGAATCCCTTTAATTAGTAAGTAAAAAATGTACTATTAGTGGTGAGGAAAGCAAGGTATAAAAATGGTGAAAAATCAGGAAGCCCTTTCATTAATCCAGGCCAAAGATAATAGATGCTTGACGCAAGTGTTAATACTGTAGTTTGTGAGAAGAGTTCATACTCTGGATATATTGAAAATAGAGCTAACAAGATTTGCAAGTGCATTGGATGTGGTCTCTGAAAGAAAGGGAGCATTCAGAGGTGAATCCAGAATTCTAGCCTGATAACCTGTAAAGAGGGAGGAGTTGCTATATAATGAAATTAACTAGAAGTAAACTTTAGCTTTTCTTTCAACATGTTTTTGTCTTTGGTTCAAGAGAAGCTATGCCATGGCCAGCGTGACTCAGTTGGCTGAACATTGTCCAATGCACCAAAATTTGCCAGTTTGATTCCTGGTCGGGGCACATGTCCAGCCTGTGGGTTCAATCCTTAGTCAGGGTTCATATGGTAGGCAGCCAATCAGTGTTTCTCTCTCACATTGATGTTTCTCTCTCTCTCTCTCCCTCTCCATTCTTCTTTCTCGGAAAAAAAATCAATAAAAACATTAAAAAAAATAAGAGAGCCACGATGGTATGGCTCAATGGCTGAACGTTGACCTATGAACCAGGATGTCTCAGTTTGATTCCTGGTCAGGGCACATGCCTGGGTTGTGAGCTTGATCCCCAGTAAGGGGCATGTAGGAGGCAGCCAATCAATAATTATCTCTCATCATTGATGTTTCCATATCTCTCTCTCCCTCTTTGAAATCAATAAAAATATATATTAAAAAATAAGAGAAGCTAGGCTGGAACAGAGAGAACTAGAAGGAATTGGCTGGTGGTCTTCTTCCTGGTTTTGGAGCCTGGTTTTGAGATTGAACTTCAGGAGAAATTCTCATTTGGGAGAGGTACATAGCCTAATCAAAATGATAGACATCTGTGAACAAGGTAGTGATGTCACCATTCTTAGTCCAGGTGCCACTTGTCATAGTTGCAAGTTGTTTGTTGAGTCTTTCTTCCACTTATTTGTTCCCCAAATTACAGTAAAGTCTCTAAGAGGTTGGAATCCAGTCTTCACAATCATTCTGGGGAATTGAAGCAAGGGACTGTGCTCAAACTCGAGACAAAGCAATATAGAAAAAATAACAACATTTTGAAGGAAGAAATCCAGGCTCAAGGAATCAGGAAGTGACCTGTCCAGACCTTCTCATGAGAAGACCAGAGCAACTATTTGAAGCAAGATATCTCCTCAGATAAAAATGACAGGAGGATGGAGCCACAGCTCATTCTTGGAGAGGGTAGCCCTAGGTAGAGTCTAAAAATCCCATAGTTAATTTGAATGGAAGGTGGTACTCTTGTACCTTGAGTGATGAATTCTCATAAACCAGTGCGCACAGACTAGTCAAGAGGACAGCTGACCTATTTCACAACTAACGCGAAATAATGGTACGTGACCAAAAATGGAATTGCTTGAACTAAAAAAAAAAAATCAATATTTCTAAAAAATAAACAGGAACAATATGAGCAATAAAACACATGGTGAAATTTGGATTTCCATGCTGACATTGGTAGACCACCCAGAATGCAGTCTATGAACAGATGCACACAGGATCAGCCATGAAGAGTGCGTGTGTGTGTCTATCTCAGGAAACTCTATCTGAGGAAAAAATCAAGACACCATGTCTACAGCACGCAAGGGCATGGTGACCATAAATTGCAATTGATTCAGACTGAAACCTCCAAGGGACAGAAAGCCACAACTTGAATTGAGGAAGAGTAAGTGACTTTATGAGTTAAGATATAGTTACTATAAGTAAATATAGCAATATGAGCCTGCCATTTTGAATAAGCTTTATTAATTATGTGAATTAGTATAGCTAGCCAACAGTTGTACATTTATAACTTTCATTGGCCAGATGTGTTACAATTTCTTTAGCAGATTTTGACTCAGAGTATGTTCATGTGTGTGTCTGTGTGCTAACATATGCTCACCATTTAGATATCTACAGTGCACTCCCTTTCCTGTAAGAAATAACTTGTGAGTGGCCAAAATTTGAAGCATATGCTGTTGCCATAATAAGATAGGGTACCAAGAAAGAATTTTCTAATGTGATTAACAAAGATCTAAAGGTGCCTAAGCAGTTTGATTATATGTAGATATTTTGGTACAAGAAAATTGATAAATGTTTTTTATTTAGATCTATAATTTTCTAGTTATGGGACAGAAATAAGTTATAAATCTAGTAAGAAGTAGAAATGGCAGAATTCATAGGATTTTGAGACATCTCAATCACACTTAAGTATAGTGGATTAGGAATGTACTAGAAGGGACTATAAAGCTATTTAGTTCAAGACACAAGGTTTGTACTACTCCCCTCCCATCCACTTGACTTAATTCTGAACAATATTATTGACATGCTCTGTACATCATACTAACTTAGGGCTGAGTTAAACTTGTCATTTAAACCAAGTTTAGTAACTGAATCTTTGTGTCATTGCCTGAAATCTACCATGTAAGTAAAAATGAAAGATACTACCAGTTTTTCTTTTCTTTTAGAATGTAGACAACAAGTGGTTGCAAAGCTTCCAAAGAGATTGCAAAGATGCAAAATTGGTGGTGCTGTCAGGATTCCTTTAGGAATCAGGCCTATAATAATGACCCATGGATGAAAGACATGGAAACGTAGGGGCTGGGAGATCTGCAATCAGTTGTATTTCCCAAAACCAAAGTAGCCTTTTTTTTTTTTTTCTGAGAGGCACAGGCCCCTCTCAGCTAGAGATATGGCCAATACTCTACCCCTAGGAATACAGCTCCCCCTACCCTCAGGAATCCACTTGCCACACCCTGCATCCTAACTCCTACAGAGGAGACAGCAGTAGAAGCACAGCTTACAGGTTTGAGGAGCCTCAGGGAGCACCAGTGAGTGGCTTGAAGGCGGGGCCATCTGCTCCACTGTCCTGGGAAGCTGACTGGTGCTTCCCCCTCAGGGGAGAGCCAATAGAAACTCCGTTTCCAGCAGGTCCCACTAGACTGCATACGAGGATCTCTGTCCAGTTGAGGACAGGGAAATATTCTGGGACCTTCTAGAGGAGGAGCTGTGGGATGGTGACACACAGCCACCATTGTCCCTGAAATCTGAACGGCATCTCCCAGTCCCAGGAGATCCAGAAGCCTCATACTCCTGATTCCACCAAAAGCCCTTTCAGAAACAGCCTTTTCAGTGAGGAAGACTGACAGCTGTCCAGCAGGGGAAGGTGGGTGCAGGCAGAGTCCAGGGAACCTGGGGACGTTTTCTGACCTGTCCCTGGGCCCTGTGCTGCTAACAGAGTATCGAGTGCAGCCTGGCCCCTCCCGGGCACAGCCAAGCCCTGTGGAGACAGACACAAACGATGGATCACTTGAAGCTTCTAATGGGTTGCTGAGAATCAAATGTGGTTAGCTTCTGACAGTGGCTAACCTCGAAGTACCCCACGGGAGGCCCAGAAGTGGCAGACAAAACAGTCAGGCTCTCCCTGGAAGCTGAACTCTGGGTTATTATTATGCTGTATCTCATTGTTGTGTCAGTCTCTACAGAGGGAGAAAAAACATCCTTCCTATTGGAAGAGAACCTCGGCATCCTTTTCCTTCTGGATAGCTTTGTCATCCTCAATTTACATGAATATATTCATAAATGAACACTGACCAAGCAATCCTTTCTTCTCATCACATAACTTGAGTTTGGTTACTCTGCTGAGTAAGCACCAGGAGAAAGCAGTCACTCCCAGGATTTTAACCTGGGAGTTAGACCTCTTCATCAGGCATCCATTGGGCAGGATTGTGTCTGCCTGTATGACTTTATCTTCCAACCTGTGCTCCCCTGTACGAAAAGAATGCAATACTAGGCAGCTGTAAAAAAAGAAGGCTCTCTTACCATTTGAGACAGCATGGAGGGACCTGGAGAGTATTATGCTAAGCGAAATAAGCCAGTCAGAGAAAAATAAGTATCACATGATTTCACTCATATGTGAAATCTAATAAACAAAATAAACTGATGAACAAAATAGACCCAGAGACATAGAAGCTTGGAATAGACAGACGAGTCTCAGAGGGAAGACAGGATGGGTGGGAAGAAATTAACCAGGGAATCTATATGCATATATGCATGGGACAGCTGGGGAGAGGTCAATGGGGGGGAAAGGAGACATCTGTAATACTTTCAACAATAAAGATAAATTTAAAAAACACTAAACGACAACAACAAACAAAAGAGGAATGCAATGCTGGCCCTTCACTGTGGTTTGACATGCATGTTCTAGCTGAATGGGGACTGTCTACATTTCTACTTGCCTGTCTACGTTTAAGTCTGGAAGAACTAAAATACATCCAAGGAAAATTCTTCTTTAAATTTATTAGATTCATGGCTAGTGCCCTACTGAAATAAGAATGGAGAAATTGTTCTTTAAGTGTCTAGTAGGCTCCTAGGAACTGGCCCTGGTTCTATGGAATGGGAGTGGGGATAGGGAAAAAGCCAGTCCTTTCTGCCAACGGACAGACATGGTTGAACTTTGCAGTGGGCAGATGTACTAGCTGCCACCATCTCTGCCCAACTGCCAGCCTCAGTTTCAGAAATGGCACTATTAGAGTTTAATTCTTTTGGGCCTGGAAATCTTCTTAATCTGCAAATACTCCATATTATCTCTCCCCACAATAAATGTAAATATGTAGATACCCTCTGGATGATCAGTTCAGTGACAGCAAAACTAATAGAAATGAAATTATGGATGAATCATTTTTAAATTTTTTTTCTAGTAAAGGTTCTAAATTTATCAAGTTAATTTATATTTTAAAATCCAATCTTAAAATATAATCTTCTATAAGACAGGGTACTAATTTATTTTTTTGTTTTTACAATGGCAATAATAGAAATGTTCAGGAGATATTATAAAACTATAAGTAACTCCTGGAATTCTAGAGATGTAAACTTCTATGACAAGTACTTGAAAACTTTTAATAATTATCTACATATGGAGTACACTGAAATTCATTCCAAAGTACAGAAGTTCTTCTGACTTAAAAAACTATTTTGACAATTTTGTTTTATATGGTGAATTTAATTTCAAATTAAAATTGAAATGTGTGTGCTCCTATTCATATGTCACAAGTATTGTCAAAACCCATACACACATTGGAAAGCCAGCTCAGATAGAGCAGAAACAGAAAGAAACCAACACAAATGCTGAATAGTTGGAGTAAAATGGAGGCCTCTTTTTGTTGAATCAGGGCCAGAGTGGTGAAGACAAAAACAAAACAAACAAAAAAAACCCAGCTTTGCAAAAATACAGAAATGCAGTGTATAGCTTATTCTTTGTTTTGACTTATGTTTGGTGTTTGAAGTCTACTTTTCACATTATTGATATTTGAAATGTGAAGTTCAATGCTACAGTGAGCGTGGGCAAGAGAGCCTGGATATGGAGACAAAGCAGCACCAGTACCCTCTCCACTTTTCTTCTCTAGTAAATGATTTGTGCCTGTATCCATGAGGGAACACTTCTGGGGACTTACTTGTACATTTGGGATGTGGTATGGAATGAAGGCTACTTGCCCTCCTGATCAAGTCGGGAGATTGATAAACCCAGAAGCCTCCGTAGTAGTACTGGGCATATGAATTATGTCTCTGGAAGTGTGGCTGCCAGAAGAGGGGACATTGGTGACTGTTCTCTGACTACCAGACATGGTCTTTCTTGAATATGTGTACAGTTCAGAGAAAATGCAGCTACAACTGGAACCCTGCATTCATTCAGAAAATGTGGCAGGGATATCTAAGACATATTCCTGATCCTGAGCCAGCATTGTAGGCACACTAACACCAGGGACATAAAAGTTGGAAATGTGGATTCAATAAGAGTGCTCTCAAGGAAATGTGTGTGTTGAGGTTACTTCAATCTAAGTGGAGGCTTGAACAGAAATCTACAAAGCCCTAAGATGAATATCCGAGATCTGCATAATGTGAAAGCAATGAATTTAGAAAAGAAGCTCATCTTTCTTCCTAAACCATCTTCTTTACTCAGTATCACATGTTGCCAGATATCACAGTTTCTCTGGGAAATCCGGTTTTTACTAAGGGTTTTCCTAGGACAAATTAAAATACAGATATCAAAAAATATTGAACCATGAAAAATTTAACTATAAGTAGCTTTGGATTATATGTAGATCATAAGTTAAAGTTATTTTACACATGCAAACACACACACACACACACACACATAAAATACAAATCAATACATAATCTCATCCATTGGAAATAATAATCTAAATCTTCTAGGGAAAAAGTAGAAAATTTTTATATCCAAAAAGATAAATCAACCTAAGCTGGTTTAGCTAAGTAGTTAGAGCACACACACACACACACACACACATACACATACACATAAAATACAAATCAATACATAACCTCATCCATTGAAAATAATAATCTAAATCTTCTAGGGAAAAGGTAGAAAATTTTTACATTCAAAAGGATAAATCAACCCTTGCTGGTTTAGCCAAGTAGTTAGAACATTGGCCCATGGACCAAAGGCTTACAGGTTCAAGTATGGTCAAGGGCATGTACCTCAGTTGCAGGTTCTATCCCAGCAGGTTGGGCAGCATGTGCAGGAGGCAACCAATCCATGTGTCTCTTTCACATCAATGTTTCTCTCTGTCTCTCTCCCTCCTTTCCACTCTTTCTAAAAATCAATGGAAAAAATATCCTTGAGTGAGGACTAAAAACAACAACAAAAAGCATATATTATATAGAGGCCATTTTTAGTTGGCATAGCTCTAATAGCTGTAAAAAAAGAAAAACAAAACAAAAACAGACAAACAAAAGCCTCCAGATGTTTTTTTAAAGATGCATGCCCTCAAGGCAGAGCAAGTAATAACAATTTCAATGCAATTGAGGTACAGGCACATACTCTATCAAAGTTCTTGCCATTTTCTGTGAATTTAGGCTTGGCATATACAATCAGAGCGCAATGCCTTTGTGTGTGTGTGTGTGTGTGTGTGTGTGTGTGTGTGTGTGTGTGTGTGGTGGGGAGAGAGGCTGGTCATAGCTAGGAGTTTGGCACCAGAGGAGCTGGATGTGTTAAACCTTAGAGAAGTTCAGGCAGTGAGATTAGCTCCTCTGCGAGTATTCAAAGGTTTATGGACACAAAGCTCATCTGAACCCTCTAAACCTATAGAGTCGGCCAAGTTGGCTAAAAGCACTGACAGCATTGGGCTTTCTCCCAAGCCTTCCATCACTTCCACTCTGATCCCTGCCAGAAATCAAATAAGAAAAAGCCTTTCTTGTCGTGTTTTGACACTCCTCGCTTTAGTCCCTGCTATAAACTCTGCATCCAAATATTTCAGCATATCAACTGAAGGTTGATAATATACATGGGCAAAGGTTCAAAGGGTGGCTAAACGCCTGGAAAAGGGTCACTCAATGTTACATAAATAACAGACTCCTAGGATAAATGTGAAAGGGCCTGATTATAGGTCCAGTCATGTAAGCTGCAACTTTTCCTGTTGCCGGAGTGACTCCAGGAGCACAGCGCTGGGTGTAGCGTCCAGTTCAACAGACATGTGCTAAGGCTACCAAAAATGGGACCTGTAATTGAAAATGTTCCTTCCAGGATAAAGGAAAAAGAACAACAACAACAAAAAAGGAAAACAGTATCCAGTAACTTGGTTAAGCACAAATATTTATCTAGCTGGGCATGGTCATAGGAAAAGCTTAAATGTCATTGCTTCATTCAACTTTTACTCCAGTCTATTCACACACATGATTTCTAGTGTGTTCCACTACTGTGTTATTTTATTTTCCACTTCATGCTCGACATCAGTTGACCTAATCTGATAGTTTAACACATGGTTTGGGGCTCTACATCTGTGAATTACCTGAAGTGAATAATTGTCATCAGTTGTCTCCATCACACGAATATCAGACTTAACTTTAATATAACTTCAATTATGAAATAATTATTAAGTATTATTAAAAGTAATGGACCTCAGCTTTACCCAAGGTATTATGCATTAAGACTGAATATTCTTAACCATATTGAAATATATGACACATTTTGTGCAAAAATCCTTTTTCAAGTGTTTTTGAAATTACAGCTTTGTAACTGATATACTCCTGAAAACCTTTTATTGAGTGACAACCAGAACATTAAAAAATGAAATAGAAAAAAATCGAACTACAATTGAAAATATCAGATCAATCTTATATAGCATGAGCAATAGTATAATCACATTTTTTTTTTAAGTTAGAATGTATTTATCCCCCTGGATCACAGTCATAAAGTTTGGGAGCCATTGATTTAGACATGATCCAGCTATTCCTGGTTTAAATGTTTACTTGTGTCTATTCTCATCACAGCAATCAGAGTGGGACCTTTTCAAAACTAAATCAGATCCTGCCACTCATTTGCTCAAAACCATTCAAAGGCCCCATGCCATTCCACTCTCTCCATCATTCATTCTGTCCAGGTAGACTCACTTCCTTTCTGACTCTCAAACACTGCAGGCGTATGCTTGCCTCAAGTCTTGCACTGGTTGTTCTCTGCCTGAAATTGTCTTTTTCCAGGTATTCCTCATCTCTCACATCTTTCAAATATCTCCTTCTCAGTGAACCCCCCCCCCCCCCGCATCGCAGGCCCATTTAAAATTGGAAAAGCTCCCCCTCTGGCCCTATGCACTCCACTTACTCTACTGTATTTTTCTTCTGAGGCACTTAGAACCATCCTACATGATTTACTTATTTGTGACATTGGGTCTCTGTCTCTCCACTAAAATATGAGCCCCAGGAAGACAGACATTTGTTTGTTCTCTTTATGCATTTGAACCCATGCATGCTGTGCAGTAAGTGCTGAGTAACCATTTGTGGAATTGACTGCATTTATGAAAGAATTGTATTCAAATCCACAGACTGGAGCACTTTCATTAGTCTCTGGGGCAAATGGAGGTGTTTGAGATCTTCAAACTTCTCAGAAGTCTCTCCAACTATAGACTTCCCTCTCTTCTACGATAGAGTGGAATCCACTGAGTGCTTGCCCATGGGTTGTGTTAAATTGAGGAGATAACTAGGTGAAAGGCACATATCCGTACAAATAAATCCAAATTTCCTAAACACCTACGGTGTCCTTTTGTGACCCATTCCCCACTGACATTCCCAGTCCCATTACTCATTTCTGCTGGCTCCTCACAGACCTCCACCTGCACACCCAGATCCTGTTTTCTAGACCTAATGGAACTGTAGTCCTCTGGATATGTCATTTCAGATGTTCATACTTTTAGCGTATGAAATTCCCACTGCCCGGAGTTTGCCTGCCCTTTACTCATACAGAGAGCTCTTATTTATTCTTCTAGAATAAAGATTTGTACATGGCTTGTGAAACATTCTGACTCCTCTTGCCATTTCCTGCCACTCAGGCACTCTTGGTTCTTAGAAGGCAGCCTGGTGGAGTAGGGAGAAGACAAGGTAAGACAACCTAAACTTTGCCATTTTCTTTCTATGCAAATATGGGCAAATTACTTGTGCCTCACTCTTTTACTTACTAAGTGAGGGAAAACGTGGCTGTCTCATGCCGCTGTGTTAAACTTAAAAGATGGCGTTATCGAGCCTAATGCCAAGGGCAGCAGTGGTGGGTGGGTGTGAATGTCACTCTCCTCAGTCCTCTCAGGAAGTGCTGTGTACATGCAGATCCCTATCAGCTTTAGGCAACTGCTTATTTACTCTGGCCAATGACTTATTCACTCCCCTGACTCCCATAAATGGCTGACTCTCCAGAAGGCCAAAATGATGTTCTAGCTTTTTTTTTTTTTTGTATCTTCAGCACCCAGTGCAGTCCTAGGCAAGGAACAGGTGCTCAATCAATTTGCAGAAGGATCATGATATTGATATTCATAATTATAAATGGCTAGTATGTAGCCCAGCCGGTGTGGCTCAGTGGTTAAGCATTGACTTATGAACCAGGAGGTCACGGTTCGATTCCTGGTCAGGGCACATGCCTGGGTTGCAAGCTTGATCCCCAGTGTGGGGCACGCAGGAAGCAGCCAATCAATGATTCTCTCTCATCATTGATGTTTCTATCTCTCTCTCCCTCTCCCTTCTACTCTGAAATAAAGAAAAAATATATTTAAAAAATGGCTAGCATCATTAAGTGCTATTGAGTCAGCCTGTAACGTAAATCATTTCTTGCATTCCTCACAACACTGTTATGAAGCAGTTTCCCCCATCTTACAAATGAGTTAATTAATTCTCAGAGAGTTTGAACAACTTGCCCAAAGGCACAGAACTCTGATGAGAGAGAGCTGGAGGTCAAAGCCAGTCAGTGCACTGAATATGCTTCAAGCTATAGACCACACCTCTGACTGGAATTTTCTGATTTCAGTGGTAAGCCCTTGGTCAATCCCGACGCTATTTCCATGGTTCCCCACTCTACATACAAAACAATCCTGCCGGACAGGCCCAAACATCTGGCCAATGGGAACTGGACACAGCTCCATCTGGAAGCCATCAGCACCTCTCATGGGTCAGCTGCAGGGGATTTAATTTCAAATGACCCAATACATTTCCTCTGCTTCCCCCTCGCAGACAAATTTGTTGGCTGCACTATTTTGATAGCTGAGAGGTAAAGGGTCCATTTAAATGGCAACTTAGTCTCAAATCAGTGAGTCCCCAAATGCAATTTGCTGTTGTTGAAGCTATGCTCCCATTTCCAACCAAGTCTACATCAGAAACATTCTAACGGCATCCGTGGATTCCAGGTATGTGTGAGAGCTCAGACTGGTCCTAATTCTGTAAAAAAAATAAAATAA